>NC_133664.1:202886928-203486928 GCF_037893015.1 Macrotis lagotis | reverse complement strand
GCAAGCATAAGAAATAATACATCAAGTGGTAAGAGATGTATTAGGCAATTCAATGACACTGGCCTCTTTCCTATTATGCCATTTCCTAATTCTCTCTTTCCTCTTGCCATCTGTTGGCTTCCTTCAAGTTTCAGCTAAAAGCTGACATTTTTCAATAAACCTTTCTCAATCCCTTTTAATGCTAGTGCCTTCTCTAATTTATCTGGCATATATTTTATTTGTTTGGTTGTTGTCTCCTGCATTAAACTGTGAGTTCACTGAGTTTAGGAACTGTTTTTTGTCATTATTGGCATCCCCAAGATTTAGCACAATGCCTTCTTCATATAGTGGGTGCTTAATAAATGTTTATTGATTTCTTGATCAGAATGCTGATGGCATATAGGAATTATTTAAACTAATCAGAAGTGATTAATCTGGAAAAATATGGGGAAAGAGATGATCAATGATCCTACTTATTAATATGTTTGACCTCAGAGGATAGAATTACGACCAATGGTAGAAAAAACAAATAAAGAACTTTTTTTACTGAATGCAAGCAAATTCTTTCTAATAATTAGAACTGGGCAAAAGTGGAATGAGCTGATTAAACAACTAGTGAGTTTTCTAAGCCCTAAAGGTCTTTTTAACAGCATCTTCATGGCCATTTGCATGGTTGAAACTGAAAATGTTCCTGCTTAGGTACAGGTTGGCCTAGATTACACTTGAATTCCCTTTCAATCATTCTGAGAGTCTGTGAAACATATTTTGCCCTTTATCACTTTCATAGGCAATGAAGTGGAGAGCCCCATTAGATACTAAGGTATAGACCTACCCACACACAGAAACACCTTGCCCTCTTCACAGTGGAATCTGTCAGGGGAATGTGATGTATAAAAAGTTCAAGAGATATTTTCGGGATAATTAATCATGTTATTAATTTAACCAGTAGAAAATTCACAAAAGAGGGTCAGTGGCACTCTTGAATGACAAAGACTCTTCATGGAACCCATTCAAAGGTTTTATGTCCTTGAAAAAGTAGAAAAAGTAGTTTTTATGGTGTGTGTGTGTGTGTGTGTGTGTGTGTGTGTGTGTGTGTGTGTGTTGGTTGTGAAGCATATTTCAAGCATACTCAGTTATATTTTCACCAACTCCTGTCCCCTCTTTGCTTCAGTTTTGTTTCTTTAATTCTCTCTCTCTCTCTCTCTCTCTCTCTCTCTCTCTCTCTCTTTTTTCTGTGTTTGTGTGTGTGTGTGTGTGTGTGTGTGTGTGTGTGTGTGTGTGTGTGTCTTTTTGGGTTCAAAGGCAGTCTAGTGAGTATGTTTTGAAATCTTTTCAGTGAATGACCTGAATTGCAAACATAACATCCCACACTATAAGTGTAAAAACTGGGGATTTTTTTTTCTTTTTCTGAGGGATAATTTCTTTTCTTTTTACCTCAAACTATGAACTTGTAGGATCAGATAAAATAAAAATGTTCATATAACTGATTGTTTAGAAAAAATATAAAATCAAAGATTAACATTGTAGTCTTTTTCTTGAATGCTTACAATATCTAACACAAGGATTGTCTATTATACTGAAAGAGTCTATTATAATCTCTGCAATCAGTAATACACTCCCTATGATCATCTTTCCTTGCTTGCCTCCTCTCCTTTCTCAGATGCACTAAGATACTTGTCACCTTTTTTATTTTCTTTTATTCTTGATAAGTCCAGTGTTGACATTCTGCACAAGCAACATTCTGAATAACTGTAATTATTCATATTTAAATAGTTCTTAAAATATTTGAAGTACTTTCTTCAAGGCAATCTTGTGAAATAAGTAGTACAAGTTTTATCATCCCTATGCTACCTATTATAAGATGTGCATGTGCCTTTTAAAATGTATATTTGGGCAGTTTTTTCTCCAGTTTCTAAGAAAGGTAACTGATTAGAATTGTATTTATCTAATGCCTCTAAACATTATTAGATAATGATATAATAATAATACAAAAAATACAAAAAGCATAAGTTGCTTTCCTTGTTGCTTTCACCAATTTAGCCTCTTCCCACAAGCTATTGATTATATAAAAGACAATCACAGATAGTAAATGGTAAGTAAATTCAATTATCCTTACCAAAACAGCAAATAGGAACTGAAGTAGTTTTAGAATTTTTTTCTGGATAATTTAAAATAGTGAATGAGCTGTTTAAAATGGAGCAAGATAAGATCTTAACTCAGTCAGGAGAGAGCCCATGATCTCACACAAGGGAAAATTTATGAAGTCTCAAGAGGTTATTGCGAGAACATATCTGTCCTCTATGGAAAGAGATCTTAAAATGAAAACAGCAAGGAATGTTGTGGTCAAATTCCTGAACTATCAGATAAAAGAGAAAATCCTATAAGCAACCACAAAGAAACAATTTAAATACCAAGGAGCCACAGTAAGGATTACAAAAGGAACTGGCTACATCAACATTAATGGATTGAAGAGCCTTGAATGAGATATTCCAAAGAGCAAGGGCTCTTGGAATGCAGCCAAGAATCCACTATCCAACAAAGCTCAGCCTTCTCTTACGGGGGGAAAAGATGGACATTTAACAAAATGGTAGACTTACAACTTTCTTAATGAAAAGACCAGAGCTAAGCAGAAAATTTAGGCATCAAACAGGAGGCTCAAGAGACACATGAAAAGGTTAAAAAAATAAAGAAAAGGGTAAAGAAAAAAAATTCTATCCAATAAGATGAAACTGACTATATTCCCATCTGGGAGAAAGGTTCCCATAACTATTGAGAATTGTAACTCTATTAGAGAGAATATACTTAGCCAGAAGTGATGGATACTCATAATTTATTTGTGAGACTGCTATTCAGTAATATGAAACTGGCTATCACCCCACCTGGGAGAAAGACTCTAATAACCCTCAAGAACTGTAACTCTATTAGACATAATATAGTTATCCAGAAGTGATGGACACATAAAAACCTTATGACTTTTCTGTGACTCAGATAGAATGATTTAAAAACAATGCCTCCTTAAAAGGGGGGGGCAGTAAGGAGATTGAAGGTTGGAGAAGACTGAATTTGGTAAATCTTATTATATTAAGAAGTACAAAAGACCTACTGCAATAGAGAGTAAGAAAGGAGGAGATGAGAAGCACCTGAATCTTCCTCTCATCAGACATATTCAGTTAAGCTAAGAAACTTATCTTACCTTTCAGGTATTAAAAGGGGAAAGGGGGGGCAGGGAGTGGGAGAGAAAAAAGGGGAACTAACAGAAGGAAGGGAAGGAAAAAGAGACAAAGGGAAAGGGGAAAGGGGAAATGAAGGGGAAAGAAAGGGGAGGGGGAAGATATAGGAGGGCAAACACACTGAAAGTGGTGGTATTCAGAAATGAACTACTGGGGAATATGGATAAAGTGTAAAAAGAGGAAAATACAAACAGTGGGAAGACAGAATGGAGGGCAACAAATAGTTAGTAATTATAATTTTGAGTGTGAATGGATTGAAATCTCCCTTAGAATATAAGTGAATAGCAGAGTGAATTAAAAACCAGATTCCTGAAATATCCTGCTTACATGAAACCCATTTGAAGCAGGGAGATTTATATAGTAAGGTTAAAAGGTTGGAGCAAAATATATTTTGCATTAGCTGAAGTGAAAAAAGCAGAGGTAGCAAACTTTATCTCAAACAAAGCAGCTGCAAAAAGAGATAGTAGCAAAAGAGATAAGGAAGGAAACTGTATCCCCCTAAAAGGTACCATAGACAATGAAGTAATTCCAATACTTTCAATACATACACAATGTTATAGCATCCAAATTCTTAGAGGAGAAGCTGAAAGAACTACAGGAAGACATAGACAGCAAAACTCTATTAGTGGGAGACCTCAACCTCGCACTCTCAGATCTAGATAAATCTAATCATAAAATAAGCAAGAAGGAAGTTAAGGAGGTAAATAGATTATTAGAAAACCTAGATATGATAGACTTATGGAGAAAACTGAATTGGGATAGAAATATACTTTTATTCTGAAGTATATGGCATTTATACAAAAATGTACTAGGGCATAAAAACCTAATGATCAATAGCAGAAAGGCAGAAATAGTAAATACATATTTTTCAGAACAAAATGTAATAAAAATCACATGCAATATTGGGCCTAGGAGAAATAGATCCAAAACTAATTGGAAACTAAATAACTTCATTTTAAAAAAAAAATGAGTGGATAAAGCAACAAAATAGAAAGAATTAATTATTTCATCCTAAGTAATGACAATAATGAAACAACATGCCAAAACCTATGGGATTCATGCAAGGCAGCTCTCAGGGGATATATTATATCTTTAAATGCTTACCTGAATAAATTAGAGAAAGAAGAAAGCAATGAACTAAATATGTTATTTAAAAAATTAGAGGGGAGCAGCTAGGTGACGCAGTGGATAGAGTATGAGCTCTGGAGTCAGGAGTACCTGAGTTCAAATTCAGCCTCAGACACTTAATAATTATCTAGCTGTGTGACATTGGCAAGAAATTTAACCCCATTTGCCTTGCAAAAACCTAAAAACAAAAACAAAAAAACAATTAGAGAAAGAATGAATTTTAAAAAACCCAATTAAATAGCAAAATAGAAATTCTAAGAATCACAGGAGAAATTAATAAAATCAAAAGAAAGAAAACTATTGAACTAATAAATAAAACTAACAGTTGGTTTCATGAAAAAAGAATAAAACTGATAAACCTCTGGTCAATTTGATTTAAAAAAAGAAAGAAAACCAAAATGCTAGTATCATAAATGAAAAAGGTAAACTCACCAACAATAAGGAGGAAATTAAAATAATAATTTGGAAGCACTTTGCCCAACTCTATGCCAATAAATTTGACAATGTAAGTGAAATGGACCAATATTTACAAAAATAGAAGTTGCCCACGTTAAATGAAGAGGAAATTAAATACATGAATAACTCTATCTCAGAAAGAGAAATTCAACAAGTCATTATTGAACTCCCTAAGTAAAAAACTCCAGGACCAGATGGATTCACAAGTAAATTCTATCAAGCATTTAAGGAACAATTGGTTTCTATTCTATATAAACTCTTTGGAATAATAGTTGAAGACGGGAACTCTACCTAAACCTTTCTATAACACCAATATGATGTTGATACCTAAACCAGGAAGAGTTAAAACAGAGAAAGAAAATTATAGGCCTATCTCCCTGATGAATATAGATGCAAAAATCTTAAATAATATATTATCAAAATTATAACAACAACTTATCACTAGGATAATACATTATGGTGAGTAGGATTTATCCCAGGAATTCAGCATTGGTTCCATATTAGGAAAATTGTTAGTATAATTAATTATATAAATAACAAACCTATCAGAAATCATATGATTATATCAATAGACGCTGAAAAAATTTTTGACAAAATACAACAGCCATTTCTACTATAAACACTAGAGAGTGTAGGAATAAATGGACTGTTCCTTAGAATAATGAGCAAAATCTATCTGAAAACATCAATAAGTATTATATGCAATGGCTATGGGCCAGAGGCATTCCCAATATGATCAGGGGTGCAACAAAGATGCCTATTATCACCACTACTATTCAATATTGTATTGGAAATATTAGCTTTAGCAATAAGAGAAGAAAAATAAATTGAAGGAATTAGATTTGGGAAGGAAGAAACAAAAACTCTCACTCTTTGCAGATGACATTATGGTATACCTAGAGAATTCCAAAAAATCATCCAATAAAAACCTACTGGAAACAATTAGCAATTTTAGCAAAGTTGCAGGATATAAAATAAACCCTCATAAATTCTCAATTGTTCTTTATATGATTAGCAAGATACAGCATGGAGGGCTAGAAAAAGAAATCTCATTCAAAGTAACCTCAGACAATATAAATTACGTGGCAGTCTATCTGCCAGAAATTTTTGAAAAGAATTACAAAGCACTTCTCACACAAATTAAATCAGATTTAAATAACTGGGCAAACATCAACTGCTCATGGATAGGTCGAGCAAATATAATATAAATGACAGTTCTACCAAAATTAAACTACCTGTTTAGTGCCCTACCAAACAAAATTCCAAAAAAAATAGTTTAATGAGTTAGAAAAAGTTGTATGAAAATTCATATGGAGAAATAAAAAGTCAATAATTTCCAGGGATTTAATGAAAAAAGTGAAAAAGAAGATGGCTTAGCCCTACTGATCTGTAATTATATTATAAAGCATCAGTCATCAAAACTGTCTAGTACTGGCTAACAAATAGAGTGGTGGACCAGTGGAATAGACTAGATACTGTTTGATAAACCCAGAGTCCAGCTATTAGAATAAAAACACTTTCTTTGAAAAAATCTGCTGGAAAAATTGGAAGTAAGTATGGAAGACACTAAGATTAGACCAACACCTCACACCCTATAGAAAGATAAGAACCAAAAGGATACAAGATTAGGCATAAAAAAACAGTACTATAAGAAAACTAGAAGATCAAGGACTAGTTTACCTGTCAGATCTTTGAAAAAGGAAGCAGGTTATGACTAAAGAAGAGATGGAGAACATCACTAAAAACAAACTAGCTGATTTTGATTACATTAAATTAAAAAGCTTTTGCACAGAAAAAAAAAACACTGTAACCAAGCTCAAAAGACATGTAGTAAACTGGGAAACAATCTTTACAACTAATGTTTCTGACAAATGACTCATTTCTAAAATATGCAGAGAACTGGGTCAATTTTTTTTAAAAAAATGCCCTTTCCCAATTGACAATTGGTCAAAGGATAGGCCAAGGCAATTTGCAGAAGAGCATATCAAAGCAATCCATAGTCATATAAAAATTGCTCTAAATCATTATTTATTAGACAAATGCAAATTAAACTTTCTCTGAGGTAACACCTCACACCTCTCAGACTGGCCAATATGACCAGAAAGGATAGCGATCATTGTAGAAGGGTTGTGGGAAATCTGGGACACTAATGCAGTGTTGGTGGAGCTGTGAACTCATACAACCTTTCTGGAGAGCAATTTGGAACTACACACAAAGGGCAACAAAAATGTGCATACCCTCTGATCCAGCAATACCACTACTGCATCTATACCCTGAATAGATGTTGAAAAATGGTCAAAACATCACTTGTACAAAAAATATTCATGGTAGTCCTGTTTGTGGTGGCAAAGAATTGGAAATCAAGAAAATGTCCTTCAATTGGGGAATGGCTTAGCAATCTGTGGTATATGCATGTCATGGAAAACTATTATTCTATTAGAATCCAGGAGGGATAGAAATTCAGGGATGCCTGGAGGGATTTGCATGAACAGATGCTGAGTAAGATGAGCAGAACCAGAAAAACACTGTGCACCCTAACAGCAACATTGGGGAGATGATCAACCTTAATAGACTTGCTCATTTCATCAGTGCATCAGGGACAATTTGGGGCTGTCTGCAAAGGAGAATAACATCTACATCTAGAGAAAGAACGGTGGAGTTTGAACAAAGACCAAGGACTATTGACTTTAATTTAGAAAAAAAATACCCTGATATCTTATTGTCTGACCTTGCTATCTCTTATATTTTATGTTTCTTCCTTATGGATATTTCTTTCTCATCACATTCAATTTGTATCAATATATACCATGGAAACAATGTAAAGACTGACAAATTACCTTCTGTGGGGGGTGGGGGGAGGGAAGTAGGATTAGGGGAAAAATTGTAAAACTCAAAATAAATAAAATCTTTGAAATTAAAAAAATAATAATAAGCATTGTCTATCTGAAGCTATCAACAATATTATATTCAATGGGTAGAGGCTATAGTCATTCCCAATAAGATAGGGGGTGAAACAAGGATACCCATTATCAGCACTATTATTCGATATCATATTAGAAATGTTAGCTTCATCAATTAGAGAAGAAAAAGAAATTGAAGGAATTAGAATTGGGAAGGAAGAGAGAAAACTCTCACTCTTTGCAGACATGATTATATACCTACAGAATTCCAAAAAAATCATCTACAAAACTACTAGAAATAATTAGTAACCTTAGCAAAGTCACAGGATATAAAATAAACCCTCACAAATCCTCAACTTTTCTATATATGACTATTAAGATGCAGCAGAAAGAGCTAGAAAGAGAAATCTCATTGAAAGTAACCTCAGACAATTATAAAATACCTGGGAGTCTACCTGCCAAGGAAGACTCAGAAACTTCTTGAAAACATTGCAAAACACTTCTCATACAAATAAAACCAGATTTAAAAAACTGGGCAAGCATCAAATGCTCATGGAAAGGTCCAGCTAAAACAATATAAATGACAATTCTACCAAAATTAAATTACTTCTTTAGTTTAGTGCCCTACAAATCAAAAATACAAAAAAATTACTTTACAGTTTGAAAAAATTGTAAGTAAATTGATATGGAGAAATAAAAAGTCAAGAATTTCCAGGGATTCAATGAAAAAAAAGTGCAAAAGAAGGTGACTTAGTCTTACTAGATCCAAAATTATATTATAAAGCATCAATCATCAAAACTGTCTGGTATTGGCTAAGAAATAGAGAGGTGGATCAGTGGAACAGATTAGGTGCAATAGCAGGAAATGATTATAGTAATCTTCTGTTTGATAAACCAAGAATCCAGCTTCTGAGATAAAAACTTGCTCTTCGATAAAAACTGTTGGGAAAATTGGAAGTTAGTATGGAAGAAACTTGGGTTAAACCAACACCTCATACCCTATTCCAAGATAAGATCAAAATGGATACAGGATTTAAAAATAAAAAACTATTATAAGCAAACTAGAAGATCAAGGACTAGTTTACCTGTCAGATCTATGGGAAAGGGAAGCAGTTTATGACCAAAGAAGAGATGGAGAACATCATTAAAAACAAACTAGACAATTTTGATCACAGTTAATTAAAAAGCATTTGCACAGACAAAACCACTGTAACCAACATCAAAAGTAATGAAGTAAATTGGGAAAGAATTTTTACAACTAGTATTTCTGACAAAGGGCTCATTTCTAAAATATACATAGAATTGGGTCAAATTAGAAAAAAAGCAAACTATTCCCCAATTGACAAATGGTCAAATAATATGCAAAGGCAATTTACAGATGAGGAAATCAAAGCAATTCATAGTCATATGAAAAATTGCTCTAAATCATTACTGATTAGAGAAATGCAAGTTAATGCATCTCTGAGGTCCCGCCTCACACCTCTCAGACTGGCCAGTATGACCAGAAAGAGCAATGATCAATGTTGGAAGGGATGTGGGAAATCTAGGACATTAATGCATTGTTGGTGATGCTGTGAACTCATCTAACCTTTCTGGAGAACAATTTGGAATTCCATCCAAAGGGCAACAAAAATGTGCATACCCTTTGATGCAGCAATACCACTACTGTGCCTATACCCTGAAGAGATGAAAAAGGGTAAAAAGTCACTTGTACAAAAATATTCATGGCAGCCCTGTTTGTGGTGGCAAAGAATTGAAAATTAAGTAAATGTCCTTCAATTGGGGAATGGTTTAACAAACTGTGGTATATGTATGTGATGGAACACTATTGTTCTATTAGAAACCAGGAGGGATGGGAATTCAGGGAAGTCTGGAGGGATTTGCATGAACTGTTGCTGAGCAAGATGAGCAGAACCAGAAAAACATTGTACACCCTAACAGCAACATGGGGGTGATGATCAACCTTAATGGACTTACTCATTCCATCAGTGCAACAAACACAATTTTGGGATATCTGAAATGGCAAATACCATCTGTATGCAGAGAAAGAACTGTGGAGTTTGATCAGAGACAGAAGACTATGACCTTTAATTTAAAAAAAACAAACATTATCTTATTATGTAATTTTGCTATCTCTCATACTTTTTTCCTTAGTGATATGATTTCTCTCTCATCACATTCAGCTTAGATCAATATATGCCATGGAAACAATGTAAAGACTAACAGACTGCCTTCTGTGGGTAGTGGTGGAGAGCAGGCAAGATTAAGGGAAAAATTATAAAACTCAAAACAAATAAAATCTTTCAAATTTTTTTACTCACAGTTTTTATAACTCAATAGTGTAGTATCACAAGAAATTGTTCCTGATTCATAACTGAATAGAAAAAGGACTGAGATAGATCCAGAACTGATTCACACCTTGGAGTCTGTGTGGTTCTCTCTAGATCTACAATTCACTCTCGTCATATCTTATGTATAGAAGGACACAAAATGCCCCAGGATTCCCTTAAAACTCAAAGATGCTAATAATTTACCTTTGGTTACATGGCTAGGAAATGACATAGTGAAACCCATGCCTCCTGAACTCTTTCTACCACATCATACTCCTTGGCAGAGATCTGCCAAGATAAGGGGGGGCTGGACTTTAAGACATATCACTTAGGTTAACTGCAATCTGGAGAGATTTCAGACAACCCCATACTGCCATGCCTACTCCCCCCACATGCTCTTTGTTTGAAGTACTGCTGCTGTTTGACATAACTAGAACTTTTTTTAAGGGTCTCTATTAAGAGGTGGTCCAACTTCCTAGACATGCAGAGCTTTGTTCAAACAATGAAATAAAATTTTCTCACAATTTTTATAATTCAATAGAGTAATCTAACACATCATACTCCTTGACAGACATCTGCCAAGATAATGGGGATGGACTTTAAGACGTAGCACTTAGCTTAACTGGAACCTGGAATTTGAAGCACTGCTTGTGGTCTTCTCTTAGCAGCTGATAGCATGCTGTTGTTAGAGGGAGGTGTGAGCCCATGAACAGAATTCTAGAACCAGGAGTCTCATGGAAGCTGTCAGCTTGGCAGACTTTGTTAAAGTTCTGATTTTATTTTTGGTTTCCAGAATCTTCAAAGGAGTTAAAGGAAGAAGAATGGTAGGGGAAATATTGTCTTCTCTATTTTATTTACTTCTATCTTTCCAAAGTGTTAGATTTTCTGCATGGGGCCTGTATTTATTTTCATGAAATAAAAATATGAAGAATAGTAGGCTAAAGGAGAGGCTCCTCAAACTAGAATTCACAAATTTTCAGCCAATTCTGTGTCTCTATCAAAATTATTATTTAAAACAGGCTATATAGATTTACATAGTAGCATATATAGTGTACCAAATAGTTCATAAATAGTAGAGGATCTTGCCATGGTGAATAACTGGTGATTTGAACCTTTGAAACTGAACCTGAAAGGATGGAAAAAGGAAGCTAGAAACTGAAGGTAGGGCATGTCATCACATGAACACTACATTTGGAATAAAAACATTTATATTTGTGTCTTGTCTTTGACACTACTTATATAATCTTAAGAAATACAATACAATAAACAACTATTAAGCACTCACTGGGTATTAAGTAGGCAGTTGGATGACACAGTGAATAGAGTGCCAGGTTTGAAGTAAGGACTCTTCCTGAGTTCCAATCTGGCTTCAGACACTTAATAGCTATGTGATTAATGTGACTAAATGTGACTTACTAGTTATGTAATTGTGTGACTCAATGACTAGCAAATAATAGAAGTACTTTGCCTCAGTTTCCTCATTGGATAATGAATTGAAGGAGATGGAAAACCATCTTTTCCAAGAAAACCCCAAATGAGGTCAATGAGTTTCAGACATGACTGAAAACTGTTGAACAGCAGCAACAAAAATTTGCCCCTCATTGTGTGAAATTCCATAAATAAGTTAAAGGAAAAACAGTCCCCGTGCTTACTTTATCTAATTCTAAGGGAAGAAGACATAGGAAAGAAAGTTAAAATGGGAAAGTGGGAATGTACCCAACTGGTGCTCAGGGACATAATCATGATAGAAGAGAACTCAATGAGTATAGTTACAATTGCAAAATTAAGTTTGATGGGCTTCTGAACCCTCTTTATATGACTTTTTTTTGTTACATCTCATTCCTCCAATCAGAGGGACTGAAGCTACAGAGTATTCTGATTAGGTATGGGTACTGAAGATGAAGAGAAGCATTGCTGCTGAGGGTTCATCTGCTTATGACCTCTCAACAACTGAGAGGATCCTGCTGCTACTCAGTGTATGAGATCATGGAAAGAATTCTAGCCCCAGGGTGAGATGTTTTTGAGGTAGAAAGAATAAAACATGTCATGTGATGACAACAGAGAAATGCTTCAAAGGAAAGAATGGTGCAAATGTGGTAAAAAAAACAAACTAACAAACTGCAACAACTTGATTTTCTTAACTGTCAAAATGGTGCCCTAAATATAAACAACATAAATATTTTCCAAAATGCAAATTTCGTACTTCTTCTAAAGGGAGAAACTTTTAATTTCCCTAATATATGAAGTTCCAGTATAATTCTTACAGAAGAAAAGATTTTAGATGATGATGTTGATGATGAGCATTACTAGGGTGATTTAAGATTTACAAACCTTTTTACAATTATTTCATCTGCCATACAACAACCTTTCATTCCCTTACAACAACCCTGTGAGCTAGGTTCTATTATTTCCCTCATTTTAAAGATGTGAAAACTGAGACAAAGAAGGATTGAGTAACTTGACCAGAATTATAAACTAGTTAATAACTAAGTCATCATTTGAACTCTTATCTTCCAGACTTGAATTTCCATACTCTACACACTGCTCCATGTCCTATAGATTTGAAAAATGGTGACAATAGTAACCACTTTATGTCTTTGAATCAGTGTGATTTTAGTAGCTGATGACTTTTGTGAATGGTACTCACAATTCTATGAGGTGTGTATCAGATTAATGCCTTTGGTGATTCCAGGACAAGGGAGAAGGTATTGATATTCCTACTTGGCAAGAGAAAATAGCATTTCCTCAAAATAAAGCTGTGGGGAAGGGATGAAGCACCTACTTAAAAAGCATAACATTGCACTAAATAACTTATAAATATTATGTCATTTGATCCTCATAACAATCCTGAGAGCTAGGCACTATTATTCTCCCCGTTTTAGGTTTGACAAAACAGGGGCAGAATCCAGCACGCATAGCAAGTGAATGTCTGTGGCTTGATTTAAACTCAGTTCTTCCTAACTCTAGTACCCTCAGGACTCTATCCACTGTACCACTTAGCTTCTGCTAAGTATACTGCTGATACCTTGCTGGAGGAGGATGGATATCAAGGAAATTTTCTATATTATAAACTGAACCTATTAAAAGATTCAAAAAATAGTTGTGATGATTTATTTGGGAATGTTGATTCAGGGTCAAAAACCAAAGTAACTACAGAGATTTTTAAGACTGATAATTTTGTGAAATTATTTTTAGCTAGCCTTAACCAAGTTGGGGTTTGGTATTCTTTGGGGTATGAAGAAAAAAATGCCATGATATTGTTTTGAAAGATGGGCCAGTACTGAGACATATAGAGTCACAGAGGACATATGAAAGAACTGATAGTCCAATGATCCAAAAGACTCAAATTGTTCTTTTGGCAACTTGTCAAGAAACAGCTGGCCATTACAGTTTGTACATATTAACCTTCTTTGGTTGAGATAACATTGTTAAACTACCTAGAATAAATATTCAGAACTTGTTTCCATAAAGCACTGACTGGAAGTTAAGTATTTGAAAAGGATTGGCTAAAAGTGGAAATCTACTTAGATAGTATGTGTGGAAAGAGTTACCCTGGATATACAGGGTCTGAAATACAATGGAAACTCAGAGTGACATGGAATTGTGATCCTTGGATATTGTTGTACAATTGTGGTCATAGCCAGCAAACTGACTAAATATGCTAAATATGCTAAATATGCTAAATATGAGTAAGTATATTTGAGGCAATCAAATAACTACTGAAATCACTGTCTGCTACAAAAAATTATTATTTCAGTTAGATAAACACAGTATAGCTGATTATAGGAATTGCTACCATCTGTCCAGTTTCACTAGAGCATCCAGTGATCTTACTTCATTTAAACAATGGATCTAAAGTTGTAAGAATTGGTGAATTCTAAGCTTGAAAGTACCAACTCAAGCTTCAGTGACACATTTGTGACCCTCATATCTTTTTAGAAAACAGTCATTTCTACCAGGAAGGTACAAAGAGAAGTATATCTGAGTCAAAATTCTGCCAAAGTGCTTGTGAGCCATCCTGACTTACCATTCGGGCTTGCCAAGGTTTGATGCTTTCAGCAGCGTGCCTACCTTTTACAAGCTGCCAAGAGAAGGTGGACTGATAAATGACCTGAATTGGACATTTTGTGCTGATTTTTCCTTCTGTCCTTTCCCTTCCCACCACCAAAAGCACAGTTGTTTCATTTTTAAAAAAAAAATCAAATTCAGTTGTTAGTAATAATGGAAAGAAGCATATAATATTGTATATTTTTAAATGCTAAAATTCTAAATGTATATTATAAAAATATAAGTAATCAGGGGTCAAAATTTTGTTAATATTCATTTAATAATCTTGGGGTATATGCATTTATGTTTGTGAAATAAAATAATGATATCCTTCTTATCAAATTTCAAAAGGAAATTTCCTTATTAAATTTCCAAAAGTAAAATAAAAATAAAACTGAAATCTTCTTTTTCTAAGAAACCCCCTTGTAGGTGTTTTTCCTCTCCCAGATTTCATTGGATATTCTTTTATTTTTATCAAATATGCATTGAAATAATTTTGCTGCTTCAAATGAGTTCCAAAGGTCATACTGCTCATTCATTCATTTGTTCAAATGCTTAAAGCATTTTAAATGGTTGTTGCTTAATATTTGGGGCTATTTTTATTTTTTCAATTGAGTCTACTACTATACAGATTTTCATTAATTTTTGTACTATATTAAGGTCCAGGTCACCATCAGAAATCTATCGGGAAAAAGTATGTTAGAAAAATATTGTGCCTCTTTTATTCAATTTAATTTGGAGGAGGAACAAAATTGAGTGTCTTACAATGCAATTCACCTTTTAGTCATATGAGTGTGTATTATAATGTAGCATTATTCTGCTAGAGAATTTGGCATAATGTAATGCAACAAAATCTTAGACTGCCATGATTTAGGCTGTATGTATTTGGATTCATGTAAATGTGTATAGTCTATGTATTATAAATGTTTGATGAAATATTTATGGATGAAAAATAGAGATATAAAGGAATCTCTTACAAAGTTAATGTGCTTGACCAAGTTTTTTTGGAAATATACAGATAAATTTTATTTTCTACTAATATATTTTGTTTTAACATTACTTTTATTTCGTAATCTATGTTTTGCCTCTCTTCTACTTATCAATTTATCAAGCATGTAACTGGCACAGTGGCTAGACTTTTGAACCTAGCATCAGAAATACAGCCTCAGATAATTATTAACTGTATGCTCCTTAGCAAGCCACTTAACCTCAGTTTTCTTAATTGTAAATGAGGATAATAATAGTACCTCTCTCCCAGAACTGCTGGGAAACTCAAATAAGGTAATATTTATAAAGTATCTGTCATATAAGAGGCATCTCCTCTTCTATTTCTTGCAACAAATGATTTTTAAAAAAAAGAAAGAGGGGGAAATAGTATTTCATCAAAACTGAATTTGTTAGAATATGCAATGTTTTTCTCCTCTGCAAAGAAGGCAAGAAAGGAAGGACTAAGACATCATTTCATTTCTTTTTAAGGGATGATAGGTCATTATAATTACTCAGCACTCAATTTCTTCTTTTCTTCACAAAAATAAATAATTTAAAGGAAAAATAAAAGGAAGCAATCATAGGGAAAACTGCCACCTAAATATGAAGAAGAGAAAAATTGTAGTAAATATGAGACTAAAAAATGTCTAGGGGGAGAACAGGACTACCTGCCTCAGGAAGAAGTGGGGAAAACAAGAGACCTTCAAAGGGCAACAACACATCTTCAGTTTCTTGATGCAATTTGTTAAGCTCATGTCAGGGAATTGTCAAAGTTATAAGGCCCATCACTGTTTCTTGGCAGTGATAGCAAGAATGACAATGATGTCATGGCAGCTCTCCATGCCCTGAATGACAATTCTCAGATGGCTTAGAAAGGGATATAAACAAAGACCTAACAGCACAAAAAAAAGAGGAAAATAACAGCAGACTCTGATATGTCTTCTCAGAGCTTGTTGTCTCCTCATACCAAATGTAGAAGCAATAACACCATCAGGGAATATTTGTTATTACCCTTATGGAAAGTATAGCTGATCTAAAATTACCATAGTACTATTAAAGTACTATAAGTTGACAGAGTTCAGAGAAGAGAATTCAGAAGATTTTTCCAAATTATGTGGCACACCATCCTGGAAGGTCCAATACCTTTAGGTGTGTGTGTGTGTATGTGTGTGTGTGTGTGTGTGTGTGTGTGTGTGTGTGTGTGTGTGTGTGTTTGTGTGTGTGCATGTATAGTGTTATGTCATGCTCAAAAAGGCTGTATTTTGAATTTTAAATATAATTCCTGCATAAACACATCTATATTTTAAAATGAAAATAAATCTCAACAATAAAACAAGATGAGTATAAATTTGTTCCAAATGTAATTAATCCAGTGCAATGAAAAATGACTTCAAATTCGAGTCCACAATATGGAATCTTGACATAGGAGTCATCTGCCAAGTTAGCACTTGGCACCAGTGAATGTAGACAAGTTGCATGGATGAGTTCTCTCAACATTTCTTTTGCAGAATTTGAATGTGAAGTATATTAATTCAAAGTTAAACAATCTTGGGGCACAGCCAAGATGGCGACAAGAGAGGATCCTCTCTTAGGCACTCTCTCATAAAGCTTCTAAACTAAGGAATCTAACTAAATTTTCAAGACAGAAGCCACAGAGGGACCCAGTGAGGCAGTTCTCCCACCCAAGCTAACCTGGAAAAGGGCAGAAAGGCTCTGCTCCCTGGAGTTGGAGGGCAGGCCCACCAGAGGGGTGGCCCACCAGAGCGAAAGAAGTTCAGTCTCCTGGAGGCAGTCCCAGGGCACGGCTCATAGCAGCGGGGAGTTACCTGAGCTACACCCTGGGAAGCACCAAGCACAAATTGGGGAAACAGCGGGGCACCTCTGCCAGAGCCAGCACATGAAGCCCAGCCCTCAGGGCACATAGCAAGCAGAGTGGCCAAGGCAGTCCTGATCCAGGAAACAGAACCAGGAGGAGCCAGTAAGCAGGAGCTCCCAGGGAATGAGCCCATTGAACCTAGGGAGAGGAGTGAAGAGAAAGACTGCCCAGCTCTGCCCCTGGAACAGTACTCTGGGGTTCTGACCACATTCAGATCCTGATTGGAGTCTAGGCCCCTCTCATAGAACAGCAGGGCCCCCCCAGCTCAGTCCCATGGCGCCTATGGTCATTCACAGACCAGGAGGGAGGACAGAGCCTCACACACTGAGACCCTTATGGGAGTGTCCCAAAAGGTCAAATAGCACCCCAAAAACAGGCTAGGGCTGGGGAAATGAGCAAGCAGAGAAACAAAAAGAAGACCATTGAGAAATATTTTGTCTGTGAGCCCAAGAAGGATCAAAACATTCAGTCTGAAGATGAGGAAGCACAAGCTCCTGCATCTAAAGACTCCAAGAAAAACAGAAATTGGGCTCAGGCTATGACAGAGCTCAAAAAGACTTTGAAAATCAAATGAGGGAGTTAGAAGAAAAACTGGGAAAAGAAATGAGAGAGATGCAGGAAAAACATGAAAATGAAGTCAGCAGCTTAGTCAAGAGGATTCAAAAAAAATGCTGAAGAAAATAGCATGCTAAAAACCAGCTTAGGTCAATTGGATAAAACAGTTCAAAAAGTTATTGAAGGGGTGGCTAGGTGGAGCAGTGGATAAAGCACTGGCCCTGGAGTCAGGAGTACCTGGGTTCAAATCTGGTCTCAGACACTTAATAATTACCTAGCTGTGTGGCCTTGGGCAAGCCACTTAACCCCATTTGACTTGCAAAAATAAAAATAAAAATAAAAGTTATCCAGGAGAAGAATGCTTTAAAAAGCAGAATTGGCCAGATGGAAAAAGAGATAAGAAAGTTCTCTGAGGAAAACAAATTCTTCAGACAAAGAATAGAGCTCAGGGAGACTGCTGAATTTATGAGAAATCAGGACTCAATACTTCAAAACCAAAAGAATGAAAAATTAGAAGAAAACGTGAAACATCTCATTGAAAAAACAAGTGACATCGAAAACAGACTTAGGAAAGAAAATTTAAAAATTATTGGAATACCTGAAAGTCATGATCATGAAAAGAGCCTTGACATTATTTTCAAAGAATTACTACAGGAAAATTGCCCTAATATCCTAGAAGCAGAGGACAAAATAGATGGAGAGAATCTGTCAATCTCCCTGAGAAAGAGATCCAAACAAAACAACCTCCAGGAATATTATAGCCAAGTTCCAGAACTCCCAAGTCAAAGAGAAAATATTACAAGCAGCCAGAAGGACACAATTCAAATACCATGGACCTGCAGTCAGGATCTCACAGGACTTAGCAGCAACTACATTAAAAGCTCATAGGAGGGTGGCTAGGTGGTGCAGTGGATAAAGCACCGGCCCTGGAGTCAGGAGTACCAGTGTTGCAATCCAGTCCCAGACATTTAATAATTACCTAGCTGTGTGGCCTTTGGCAAGCCACTTAACTCCACTTGCCTTTTAAAAAAAAACCCTAAAAAAAAAAAAGCTTGTAGGGATTGGAATATAATATACCAGAAGGCAAAAGAGCTTAGAATGCAACCAAGAATCAACTACCCTGCAAAACTGAATGTCCTCTTCCAGGGAAAAAGATGGATTTTCAATGAACCAGGGGAAATTCAAATGTTCCTTTTGGAATGGCCAGAGCTGAACAGAAGGTTTGATCTTCAAATACAGGACTCAGGTGAAGCATAGAGATTGGAGAAGGGTAAAATATGAGGGACTTAATGATGATGAACTACATGTATTCCTGTATAGAAAAATGACACTGATAATACTCATATGAACCTTCTCAGTTAATAGAGCAGGTAGAAGGAGCTTTTATAGTTGAAGCACAGGAGAAAGCTGTAAAAATGGAGTCAATAGAAAAAAAGGGAAGTGTAATAGGAAAAAGAAAAAGGAGAGGGGGGAATAGGCCAAGATATTTTATATAATAAGATTTTTCTTTATTACAATGAGCTATTGCAATTATATAGATGGGGGGAAGGCAAGGGGGAATGAGGGAATCTTCACTCTCATCAGAAGTAGTTAGGAGAGGAAACAGCGTATATACTCAATGGGGTATAGACATCTGGAGTAAGAATGGAGGGGTACAGGGGGAAGGGGTGGGGATGTGAATAAAGGAGGAGAGGATGGACCATGGAGGGAGAGTGGTCAGATATAAAACATTTTCTTTTTTACTTCTTGCAAGGGGCTGGGATTGGATGGCCTGTCCTGGACCATAGGGCTGGGTGGATGCTGGGCCTAAGGGATGGTATGGGGGCTCGGGGACTCTTGGCCCCAGGGCCAGGGATCTATCTGCTGCACCACTCAGCTACCCTACAGCAGAGTCAGTGAAAGGAAAGAGAAAATATAGTACATGGTAGTGGAGAAATATGAAAGGAGGGAGTTGCGATCAGCAATGGCAACAGTGGAAAAATATGGAAGTAACTTTTGTGATGGACTCATCATAAAGAATGTGATCCACCTGCAATAGAGTTGGTGGTGTTGGATCACAGACTGAAGCAAATTTATCATCATCATCATCATTATTATTATTATTATTATTATTATTATTATTATTATTATTACTTGGGGGGTGCAGGGCAAATGGGGCTGGGTAGCCTTCCTGGGGCCACATAGCAGGGTGATTTTGGGGTGTCTGAGGCCAGATTTGGACCCAGGTGCTCCTGGCTCAAGGGCCAGTGCTCTGTCTGCCACCCGGCTGCCCCTACTATTATTGCTGTTTTATATTATTTTGGGTCTTTTTTTTCCTTTTATGGTTTTTGCAGGGTAGTTGGGTTGAGGTGGCTTGCATGTTACACAGCTGGGTGATTGTTGGGTGTACAGGGCCAGATATGGGCCCGGGTGCTCCTGGCTCCAGGTCTGGTGCTCCGTCCACTGCGCCACCTGGACATACCTACAATTATTACTATTTTTTTATTTTAATTTTAAATTTTTCACTCTCCTTTACTTTATCACTCAAGTGAGTCTATATTTTGTGGGGAGAGCAGTTATTTTGTTTAGTCTTAAACAAGAATATTTTATTAATGTATAAAAAACATTTGTACAAAATGAGAATAAATATTAAATTAAAAAAATTAAACAATCTTTATATGGAAGTTAAAAGTACCTTTATAGTTTTTCTGCTTCTTTACAAGTTATTTATTTTAGTAAAAAAAATTAATAAGCTGTTTTCCAAGAAAACCTGTTATAAATCAAGAATAATTGTCAATAATCATTTGAATTTTTGACAATTAAATTTAAATGTGGTTATGTTAAAACTATCATATCTAGTTATTTTTGAAAGTGAAATGGCATTTCTCATTAATGGATAAATATGTCAGCAGTTAGAAGATGAAATTCACTGCAGCAGATGAAATTCATTCAAACAAAGCCAAAGAAATATTTTAGTTGTAGAAATTCATAAAAATTCTAGTAAATAATTTCAGATCTAGAAAATAGGGCCTCCTATATATTTATCACTGATATCATTAACAGTATCCACAAATACTGTTACTTATAAGAACATGGAAGAAATTATTATTATACTATTATGTTAATTAATTATTAATTTGTGATCCAGGCTGTTCTCCTTCTATTTCCTCATTAAGGTCCAGCTCTGATTAACTTCAATCTCTAAAAGAGATTGATACTCAAGGAAAATGCTCATCATTCTTGTGTGAGACCCTACCTAAATAGTAGATCTTATTTCTATTTAGAGTAAAACGAGAATAAAGCCTTTACTCTGAGAAAAGGAACCCATGTCCCTGACCCACTCTACTAGAGCTTAGGGAAACCCAGATCATGAAGGAGAAACCTGGCTGGAGAGCTTGGGATGGCAATGACTTCCTTCTACTCAGATTGTTGGAGGCTGCTGAGTCTTATGATCAATTAAGTCACATTCCGCTGCAGGAGCAGCTGAAGATTTTTAGCGTACCTCCTCATTAAATGCCCACCAATCAAGATTAATTTTCAATTGTCAAGTGAGTTCTCTTCCATAAGGTATTTAAGGACATCTCAGGGTCTCCCTTGGCATCTTTAATTACCAAGAGAAATTAAATTAAATTAAAAAAAGAAATCACTGACCATCAATTTATTGATGCTGACTAGCCCAATTAATATTAATTACCTAGAAATTCTGTCTCTTGGGGGACAAAGGGAGGAAGATTTTTTGTTTGTAGTTTTAGTTGCAAAAACATGAAAAATAAAAAAATAAAATTTTGAAAGTATATCTGCAAAATGCCATGGCAAGACAAGAGGCTTTTGCATAAAAAATTAGCTGCTTTTAATAAATAAAATCAAAATTTCAAAAAATGTATCGAACTTCAGAAATGATTGCTTGAATCATCTAAAGTTGCTTATAGAATTGCTAAATTGCTTCATGATACAAGAAACTCTGGTGCTAAAACTGATGCTGGGATAATTATTTATATATATATTATATATATATATATATATATATATATATATATATATATATATACACAAATTTGTTTCAAATGGTTATACTTGCAAATGATTTAGTTGGAGAGTTAATTCCTCATATTTCTAAAGATCTTTGTAATCAATTAATTTAAAAAGAAAAACTTTCTATTTTGTAATGCAAGTGGATAAAACAACATATAATTAAAATTATACTTTGCTATATATTGTTATAGCATGTTTGCTATGTTGAAACTGATGTTAAGGAAGAGTTGCTACTATGCAAACAATTGATTGCAATGCCATATAAGAAGAAATTATAAATATAACTGTCAGATATTTTTAAAATTACAATGATATGTAGGAATGACAATGTAGGAAATTATATTGGAATCTGAGTTTCTTGAAGGTAGGAAGTGTTTTTTCTCCTTTCATTGTATCCCTAGTTCTTAGCATAGTACCATAGTAGTCATTTAATAAATATTTATTAACTAGTTGTCAAGGGTCAATAGATATTAAAATTAAATATGTCTACAGTTGTGAAAAATATGGTCTCTCATTCAATTTGGATAACATAACATACTTTTCCAAGTTATTACTACAATATTGAATTTTGTTCTAAAAATTTCATCAAAAATTTTTTTCTTTGAAAACTTGTGTCAATATGTATGCAGAAAATAGGCAGCTCTTTATTTTTGTGAAGTACCATTGGTTTTCTAATGTTTTGATACTTTAGAGGATATTTGACTTAAAAAATGTGTACACAGGATCTGGCAGCATCCAAATTAAGGGCTCATAGGGCTTGGAATATGATATTCTGGAAGGCAAAAGATCTTAGTTTACAACCGAGAATCAACTACCCAGCAAAACTGAACATCCTCTTTCAGGGGAAAAGATGGACTTTCAATGAAAGAAGGGACTTTCAAACTTTCCTATTGAAACAATGAGAGCTTAACTGGAAGTTTGATTTTCAAGTACAGGACTCTGGTGAACCATAGAGGAAGTGGACAAGAAGGACTAACTATGAGGAACTTAACGATGTTGAACTGTTTGTATTCCTGCATGGGAAGAAGATATTGATAACTCATATGAACTTTCTAATTTAGAAGAACTGTTAGAAGCATCATATATAGACAGGGCACAGGAAGGAGCAGAATATAATGGTATAATAAAGTAAAAAAAGATGGAATCAATGGGTGATAAAGGAAAGTATTAGGAGGAAGAGAAAGGAGAGGAAGAAGGGGCTAAGATATTTCACATAAGAGTCAAGAAAAAGCTTTTTCAATGGAGAAGAAATGGGGAAGGCAAGGGGGAATGAGTGAGCCTTCATTCTCATCAGAAATGGCTCAGAGAGGATATAGCATACACACTTAATAGGGTATAGAAAACTATCTTACCCTAGAGAAAAATGAGAAGAAAGGGATGAGATAGGGGGAATGGAGGGAAGGAAGGGGCAAGTAGGTAACAGAAGAGAGGGAAGATTGTTAAGAGGTTACTCAGATACAACACACTCTTGGACAGGGACATGATGAAAGGAGAGAGAGAATAGAATAAATGAGAGTGGGGAGGAATAGAGTGGAAGTAAATACAGCTTGTAATTCCAGCTGTGGGAGAAATATTGAAACAACTTCTCTGGTGGACTTATGATAAAGAAGGCAACTCACCCCAGAGCCAGAGCCATTGGAATCTGAACACAAACTGAAGTACATATTTTCTCTCTCTCACTTTTCTTGAGGTTTCTCATCTTCTTGGTGGGGGGAAATATTTATGTTTACTCTTATAACAAGATTGTTGTAATAATATAAAATAAAATAAAGAAATAGTTGTACCTGAAGGAACTTAAAAATTATGGATACATACACATAGACCTGAAGTCTTTGGGTCCATAGGTAGTATTTTCACTAACTGTTGTTGGTGAAGGTGTGGTTTCAGAAGAGAAATAGAAATTTTTACTTAGATAAATGGTTAATTAAAATTGCTTATTAAATGTTAACTATTTGCCAAGTACTTGCTTAAGGACTGGGGATACAAAAAGAAAAAGCATGAGGTTTCTCTATCAAGCTCACATTCTAAATGGGAGAGACAATACATAAAAGGAAGCTCAACTGTGGGAACAGAGCCAAGATGGCAATGTGGAAGTAGAAAGTCGAAGTAGAACTCTTCCCTTCCAAACTCCAAATGCCATAAAATGAGGACTCTAACGAAATTCTAGCAGGCAGAAACTACAGAAAGTTGGAGTCCAACAATTTTCTAGCCCAATGCAACTTGGTAGATCCACAGGAAGGGTCTGTTCTACCACCACTGGGGTTGGAAAGAGCTGCAGCCCAGCCCAGGTCACAGTTGTGCTACACTGGAGCAAGTCAGCTTCAGCCATACAGAAACAGCCCATGCAACACTTGGGTCACTGGGAGTGCCTTGGGTCCATGGTAGTAGACCAGGAAAAGAGCCTAGACTTCATTTTTTTTCACCAAATAATCCAGCAAAATTTCCATGAGATCCTAGAAGTAGAGTAAAATAGAAATTGAGGGAATCTACTAATCACCTCCTGAAAGAGATAATCCCCCAAAAATATCCCAGGAAAATTATAGCCAGATTCCAAAACTCCCAAGTGAAAGAAAAAAATACTACAAATAGCCAGAAAGAATACAAACATTGTAGTGCTACAGTCAGGATTACCTAGGATTTAGCAGCATCTACATTTAGGGCTTGTAGGAACTTGAAAAAGATATTCTGGAAGGCAGAAGAGCTTGAATTTCAATCAGGAATCAGTAACCCGGGGTGGCTAGGTGGCATAGTGCATAAAGCAGGCCTTGGAGTCAGGAGTACCTGGGTTCAAATCTGGTCTCAGACACTTAATAATTACCCAGCTGTGTGGCCTTGGGCAAGCCACTTAACCCCATTTGCCTTGCAAAAAAAATCTAAAAAAAAAAGAATCAATTACCCAGCAAAAGTGAGCAGCCTCTTTCAGGTGAAAAAAATGGATTTTCAATGAAACAGGGGACTTTTAAATTTTCCTGTTGAAAAAATCAGAGTTGAATAGTAGAGGAGTTTGATCTTCAAGAACAGGACTCAGGTGAAGCATAGAGAAGGTGGATGGGAAGTTAATTATGAGGGATTTAATGATATTGAATTGATTGTATTCTTTTTTTTTTAGGTTTTTGCAAGCAATGGAGTTAAGTGGCTTGCCCAAGGCCACACAGCTAGGTAATTATTAAGTGTCTGAGGGCGGATTTGAACCCAGGCACTCCTGACTCCAGGGCCAGTGCTCTATTCACTGTGCCTCCTAGCCACCCCTCTTTTTTTTTTAAGAAAGATTTTATTTATTTTGAGTTTTACAGTTTTTCCCCTATTCTTGATTCCCTCCCACCATGGCCCACAGAAGGCATTCTCTTAGTCTTTACATTGTTTCCATGGTATATATTGATCTAAGTTGAATGTGATGAGAGAGAAATCATGTACTTAAGGAAAAAAAGATAAAGTATAAGAGACAACAAAATTACATAATAAGAATTTTTTTTTAAATTAAAGGTAATAGTCTTTGGTCTGTTCAAACTCCACAGTTCTTTCTCTGCATACAGATGGTATTCTCCATTGCAGATATCCCAAAATTGTGCCTGATTGTTTGTTGAACTGATGGAATGAGCAATTCTATTAAGGTTGATGATCACTCCCAAGTTGCTGTCAGGGCATATGCACTAAACAAGAGTACAATGTTTTTCTGGTTCTGCTCATTTCACTCAGCATCAGTTCATTCAAATCCCTCCAAGCTTCCCTGAATTCCCATCCCTTCTGGTTTCTAATAGAACAGTAGTTTTCCATCACATACATATACCACAGTTTGCTAAGCCATTTCCCCAACTGAAGGACATTAATTTAATCTCCAATTCTTTGCCACCACAAACAGGGCTGCCATGAATATTTGTGTACAAGTGATGCTTTTACCCTTTTTCATCATCTCTTCAGGGTATAGACCCAGTAGTAGTATTGCTGGATCAAAGGCTATGCACATTTTTGTTGCCCTTTGGACTTAATTCCAAATTGTTCTCCAGAAGGTTAGATGAGTTCCACACCACCACCAACAATGCATTAGTGTCCCAGATTTCCCACATCCCTTCCAACATTGATCATTGTCCTTTCTGGTTATATTGGCCAGTCTGAGAGGTGTGAGGTGGTACCTCAGAGATGTTTTAATCTGCATTTCTCTAATCAGTAATGATTTAGAGCAATTTTTCAAATGACTATGGATTGCTTTGATTTCCTCATCTGTAAATTGCCTTTGCATATCCTTTGACCATTTGTCAATTGGGGAATGGCTTGTATTTTTGACAATCTGACTCAGTTCTGTATATATTTTAGAAATGGGTCCTTTGTCAGAAATACCAGTTGTAAAAATTCTTTCCCAATTTATTTCATTACTTTTGATCTTGTTTACAGTGGTTTTGTCTGTGCAAAAGCTTTTTAATTAACTGCAATCAAAATTGTCTAGTTTGTTTTTAATGATGCTCTCCATCTCTTCCTTGGTTGTAAACTGCTTCCTTTTCTATAGATCTGACAGGTAAACTACTCCTTGTCTTCTAGTTTGGTAACAATATTATTTTTTATGTCTAAATCCTGTATCCATTTTGATCTTATCTTGGTATATGGTGTTAGGTGTTGGTCTAATCTAAGTTTCTTCTCTGCTAACTTCCAATTTTCCCAACAGTTTTTATTGAAGAGAGAGTTTTTATCTCAGAAATTGGACTCTTTTGGTTTAACAAACAGCAGATTACCATAACCATTTCCTGCTATTGCACAGTCTATTCCACTGATCTATGACCCTATTTCTTAGCCAGTACCAAACAGTTTTGATGACTGATGCTTTATAATATAATTTTAAATCTAATAAGGTTAAGCCACCTTCTTTTGCACTTTTTTTCATTGAATCCCTGTAAATTCTTGGCTTTTTATTTCTCCATATAAATTTACTTACAATTTTTTCCTAACTCATTAAAATAATTTTTTGGATTTTTGATTGGTATGGCACTAAACAAGTAATTTAATTTTGTTAGAATTTTCATTTTTATTATATTAGCTGGACCTATCCATGAGCAGTTGATGTTTGTCCAGTTACTTAAATCTGGTTTTATTTGTGTGAGAAGTTGAAGTACAATATCAATGTTTGTCAAATTCCTGTATAGAAAGGGGTCCCTGACATCCTTCTGGGCCTGGAGAAATTCCTTAGAAATATAACTTTGACTAGGCACCTTTGGGTCTGAAAATAGTCTGATAGGGCCCAATGGGTCATGGATATACCATAAATTGTCTAAAGATTTACAAAGCACCCTTGTTAGCCTAATTATCTTGTTTTATCTGTAAGATTCCTGCTTCCTCCCAGGACTGCCTCTCCTTCCCCAGATGCAGCTGGAACCATAAGATAGTAAAGTTCACTCCCTCAAACCTGTGGGAAACCTGTGAATCTATCACTCTTTCCATCTCAGGAAACATGTTCAGACATAACACAGACACCCTGAACCTTTCCTACTCTGTCCAGCCCCCTATCTATACTGAGCCATATGTTTACAGGTTTGTATTAGTATAACAAGATAATATATCTAACTGTTGACACTGCTTCTGTATCTTGCTTGCTCTCAGTAACTCCCCCTCAAAACACTATAAAAACCCTATCCCCTGAACACTTAGGTGATGTCTGATTTGGGTACTCAATCCCCAGACAGTCCCCAGCAATAAAGATTTCGCTCCAGCCTTATCAAATTCTGGTCTCTGTCTTGCTCTTTGGGTACAACAAAGTGTTTTGTAATTGTTTTCAAGAAGTCTCTGAGTCTGCCTTGGAAAGTTGACTCTCAGGTATTTTATATTGTTTGAGGTTACTTTGAATGGACTTTCTCTTTCTAGCTCTTTCTGCTGCATCTTTCTAGGCATATATGGAAATATTGAGTATTTATGAGGGTTTATTTTATAACCTGTGACTTTGCTAAAGTTGCTAATTATGTCTATTAGTTTTTTAGATGATTTTTTGGGATTCTCTAGATATACCATCATGTCATATGCCAAGAGTGAGAGTTTTGTCTCTTCCTTCCCAATTCTAATTCCTTCAATTTCTTTTTCTTCTTTTATTGCTGAAGGTAACATTTCTTTTACTTTTAGGCTTTTGCAAAGCAAATGGGGTTAAGTGACTTGCCCAAGGCCACACAGCTAGGTAATTATTAAATGTCTGAGGCCTGATTTGCACTCAGGTACTCCTGATTCCAGGGCTAGAGCTCTATCCAGTGTGCCACCTAGCCACCCCTGAAGCTAACATTTCTATTACAATATTGAATAGTAGAGGTGATAATGGGCATCCTTGTTTCACCTCTGATCTTACTGGGAATGCCTGTAGCCTCTCCCCATTGAATATAATGCTTGTTGATGGTTTCAGATAGATACTGATTATTATTCTAAGGAACAATCCATTTATTCCTACACTCTCTAGTGTTTTTTGTAGGAATGGGTGATGTATTTTGTCAAAAGCTTTTTCAGCATCTATTGATATAATTATATGATTTTTGATAAGTTTGTTATTGATGTAATTAATTATACTAACAGTTTTCCTAATATGGAACAAACCCTGAATTCCTGGAATAAATCCTACTTGATCATAACCTAGTGATAACTGGTTGTAAGAGGTTTTCTTTTGAAAACCCTGGAGGCTTTTTTAACATGGTTTAGTAATTTCAATGGGCTGGCCTCTGGAGGGTTTCAAGCCCTCTCCCTATTCCTGGAGGGAGTGAGGAGGGGCAGCAGTGTCTGAGTTGACCTTGAACAATGGGCTGTACCCTGTTGAGCGAGTTAATCTCTCTTTCAGCAGAGTAAAGTCTGTTGACCAAACCTGAGTCTGGGGGGGTGGGGGAGCAGTTACTGTTCATTCTGGGAAGAATGCTCTGCAAAAGCATGGAGCTCAGGTCCTGTGCCCAGCTGGTGCTTTTCCAGGAGTATTCTGCAACTCTCTGTGCTGCAACTCATCCTCCCGATGACTGGGGCTCACCAGAGTTCCTCTCCTCCAGCCAAAGATTCCACGGCTAAAATTGGATCTCAGACTCACCTAAGCCTCTGTGGCTAAGATCCTTTGTCTTCACCTCCCTGATGTCCATGCTCTGGCCCTCTGCTCTCTGTTCCCAGTTCACCCATGGTCCCCTGAGATAGAGCTTGTTGGTAGGTGTTCTCCTAGCTTCTTTTTCTGGGTTTTGTTGACTAAATTTCTGTTAAGAGGTTTCTTTCATGTTATTTTTGAGGGGGAGCTAGGAGCACTTAGCACAGTGCCTGTCTTCTCTCCACCATCCTGGCCAGAAGTCTGCTTGTATTCTTGTATGGGAAGAAGATACTGATAACTCAATTGAACTTTTCATTTATTAGAACGGTGAGGAGACACAGGAGGGAGCTGAATATAATGATATAATTTGGTATAAAGATGCAGTCAATTGGTGAAAAAAGGAATGGACTGGGAGAAAGGGAAAGGAGAGGTAGAATGGGCTAGAATATTTCATACAAAAGAGTTCAGAAAAAGTATTTGCAATGGAGTAGAAAGGGAGGAAGGTGAGGAGGAATGAGTAAACCTCCCTTCTCATCAGAAATGACTGAGGGTTCTCTCTCCCACCATGAGAGAGGTGGGTCATTTTGTTAAGATATCTTAATAAAAACCATTTTAATCACTCTGGACTAAGTATTCTCGAGCCATTTATAGCAATTTGGGAGCTTGTCCCAAGATACTAATGTAAATCTCTTTTCCTGGTATTTTCCAGGAAGAACACAAGAAAATAATGGATGCAAATGGCTAGATTTCAAGCCCACTTTCTTGAAAAATCTCAGTGATTCCTGGGAAGATTGGCCCAGGTTTGGAACCAAGAGTGATTAAAATTTTCTGGAAGTAGAACCGTGGTAAAGGGACAGATTTCCAGGGTGGCATAGATGGTCAGAACCACCCAGGACTGGCTGCGAAGTCCTCTATGTGGGGAGAGTTATCCCAAAGGAGAGACCAGAGGATGTAAGGGTGCCCCAAGGAGGGAGATTGGGGTTCCCTCTCCAGGAATTTCCCCAAAATCTTAAAAAGGAATGTTGCCTCCAGGTTTGGGGGGCAAGGAAGCCCTGTGGATGCTAGCTGGAAGCCAAGGAAGCCAGAAGGAAGGAAGGTAATTGGATCCAGTGCTGTGTGAGTTAGTTTGAATGTTTCCACAGGAGTGTGTATACTTGTTCTATGTCTTGTCTTGTATAAGTGTCTGTTTTAGGCATTTCTGGGTCTGAGGACCCAACTAAAGTTTTAAAAGGATATCTGGGAGTTGAGCCCAGGAGATTCAGAAGGGGGGGAGAAGGAAGTAACGTGCAGTGGCCCCCATATGGAAATCAATCCCTCCCTCACTGAACCAGTGGTAGCTATGAGAGATGTGTAGAGCTAAGGGAAGGAAGGGGGATTCTTAAAGAGAAAAAGCTATCATTTGAGGACAGTTTAGAGGAGTTTAAAAAAAGAAAGAACCTTTAAGGGAAGGATCAAGAAGTTATAGGAAGGAAGATTTTTTTTATCCTTATGAGTGTCTAGGAAAGATCCCATGCTTTTTCTCTAGGGTGGGGGAAGGGTGTGTTGGGTAAGACATATGGTAGTCTTGATTCCATCCACTATCTTGTTAAGACTTGAACCCTAGACTGAGTCTACTTAAGTGCCCCACCTGCCCATAGTAGGGGAGACAGGAGATTTCAAGTACTTAGGCCTTAAAGGGAAAGAGATTCCTCCACAGGTGGGATATGTGATTTGGAAAGGAAAAAAAAAAAAAAAAATATATATATATATATATATATATATATATATATATATATATATATATATATATATGAGATCCAGGGGTTAAGAGACTCCTTTATTGAAAGGAAATCATGTTTAATGATAAACTGCTGTCCACATGGCCTGAGTGATTGACTCATTGTTTTTAAAGTTTCTGAAATAGAGTTTTGGGAAGCATGCTGGTTTTAAAATAGGGATACTAGTGTTGTAACATTCTGACAAAATTTGTACAGAATTGGAAGAATTAATTAACCTAGATTGTTAAATTAGTTTGGGATTAAGGTATTTTAATACTATTGTAATTTTTGCAAGGAGTGAAGTGATTTGGGACTTTAAAACTTTATTGAATCACTTTTGGGTTAAAGAAAAGTGGTCTTGTGTTACTAAGAAGAGAAATACCTAGGTTATCAGGGATGTTTACTGATTTCTTTTGGGGAAAAGCTCTAATTGGTTTTAATGTTAAGTTTAATAATGCTACAACTGGATTTTTATTTTGGATAGAACTTTTGGAATGTGAGTGCTGGATTCTTTGTATAAGGTACTCTGAAGTTTTTATCAAACTAAATGGTTGGGAAGTTTAGTTGTATTATGTATGGGATTGGATTTTGAGAATTTGGGTAAAGAGACAAAAGTGTAAAGATCATGGGATATTCATTTTACTGTTGTTCTAAGGGAAATGAGATGTTTAAATAGGAATCTTATGATTAATGTATATTAACAACATATGTTTAATTTTAAAGAAATCAAGAAAGTGGACTTCTCTCTTGGTAACTGCAGACAGCTGATTGGGGCACTGAACAAATTACAATTGTGGGTCCTATTGCAAGGTAACTTATTGATGAATGAGATTTTTTTATCAGTTATGTGATATTCTTTTGTAACTGCAAAGAGATTATATTTGTAATATTTAGTTATCTATTGTGAATATGTTATTTAAATACTGTATTGTTAAAGCCTGGGATTAATGTGATTGCTTTGAAGAGCAATAAGGAAATTTGAAAAGTATGACCCTTTCTCAGATAGATCTGTGGGTTCATGAATAATGTAATAATGGAACGATTGCTTTGTACAATCTAGTAATTTGTGTTACTCTTATTGCTGTTCAGTTATATTGAAATTAATAACACATGTTGGAAATTTAAAGCTATCAATATTTTCTAATGGTTTTAAAGAATTCTGAAAAGTAATTCCTATGCTAGGGGACAGCTAGGTGGTGCAGTGGATAGAAAATGGGCCCTGGAGTCAGGAGACTTGAGTTCAAATCAGGCCTCACATAATGATTATCTAGCTGTGTGACCTTAGGCAAGTTACTTAACCCCAATTGCCTTGCCAAAACAAAAATAACTATTTGTATGTTGAGGATGGTTAGTAGGTACACAAGTTTATGTATAGAAGTTTCTGACTATATATGTGAACTGGCATTATTTTAGATCTATATGTATATTCCAAAGCAGTTGTTTACTTTGAAGCAAAGCATGTAATATGAGAAAGATAAACACAAGATAATTTGAGATTTCTCTGTGCAGTCTCCTGGACAAAGGAGAAATTTATTTGTTGTAAAATACAGTAGGCTAGAAGGAGGTTTCTCTAGGCAAGGGGAATCTGATATACCATCTTTATATACAGATAAAGTAGATATGATTTTCAGACGAAGGGATGTCTCTAGTAAGAGGTAGGAGACAAATCTGTAGAAGGACCAGTTATAGTTAGAATAGCTGGTTTTAGGCAAAGACCCAGGAAGGATAATTTGAGCTTCAGATAGGGGTTTCATTAATTGGAACTCATTAAGATTTTAATTGGAATTTAGTGAATTGTATTCACTGGAAAGTTCTTTTTTTTTTAGGTTTTTGCAAGGCAAATGGGGTTAAGTGGCTTGCCCAAGACCACACAGCTAGGTAATTATTAAGTGTCTGAGACCAGATTTGAACCCAGGTACTCCTGACTCCAAGGCTGGTGCTTTATCCACTACGCCACCTAGCTGCCCCTACTGGGAAGTTCTAACTAGGTAAAACAACCATTTTAGATCAAGGGACTTTTAATCGATTTTATTTTATGTCAGATACCAGTATGGTCAACAAAAAGAAATGCTACTGGGTAAACATCATGTTCTAGGAGCCAAGGAAGCCAATCATCCAAGGATGTCAAGTGATAGAGATGGGCAGCCAAAGGGACAGCTTCTGAGTATGGCTGAGGTTGGACCCCTTTGACTTGATTTCCCCAAAATGACATTTGGATAATGTCTCATCTGGAAGAATAAATCTGTCCTAAGACATTTGACTAGACCACATGACCTCTGCCTGGACACGGACATTCAATACTCATATCTATAAAAGAATTTTCCTTTAATGTCCTGGACCTTTATAGTTAATTACTAAGCAGATGAGAAAAAGAAGTTTTAGGTGAGTTGGATTTAATAGCCAGAGATAGGTTAGGTGTGTTTAGATGTCTGACTCTGACACTTGCTATCAGCTACATGCTCAGATAGATAGGAATTAAGTTTCCTTAGTTTTTGTGTTAGAGGGGATATTTAGGAAAGAAGAATGGGAAATTCTTAGAATAATTACAGTTTCTAGTTTAAGGAAAGGAGTGTGAGTTTGATAAGTACACCAGGAAAAGGAAAATATGGGAATATTTGGGAAAAAATTCATTTTGGTTAAGGATGTTTGAGTCATTATTGTAATGAAAGCACAGGTTAAAATTGTTTAATTTTCAACCTGATACTGGGTGGTCTTAGAGCAAAGATGACCATTGAATGTATGTGTTACAAGCTTGAGTCAATGTGATAAATCTCATTGGCAGTTTGCTCATGTAGTAAAATACTAATGGAAGTTTGTGTGAAAAGTGAAGTAAGTGTGTCAGTTGGCAATAAGGCAAAATGTAAATTGTACAAAGCTCCAGAATCTCATTGCTTTGTGATAGAAACATGTGTTTTGATCTGAATAAGATGTTAAGCAGTTTCACTACCAGAAGACAAGGTCTCAACTAGTCACCAGAGCTGGAGAGGACTTTTTGGAACAGATTCAGAAGATGCAGGAGGATATTGGATGCCTCCAAGGGAGAAGAGAAGAGTATGAGAAGAGAGGAGAGACACTGGACCAGTTCATCTCCACCGTCTCTCGCCTATGTGTATATTGTTTATCTGTAATTTCCCCTTGACTCTGTAAGTGTGACACCCCTATGTATGTCTTTCTCCTTATGGAAAGAAAGAGGGGAGGCAGGGTGAAAATGTTGTCCATTGGGAGAGAAAGAGGGAGATTATTGGGTAGCATTATTATATGTACATGAGTCTGTATATCCTATCTAGGGAGTGAATCCTATCTCTGATTTAAACAACCTGTTATTAGTAAAGGTGGGAGGAGAATCTAACTGAAAGAAGTAAATGCCCAGTCTTTTGGTGTGGCTACCTGCTGGACTTGTGATAGTTCACAGCAGTTTGAGAATTGGCCTTGGGTGATGGTACCCCTGGGTCTGGCCTAGATTCTCAGTCCCTGGTCAGAGGTGCACTGTGGCGCAGGGTTCTGATTCAGAGGAGAGAGAGACACTGGTGGCATAAGACTGAGTCAGTTCAGGGTGACTATTATTTATAACTGACTGGCCAGGATATTTGCCCAGGGAGTAGTAAATGTCTGGACATGTCCAGAAGCAGGGTACATACATTCAGGACTGTACAACTTAAGGATAAGTGACCTCAGACTCATGTGAGATTAATGATGGTACCTGGATCCATTGTAAAGATGCGAAAACTGGGGGCATGTGTTAAGAGAAACTGATTATGAGTTAGTATGGACTTGCAGGAAAAGTGCCGAAATGGCCATAGGCAAGAAAAATAATTTAAGGAGCATCACTAGGTATATTAGCTATTCTTGGGGTTGATCCAATGGCACAAAATCAGGGATTTAGTTTGATCAGTTTTGGAGCCAAGAAGACCTTTCTAAAGACATTGGTATAAAAACTTGCAGTGGAAAGAGGTACAGTAACTTTGGAAATGTACCCATTATCATGATGACCTATTTAAGAGGGCCCCTTGGAAGTAAAGATCAGTATTATCCATTTGTTGGAAACTATATTCCTGGAAGACCAATTAGCATTAGAGGGACATTATTGGATTTGTAGGACTATTGCCTACACCCAGTTGTCTAAAGAGTTGGTCAGGGAATTGTTATCTAGAGTTAAGGACCTACTTCCTGGGCACAGGATGGGAGTTGGGGATATGGAACCCCAGTTTATATCCTGAATGATGACCCCAAGCTGTAGCGGAAAAATTACCAATCACACAGCTAAGGCCTTGGTGGACTTAACTGACCGATCAAGTTTTGCTAACAAAAGAGGCGATCATTCAACATAGATTGGTATTAGACTACCTTTTGGCTGAAGGAGGAGTCTCTGGTAAACTGAATTTATCAAATTGTTGTCTAAAGATAGATGATAATGGGAAGGTGGTAAAGGAGATAACCAGGGATATCAGAAAGTTGGCACCATTCCAAACCTGGACAAGCCCCTTTAGTACCTCTTTGGATAAATGAGTTTACTGGTTCATGGTGGAAACAATTACTGGGTATCTTACTACTAGACCTAAGTGGGATAATCCTATTAGCCTTGTGTGTCTCTTGTGTATGATCCAGTTAATAACTCAAATAGTACAAAATTCTATCAGCAATTTAGGACTAGTGTATAGCTCTCTAATAATGGAGAGGTAAAAATATTGATAGGAAAAAGTCAGTAATGCTATCAAGGCTGAGGACTGTGAATTAATTTGAGGAAGACACTGCTGGTGAAGTGTGAAGACCAAGTTGTTATAAAAAAGAAAAAGGGGGGGGGGGTGGCTAGGTGGTGCAGTATAGGGCGGCTAGGTGGCACAGTGGATAAAGCACTGGCCCTGGAGTCAGGAGTACCTGGGTTCAAATCCAGTCTCAGACACTTAATAATTACCTAGCTGTGTGGCCTTGGGCAAACCACTTAATCCCATTTGCCTTGCAAAAACCTTAAAAAAAAAAAAAAAAAGAGGCGGGGGAGTTTGAGGAATGCAGGGTGTTGGTCTTCACAGGGTATGGAGGGGAGCCCTTAGGGAACCTATTACAAAGGGGGAATGGCCCCAGTCAATCACAAAACTGGAAGAGTTCTCCTAATCCCATTCCAAAAATGACAAACTAGATTAGAAGTAACTAGTCCTTAACTGGTCAGGAGTAACCTAGTCTTGACCTTCTCATTTGCACATCCTCAAAGAGATCTATCTGTTCTTCCTCATTAGTAAAATAAGCAGGGTAGGGAAATATATAGGAACCAATGTATCAATTAGATTTGTTACTCCAGTCTATGTCTAGCATGAATGGGGCAGGAACAAAGTCTTTCAAAGTTCATAGAAAAGCTTGTATACTGGGATTTCCCCACCCCTCTCTCCCACCATGACAGAGGTGTGTCAGTTTGTTAAGATATCTTAATAAAAACCATTTTAATCACTGGGAAAAAAAGGAAATGACTCAGAGAGGAAATAACATATACACCCAATAGGGTATAGAAATCCATCTTACCCTAGAGGAAAAAAGGAGAACAAAGAAATGGGAGAAGGGGCACAGGGTGAGGGGAGAGGGGTGTAGGCCATAGAACAGAGGGAAGATCATGGGAGAGGGTAGTCAGATGCAAAACACTTCTGAGGAGTGTGAAAGAAGAGAGAATAGAATAAATAGGAATGGAGAGGAGTAGAATAGAGGGAAATACAGTTAACAATAGCAACTGTGCGAAAAAATAAAGAAGCAACTTCTCTGATGGACTTATGATAAAGAATGCAATTGCAGAGACAGAGTTAATGGTATCTGAACACAGACTGAAGTACACTTTTTCACCCTCTCATTTCTTTTCTCTTGAAGTTTATCTTATTTGGGGGGGGGGTTATGTTTACTTTAACAACAAGACTACAGTAATGTGAAAAATAAATAGATCCACCATAAAAAGGGGGGGGGGGGGGAGAAAACTATACTGTAAGGCAGATGAAATATTCCAGAAGTCCTATAAGCTGTGTAGATGGCAAAATTCACAGTATTAAGGTTAATCAAGTAAGGAAGATAACAGTGCTGGGATGCTTTAGACAATAGAGGCAAGTCAGAAAGGAAGACCTGGAAGATGTTAGGAAGCAGTAGCAGGGAGATTACAGGGCCTAGTAGTCCTCCATCTCATCAGAAGAAGTGGACCATCTAAACCATGTGAATTGAAAAGAAGTTGGGGTAAAAAAGAAAAACAAGGAGAAGGTGTATATCCAGTAGTGGTAGTTGTCCCCTTGCCAAGATATCTGAAATGTATTAGCTGGTGGAGATGTCAAAAGAAGAGCACAATATAATAGGGTAGGGCATTCCTGTCCATAAACTAGAAAGCTGTTTCAGAAGATGGTATCTGAATATGAGATTTTATAACCATAACCTAAAGGAGCAGCAGACTTTTGGCAGGGGACAAAGTGAATCTAATGAGAGCTATTAAAAATATCTTTGGCTTAAATCCTGTAAACCTATTCACAAGAGGATCAAACTGAAGAAAGAGGGGGAGGAAATAGGGGAAACTACGCACATATATTGGCTAAATCAGATACTATAGAGAGTATCAATTACATAAGAAAAATAATTTAAGGAGGATCAATAACTCATAGATGACCATACTTAAGAAGAAAGCTAGAAGTAAAACCTATACATGACCTGAGATTTGAATGAACAAGGTAAAGATAAAGCTTTTATTGATTTTTGGTGTTCAATTGTTTGTCATATTTGATTCTTCATGACTCTGGGTTGTCTTTTTAGCAAATTTTGTAATAGTTCATTTTTATAGATGAAAAAACAGAGGTAAACAGTGTTAAATGACTTGCTCAGCATCACACAGTAAGCAAGTATCTCAGATTTGAACTCAAAAAGATGTCTACCTGATCTGGGCTTGACACTCTATCCATTGTGCCACCTAGCTGCCCTTAAATGAACTAGCCTTAAAAAGAGGCAAATTCAACCTTATGAAAATTACAAGATTGTTATGGGATGGAAAACAGAACTAGAATATGGTTATGGAAAGAAATACATTATTCAAAATAAGTGAAGGGGATGGTGACGTAGCAGTGAAGATTAAGAAGACCAATTTGAGGAAATCTACAATTGGAAGTGGGAATCATGGTGGAGGAAATATGGAATGAAGATTCATGGAGGGAAATGCAGAAATAAAATTGCCTTGAAAGTATCCTACAGACAACCTAGAAAAAAGGAGGAAATAGCTGAAGACTTTGGGAAACAAAACAAGAACATGATGGAGTCATTATATCATAGTTATCATGGACTTCAACTATTTAAGGATATACTGGAGCTTTCTTTCCAAAGCAGGACAGTTAACAAAATCATGCCTTACTGATAAAAGTACTCTTCAAGAAGTGGTAGAAGTCACAAGGGAACCTCCCTTTCTTATCCTAAATCTGATCTATAAGAGTGATTTGGTTCCTAAATTTGAAATCATAGGAACCATGAAATATGTAATAAAGGAGTAGAGAAAATCAGGCAGAGTTTAATATTCATTCTTGGCTTTTTCAGACAATACTGCAAAAATTTCAGAGGAAAGAATAGGCAGAATCATGAGTACTGAAATTCTACAGAAAAAGTTAGCCCAAGAGGAATGGAAACCACATTGGATAAAATTTCTAATAAAATCACAATATGGATATATATATAGTTACCCAATCTAGATTTTTGAATGATGGAAGCACAGCTAGGTAATCAGGGAGGAATGCATACAGGGTCCTGAAAGAATGTCAGAGACACTAAAGGTCATAATTAGCTGTGGCTATCAATGAATTCTATGGCAATAAAAGTGAGTTTTTCAGCTATTATGAAAGGGTCAGGGAAGTAACATTTAAAAAAAGAAAAGGTTACTATTTGGGATGATGGAATGATATTAATTAATGAAAAAAGATAAGATAGAACTTATTTTTAATACTTGTTTTCTTTACTAAGTGTCATTATAATGATAAAAAATAGAAATATCATTAACAGAAAATTAAAACTCAAATTGAGCAAAGAGATGGTAAAAGAGCAACCAGGTGATTTCCATAAATGTAAATTATCAGACTCAGACAATCAATGTTGTGATAGTACTGCAATAACTAAAAATGTGTATACTATTAGTGATCTTTGAAAAACTGGGGGGACAGGAGAAGTTTTATAAAACTAGAATAGGGTAAATGTTCTTCAAATTTTCAAGAGGAGACAGAAGACCCTGCAAATGATAGGTTGGTGAGCTTGATTTCTATTCCTGGAAAAATTCTAGTGCATGTTATTAAAGAAATATTGTGAGAATATGTAGGAAGGCAAAAGTAAATCATTAACTATGCTTTTTTCAATAGGCTGCCAGATCAAACAAATTCTTCAAACTTTATATACATAGATTTCAGGGAAGCATCTGACAGTCTCTTTTGTTATTCATGTATTCAGGTGGGGAAATGTTGGTCAGATAATAGGAAAGTATAGTCATATTTGGAACTGAATGAAAGACTGGATCAAAGAAAATAGTCATTAATAGGTTAATGTCAGCTTGTAAGAATTTTCCAGTGTCTTATAGCAAGAGTATATTATTGATTCTGTGTTTGTTCAACATTTTTATCAATCATTCGGATGAAGACAGATTTTTAGAATTTGTAGGTCTAATAGCCTGTTTCTAATGCCTTTAAGAGTCAAATTTGAAGAGTCTGTTGGATTGATGAATTGAGAGAAGCTGAAGCTACTGTGGTACCCACAAAATGTTGTTAAGATGGTTGTGCTCTCCTTACTTAACTCTGTCCACTTCTTGAGTACCTTATTTCTCTTGAGTTAGATGAGACTTTCTCCTATAGGTACCCAATTCCTTCCCTTGTTTCTCTCTCTTTCTTACTGCTGTTGTATATTTCTCTGTCTTTTACATTCTCTCAACCTCAGGATCCTCCATCATCTACAGATAATTGCTCAAACTCTTTCTAGGGTAATATAGGAAAGACCTAGACTCCATTTTATTATTACTTGTCTGCAATAAGGTTTATTCAGCTGTAATTAAAAATAAAATAAAGTCACTCTTAACTCAGTCTTTTCCAAGTGACTTTTAAGTCCTGGACTCTGCTGAAAATAAAGATTATATGTATTTGTATGCACTGAAAATCAGTCCTCCAACCTCCCATCACTTTTGTTGCTGTTCAGTTGATTCAGCTGTGACTGAGTTATTGTGATCCCATATAGGGTCACATTTCTGTCTCCATCTCATTTTACAGATGAGGAAACTGAGGCAGAGTTAAGTGACTTGGTCAGAGTCACATAACTAGTAAATATCTAAAACCACATTATAACTCAGGTCTTCCTCATTTTTGTCCAACTCTCTATTCACTGTGCTGCCTACCTGACTCTAGCTTTCTCACTGTCTCAACAAACAATCCCTGTGATACTGAAAGAAATCAAGCAGATAGACTGAAATAGTTCACAGTCTGAAATGTTGAAGTTGCCTCTTGGCCAGTTGGGTATCACTTCAATGCCTATTTTAATTTCTCTTTCCTCCAAACTTCCAACTTCTTCATCTTTCAAACATTCCATGGGGCTGACCATTCCTCTATAGACCAGTCCTTAAGTCTCACACTCATTAGGAAACTAAGGAAAAATTCTGAATACCAAAATGATTAATTAAAATCCAGACTTTCTACCTTGTAGAGTTAGGCATGGAGGAAGATAATCCAACCTAGAAGGCATGATACACTATTTCCCTTTAATACCTGAAGAGAAGCTATAGGGCATAGTCAGTGAACATTTATTAAGGACCTACCACAAACCTAATATTGAGCACTGGGAGAAAAAGATATTGGAGAGTAGTTCTTTGTTGATCAAACTATCTTAACCTTTCTTTTTCTTTAAAAAGCACAAATAGAATTCTCATGAAGAGATTATGTTTTATGCTGGGAATGAAGGTTTGAGGTGACTCTGTGGTCATCACAGTTAAAATATTATAAACAATTTTTGTTATTGTCTTCATTTTTGACAGTTTTTATTATTGACTTCATTGTTAATAAATCATATATTAAGTAACTAACATTTACTTAATCCTACTAGATTAAAGTATTTATAATAATAATAAGTTAATTAATGATAATAACTAACATTTAGATAGTACTTCAAGATTTGTAAAGCACTATATATGGTTGTCTCTCATGATTTTTCACAACCATGTGAAATATCCCTAGTCAATAAGTATTGGAGATAAGATTTAGTCTAAAGTCTTCTTGACTTCAAATCTATCATTCTATTAACTATACCCTACTAATTGTTTTAGTTGTAGAAAGGTTATTCATGGAAAGTCTAGACTTATTGAGCAATGCAGATTATCCAGTGAAATGGTGGTGAAGAGAGGATTTCGAGTTTCTTCATCTGTAAAATGGGAATAATAATATCATCTATTTTTCCAAGGTTCTTTTTGAGAGCAAAATGAGGTAATATTCATAAGTCACTTTATAAACCTTAAAGTATTATATACATTATAGCATTAGTATTATTATCATCAGCTATTATTATTTCCCTAGAGTAACTGTGAAGAATATGTTATGTAAATTACAATGTATTGTATAAATATGAATTATTGCCATCATTTTGTAGCCCAACTACTTTATTTCATTTTTGAGGAAATTGATCTCCAGAGATACTAAGTGACTTTTTGAAAGCTTACATGGGTAGTTAGAGGCAGAGCAAAGAATTAAGTCTCCTTATTTTGAGCCCAGCAATCATTTCACTAGACTTATTCCCATGCCAGTGGCCAAAATTCAATTAAAACCAGAGTACATAGGAAATCACATGCACTGAAGCTGTTCTTTAATTACATGGTCTTGAGCATAAGTTTGATGTATTCCCTTCTGGGCTCCAAGTAACTGAGCTACATCATCGCTTACAGATCAGTTAAGAAAAAATTATAATTAAACAAGAAATATAATTAAATTGAGTTAAGTTGGAAACTATCTTAAAGCCAGATATGGATGGAGGAGGTGAAAGAGAGAGAAGAATTAAAAGATGAGCCAAATTTTGAGCATGAGCAAATGGAAGGACCATGAACAGAGAGAGAGAGAGATTTAGAAAAGAGGTGTTTTCAGGGCAGGGGGAAGAAATGGTAAAAACTCCCTTTTGTATGTGACCAATTTGAAATGCCTGCAGTACACCAGGTAGAGAAGTAAAATAAGGAGCTAAATATATGGGACTGAATATTAGTTGGAATGGTGAATGGTGAAGATAGTTTGGGGAGTCACTAGCTCAGAGGTATTAAATCAGCCATCAAGAATAGATGAAATCACCATGGGAAAGAATGAAGTGAGAGAAAAGGTCAGTGATTATCATCATAGGAGTAGATTTAGAACTGAGAGTAATTTGAGAGATCATTTATTCTAAGGCACTCATTTATAGATGAGGTTATGGAGTCTTAGAGAAGTAAGACAAACTTGCTCAAAGTCACAATGAGGACATAGAAAATCTGAGAATTTTACATAGACCTTTTTAGTTCAAAGTCTGTCTTTTCCCACTGCTTTCATGTGCCAGAGTTGACTCCTGATGTTAAGTACAAATTTTGAAGCTCTCTTTCAACTTTAATGTCTTATAAATTGGACAATTCAGCAGTTTGAACAAAGGCTCCTTTTACAGGAAGAGCCTTGCTCAGTTTCCCCCTCTCATTTCAACAGCTATATTTAGGAAGATAGTCAACTCAAAAGAGTAACCATATGTTATTTCAGTACCCAACTGGGGAAGGGAAAAGGAGTATTTTTTAAAATTCTGTACAGCTGACCAGGCTCTCAGAGAATTTGAAACAGGAGGTGCCATGGTCCTCCAAGTCTATATCCTTATTGGGATGATGATGTGGTAGCTCTTAAGGTGATTTCTAAACTTTCCCCTTTGTAAAGAAAAGTACACCCATATCTGTTTGATTTATTTGGGATTTTTTTCTAGGGTTTAGTTGTTGGGAAACAGTACATTATCTATTACCTCCATTTTCAAATCTATATTTCAGAATCTTTTGAGCAAGATAATGTTTGAAGTAGATGAAATACACAAGACTGGAATTTGACCCAACTTCCATGAAATCAGAAATTGAGGGGCATGTGGAAGATCTCTTTGGATAAAAGTATATAATGACATAAGAAGTTATAGTTTGACAGATGGGAGAGAGTTTCTTAGCTCTTTTTTTAAGGGGTAAAAGAAAAAAGAAAGTGAGAAGCAATTAAACCACTATAGGTAACACAGGATAGCTACCAATTAGTTACTTGGTTACTGACAGGAAGATGATCATGGGTTGTTCCCTAAAGTGTAGATCGAAGGTTCACTGATAATGATTCTTAAAGCTTGGAATTCAATATATGAATGTAAATGAGATGTAATGGCAATAAGAGGAAGGAACTAATAGTATCCAAATGTCTTTACATTAGTGAAAAGGTCTAAGTCATTAATATAACATTGTATAAATTATAAATTTGGGTATGTCTGCATCCATTCTCTAGTAGTAGTATAAATTCTTTGGAATTCTTGAAAGGAAGGTTATCGTTTACTGTTTCAAAATTGTAAGCTGCGAACATGTTCATATTACATCATAAGAAGGGTAATAGAAATGCCAAAATAAACATTATGAAATGAATTGTGGCAATCATAATTTAATGGGCCTTACAAACAGACTGTTCTCTAGTGACAGATTTTATTGAGAGGCTCTGGTTGCTCAGTAAACCTAACAGTTATGTGATTTTGTTCAGTGTTTCCTGATGTGTGGGGCCTCCTATCTGTCCTAGCATCATAAGCTGGTATCCTGTCACAGTCAAAGAACACAGCCTAATAGTGTTTCACTTTAATTGTTTGCTAAGTCCTGTCAGTTCTATTTCAATGATACAACTCACATCTGTCCCCTTTCTACTCTCATGGCAATCACTCTAATTAAGGCTCTTCTTTTCTGGATTAGTATGATATTTTCACTGGTCTCTTTGCCTCTAGCCTATCCTTTATCCAAGTCTTTACATCACTGCCAAAGAAATCTTTTTCATTCATATAGTGATGATCATGGCATTTATCCATGAAAAAAATCTTCAAGTGTTCCCATTTCCTACAGAATAAAGTACCAATTTCTGATGATGGCAAACAAGGCTCTCCATAGTTTAATTTTCAGGACTGATTTCTTAATTCTCCCCTTTGTAAATGTTACATTCTAATAAAAGTGTGCCCTATTATTGTCTTGTTTTCTTCTGAATCTGTAATTTTGGTATATCCTTCTAAACCCTACAATGGAAGCTTCCCTAAATTTCCCATCTCTGTCTCTTGATTTTCCTCCTATCTTTCAAGGTCTAATACAGATCATCTTCCACAAGGTTTTCCCCTAGTGCTCCTCAAATTTCACACAGTACTTTGCTTCCTCCCACCACCATTTTCAAGTTAATGAATCACAGAATCTAAGTTGGAAGAGCCTTCAGAGACCATGAAGTCCAACTTATACCTCTATTGGATTTCAAACTGCTGTAAAATAAACAAGCAATTCTCGAACATTATCCTGAAGTGATACAAAGATAATAATAGTGAGAGAAATCCATGACCTCATATGACAGTACAGTACTTTGTTCAACTTTGATGACTAAGAAACTTTTCATTAAATTAAATTTAAATATACCCTTTTTGCAATTTCTGCCCAATACTCACAATTCTGTCTACTAGAGTTAGGGTATTTTAATTCCAAATTCCATAGGACAGATCGACTAATACAGATTAGAAATCCCCATTTCATACAAGTTATCCTTTTATGTCAGGATCTCAAGGTCCTTTACCATATTGATTACTTTTCTTTGGATATTCTTCAATTTCAGAGTGTCTTTGATAAAATGTAAAGAGTGTCAAGACTTGAAAACCATATTCTAATTATAGTCTGATTTAGTTGTAGAATAGATAAACTATCATTTTCTAAATTCTGAACTTTATAGCTTTCTTAATGTGATCTAAGAGGGCATTAGTTTTTGGCTTCCAAGCCACACTGCTGGCTCTCAATGTGCTTGCTATCCACTTAAACTCCCCATACTTTTCATCCACTAGCACTCCCAGATATTTTACACACACACACACACACACACACACACACACACACAGAGAGAGAGAGAGAGAGAAAGGAATTAAGATCTAGGCATCTAACCCTATTAGATATAGGCCATCATTGTGTGATGCCAAGAACGTTTAGCTCTTCATTTTGTCATTCAGAATCTGAACTGTTCTCAGTTTTACATCATCTTCCTATTTTTTAAGCCTATAAGTTCTGAATTCGGGTTTAGAAAATTCCTGGGAGTTTTCATTTGTTCCCCACACCCACTCCTAGGGCATGTTCTGTGGAATGTTTGAACTGATTTCTTTTCCCTCAAACCTTTTCCTTTCCAAACTTCCCTATTACTTTTGAAGGCACAATATTCTATGGTCACCCAGGCTTACAACCTAGGTGTCATCTTTAATACCTCATTCTCTCTCACTTCTCACACAATCTATTGCCATCTAGTTGATTTTACGTTTGAAATCAATTACCCCTGTTCACTCTTCTGACAATATCACAGGCATAGTGAAGACCCTCGCACTTCACACTTTGATTATTACAATAACCTATTGGTAGGTCTGTCTGATACAATTCTCTGCCCACTTCAATCTATCCTCCACTCAGGTATCAAACTAATTTTCCCAAAGTATATAGGTTTTTATCATTTCTCTTGTTTTACTTAATATATTCCCCTGGCTTCCTATTACCTCCAGAATTAAATATGAAATTCCTTGCTGATATTCATAATACTTTTCTGGTCTTCTTACAGCTTTCCCCCCCCACAGACTCTTCAATCATGTAACACTGTACTCCATCATACCTTGAATAAGAAATTCCATCTCTACTTCAGGCATTTTGCATTATTCTACCATCATTCATGGAATGCTTTCCTTCCTCATCTCTGCCTCTTGAACTCCTAGTTTCCTTCAGGTCACAGCTAAGATTCTACCTTCTTCAGGAAGTCTTTCTCTGTTCCTTTTCCTTAATTCTAGTTCCTTCCCTTTGTTGATTTTTTCCATTATATCTTGCACATAGTTTGTTTATCTCTAGTTGGATTGTATGAGCTCTTTGAAATAAGAAAATATCTTTTATCTATCTTTTTATCTCCATGGAACAAAGTTCAGCAGCTGGTACTAAGTTCTTATTGACTAGCTGGTTGACTTTGCCCTCTGGTGTGAATAAATTAAAGTTATTTTTATAAAAACTATTTCTTATCAAAAAGGTTACAAGTCATTTCCCAGTTGATAAATGGTCAAAAGATATGAATAGACAGTTTTCAAATGAAGAAATTAAAGCTATATATAATCATATGAAAAATTGCTCCAAATCATTATTGATTAGAGAAATGAAAATTAAAACAGCAATGAGGTATCATCTCACATCTATCAGACTGGCCAAGATGAGAAAAAGGAAAATGATCAATTCTAGATAGATTGTGGGAGAATTGGGACATTGATGCATTGCTGGTGGCATTGTGAATGGATCCAATGATTCTGGAGAGAAATATGGAACTATGTCCAAAGAACAATAAAACTTTTCATTCCCTTCAACCCAGCAATTCCAATTTTAGGACTTATCCATAAGAAATTATAAAAAAAATAGAAAAAGTCCCACATGTTCCAAAATATTCATAGCAGTTCTTTTCATAGTGGCAAAGAATTGGAAATTGAGGGAATGCCTAAAAATTAGAGAATGTCTAAACAAGTATTGGTATACAAAAACTATGGAATATTATTGTTCTATAACAAACCATAAATTGTTGGAATCTAGAGAAGAATGGATCTGATATTGAGTGAAGGGAGCAGAACCAAGAAAACAATGTACACATTAATAACAAGACTGTGAGATGATCAACCTTAATGGAAGCAGCTCCTCTCAGCAGTTCAGATAGCTAGGAAAAACATATTAGGTCAGCGATGGACAATGTTATCCCAATCAAGATGATGAAAAACAAAACAAAACAAAACAAAAAAGAAAAAGAAAAACCAACCCTTCAGAATCTGAAGACTCTATAAAAATTATCTCTTATGTATCTCTTTTCCTCAATCCTAATTCCTCACACTGAAAATAACTAATACGTAAACATTTTTTTATCAAAAACATGTATGTAGTCACTTCCCATCAAGATGGCAGAGAGAAGACAGGCACTGTGTTAAGTGGTCCTCTTTCCCCCTCAAAAACAACATGAAGGAAACATCTTAACAGATATCTGATGGACAACAAAACCCAGAAAGAGAAGCTAGGAAAAGAATACCTACCAAGAATGCCTGTCTCAGGGGACTGTGGTATAACCAGAAGACAAGAGCAGAGGGACAGCAGCTGGGGGAAGCCAGAAAGCCAGCCTCAGCCATAGAGACTTTGGTAAATGGTGGGTGTGAGATCCAACTTTAACTGTGAAGTCTTTGGCTGGGGGAGAGGAGCTATGGGAGGGTGAGTTCCAGCACAGAGTTTCAGAGCATACTTGGAGAACAACCAGCTGGACCAGGGACCTGAGCTCCATACTTTCAGCATAGCCCTTTGCCCAGAACAAACAATAAATAACTTGCCAGTCCCTCAGGCTAAGGGTAGGCAACAGAGTTAACAGAAAGAAATTAACTACCTCACCCGAGGCTTAGCAAATTTTTCAAGGTCAGCTCAGACCCTGCTGCTGAGGGCCCCAAACACTCCAAAGAAAGCAACCAATGCTTCCTACAGGTTGGCCCTTAGAATTACTAAGCCAAGTGAACAAAGCCTCTAGGATCTTCAAAAACAAAGGCCCCCCCCACAAGATCCTAGAAATATAAAGAAAGGCCAGCAAAAAAGGGGGCTCATGGAGAAATACTGAAAGGAAATAGATTCTAACCCTGAGAGATCTAGCACTTTTTTCTTTATATTCAAGGCAATGGAGTTAAGTGGCTTGCCCAAGGCCACATGGCTAGGTAATTATTAAGTGTCTGAGGTCAGATTTGAACCCAGGTACTCCTGACTCCAAGGCTGGTGCTCTATTCAATATGCCACCTAGCCGCCCCTGAGATCTAGCACTTCTGAGGAGAATACACATTACTCTCCAGCCCAGGAAGACTTTCTTGAAGAAATCAGGAAGGAGATAAAAATCAATTGGAAAAATTGGGAAAAGAAACTCAAGAGAAAATTAACACCTTACAACAAGAAAACAAATTCTTGGAAAACAATTGGACAAATACAAAATGAGAATAACTCTCAGATATTAAATTGGCAAATGCAAAAAAAGAAAATGATTCTCTGAAAACTACACTTGGCAAATGGAAAACGCCTTCAAAAATAGAATTGAACAACTGGAAAAGGAATTGCAAAAGGTAATGAAGAAAATTCTTCTCTTAAAAAAAAGAATGGAATCAGTGGAAATTAATGACGTCATGAGACAACTATATTCTATTAAACAAAACCAAAAGATAGAAAAAATAGAAGAAAATGTAAAATACCTTATCAGAAAAACCACTGACCTTGAGAACAGATCAAGAAGGGACAAGCTGAGAATCACAGGCCTTCATGAAATCATTGAAGGGGGAAAAAAGCTGGACATAATATTACAGGATTTTGTGATGGAAAATTGCCCCAATATTATGGAACCAGAAGGCAAAATAGTTATTGAAAGAATACATTGATCCACTCCTGAAAGAATTCCTAAAATGAAAACACCAAGGAATGTTGTGGCCAAATTCCTGAACTATCAAATAAAAGAGAAAATCCTGCAAGCAGCCAGAAAGAAACAATTTAGATACCAAGGAGCAATAGTAAGGATTATGCAGGACCTGACTGCATAAACATTAAGGGACTAAAGGGTCTAGAATGAGATATTCTGATTATTAAGGGAGCTTGGAACACAGCCAAGAATCCATTAGCCAACAAAGCTGAGCCTTAACTTCCAGGGGAAAAGATGAACATTTTATGAAATGGGAGACTTCCAACATTTCCTGATGAAAGGACCAGAGCTAAATAGAAAATTTAGACATCAAATAGGAAGCTCAAGAGTCACATGAAAAGGTAAAAATAAAGGGATAAAGAAAAAAAAACTTCTATACAATAAGATGAAATTGGCTATATACCTACTTGGGAAAAAGAGGCTCAAAACTTTTGAGAATTATAACTCCATTAGAAATAACATAATTAGCCAGAAGTGATTGGACACTCATAACATTTCTGTGACTCAGAATGATTTAAAAACAATACCTCCTTAAAAAGGGGGGACAATAAGAAGATGGGAGGATGGAGGAGACTGAATGGGCTAAATCTCATTATATCAAGAGATACAAAAAACCTGTTGTAATGGAGGGGAACAAGGGAGGAGGTGAGAACCACCTGAATCTTCATCACATCAGACTTGGCCTAAAGTAAACTTAGACACACTCAGTTTAGAAAGTTAACTTACCTTTCAAGTTATCTTACCTTTCAAGCATTAAAAGGGGGAAATGGGAAGGGGGACAGTGAAGGGGAGAAAAGGGGGAACAAACAGAAGGAATAGAAGAAGGGGGAAAAAGAAAAGAAGAAAGAAAGGGGAGGGGGTTGATATAGGAGAGCAAACACACTGAAGGTAGCAGTATTCAAAAACAAAACACTAGGGAATATGGATAAAGGGTAAAGGGGATGCGGAAATACAAACAGAAGCAAGATAGTATGGAGAGCAATAAAGAGTTAGTAATTATAAATTTGAATGTGATTGGGATGAACTTTCCTTTAAACTGTAAGCCAATATCATAATTAAAAAAGCAGAATCCTACAATATGCTGCTTACAAGAAGCTCATTTGAAGCAGATACATATATATATATATATATATATATATATATACATATATATATATATATATATATATATATATGAAAAGTAAAAGAAGTTTGGAGCAAAATGTATTTGCCTCAGGTGAAGTGAAAAAATCAGGGGTAACAATCCTTATCTCAGACAAAGCAACTGCAAAAATAGATAGCATTAAAAGAGAAAAGGAAGGAAACTATATCCTTCTAAAAGGGACCACAGACAATAAAGTGATTTCAATACTAAATATGTATGCACCCAATGGTATATCATCAAAATTCTTAGAGGAGAAGTTGAAAGAACCACAGGAAGACCACAACCTCCTGCTCTCAGATTTAGAGAAATCTAATCATAAAATAAACAAGAAGGAAGCTAAAAAGGTAAATAGATTGTTAGAAAACCTAGATATGATAGACCTATGGAGGAAATTGAATGGAGATAAAAAGGAAAATACTTTTTTTTCTGCAGTACATGGCACTTACACAAAAATTGACCACGTACCTAATGATCAACTGCAGAATGGCAGAAATAGTGAATATATCTTTCTCAGATAATAATACAATAGAAATAATATAAAATATTAGGCCAGGGAGATATAGACTCAGAACTAATTGGAAATTAAATAACCTCATTTTAAAGAATGAGTGGATCAAGCAACAAATTGTAGAAAGAATTAATTATTTCATCCTAGATAATGACAGTAATGAAACAACATGCCAGAACCTATGGGATACACTCAAGGCGGCTGTCTGGGGATATATTATATCTTTAAATATTTACATGAATAAATTAGAGGAAGAAGAAATGAACTAAATATACAACTGAAAAAAATTAGAGAAAGAATGAATTAAAAACCCCTAAATAAATATCAAATTAGAAATCCTAAAAATTAAAGGAGAAATTTGTAAAATAGAAAGCAAGAAAACTATTGAGCTAATAAATAAAACCAAAAGCTGGTTTTATAAAAAAAAATAAAATTGATAAACCTCTAGTCAATTGATTAAAAAAAAGAAAGAAAGAAGAAAAACAAATTTCTAGTATCAGAAATGAAAAAAAGGTGAACTCACCCCAATGAGGAGGAAATTAAAGTAATAATTTGGAATTATTTTACCCAACTCTATGCCAATAAATTTAACAATCTAAGTGAAATGGATGAATATTTACAAAAATAGAAGTTGCCCAGATTAAATGAAGAGGAAATTGAAAAAAACTAATGATCAAGTAGGATTATCCCAGGAATGCAGGGTTGGTTCAATATTAGGAATACTGTTAGTATAATTAATTATATCAATAACAAACCTTTCAGAAATCATATGATCATATCAATAGAAGCTGAAAAACTTTTGACAAAATAGAGCACCTATTATTATTAAAAACACTAGAAAGTCTAGGAATAAATGGATTGTTCCTCAGAATAATAAGCAGTATCTATCTGAAACCATCAACAAGCATTATATTCAATGGGGAGAGGCTAGAGGCATTCTCAATAAGATTAGGGGTGAAACAAGGGTGCCCATTATCACCACAACTATTCCATATTGTATTAGAAATGTTAGTTTCACTTATAAGAGAAGAAAAGAAATTGAAGGAATTACAATTGGGAAGGGATACACAAAACTCTCACTCTTTGTAGGTGACAAGATGGTATACCAAGAGAATCCCCAAAAAATCATCTAAAAATTACTAGAAATAATTAACAACTTTAGCAAAGTAACAGGATACAAAATAAACCCTCATAAATCCTCGACATTTCTATATATGACTAGCAAGATGCAGCAGAAAGAGAAATCCCAATCAAAGTAACCTCAGACAATATAAAATACCTAGCAATCTATTTGCCAAGGTAGACTCCGAAACTTTTTGAAAATAGTTACAAAACACTTCTCACACAAATAAAATCAGATTTAAATACCTGGGAAAACTTCAACTGGACATGGATAGGTCAAACTAATATATCAAAAAATGACAATTGTACCAAAACTAACCTACTTGTTTAGTGCTCTACCAATCAAAAATCAAAAAGAATTACTTCAATGACTTAGAAAAAGTTGTAAGTAAATTTATATGGAGAAATAAAAACTTCACAATTTCTAGGAATTCAATGAAAAAAGTGCAAAAGAAAGTGGCTTAGCCTTACCAGATCTAAAATTGCATTATAAAGCATTAGTCATCAGAACTCTCTGGTACTGGAAAAGAAATAGAGTGGTGGATCAGTAGAATAAACTAGGTGCAATGGCAGGAAATGATTACAGTAATCTGCTGTTTGATAAGCCCAGAGTCCAGCTATTGGGATAAAAATTCTCTCTTCGATAAAAACTGTTGGGAAAATTGGAAGTTAGTGTGGAAGAAACTTGGGTTAGACCAACACCTCACACCCTATTCCAAGATAAGATCAAAATGGATAGAGGATTTAGACATAAAATACAATATTATAAGCGAACTAGAAAATCAAGGAGTAGTTTACCTGTCAGATATATAGAAAGGGAAGCAGTTTATGCCCAAAGAAGAGATAGAGAACATCATTAAAAATAAACTAGATAATTTTGATTACATTAAATTAAAATTTTTTTTGCACAGACAAAACCACTGTAACCAAGATCAAAAGAAATGTAGTAAATTGGGAAAGAATTTTTACAACTAGTATTTCTCACAAAGGACTCAATTCTAAAATATGCAGAGAACTGAGTCAAATTTTCAAAAACACAAGCCATTCCCCAATTGACAAATGGCCAAAGGATATGAAAAGGCAATTTAAAGATGAGAAAATCAAAGTAATCCATAATCATATGAAAAATTGCTCTAAACCATTAATTATAAAGAAATGAAAATTAAAGCATCTCTGAGATAACACCTCACATCTCTCAGATTAACCTGGCCAATATGACCAGAAAGGACAATGATCAATGTTGGAAGGGATGTGGGAAATCTGGGACACTAATGCATTGTTGGTAGAGCTGTGAACTCATCCAACCTTTCTGGGGAACAATTCGGAATTATGCCCAAAGGCAACAAAATTGTTCATACCCTTTGGTCCAGCAATACCACTACTGAAGAGATTATGAAAAAGGGTAAAAACATCATTTGTACAAAATTATTCATAGCAGCCCTGTTTGTATTGGCAAAGAATTGGAAATTAAATTAATGTCCTTCAACTGGGGAATGGCTTAACTAACTGATATGTGTATGGCATGGAACACTATTGTTCTATTAGAAACCAGGTGGAATGGTAATTCAAGGAAGCCTGGAAGGATTTGCATGAACTGATGCTGAACAAGATGAGCAGAACCAGAAAAATAATGTACACCCTAAAAGCAACATGGGGGTGATGATCAACCTTGTTGGAGTTGCTCATTCTATCAGTGCAACAACCAGGGACAATTTTGGACTATCTGCAATGGAGAATACCATTTGTATCCAGAGAAAGTTTTGTGGAGTTTGCACAAAGACCAAAGACTATTACCTTCAACTGAGAAAAAAAAAAACCTGTTATCTTATTATGTAATCTTGCTATTTCTTATACTTTATTTTTCTTTCTTAAGGATATGTTTTCTCTCTTATCATATTCAACTGAGATCAATGTATACCATGGAAACAATGTAAAGACTAACAGAATGCCTTCTGTGGGGGGTGGAGGGTGGAAAGCAAGAATGGGGAGAAAATTCTAAAACTCAAAATAAATAAAATCTTTCATAAAAATAAGATAAAGTAATAATAAAAAATATGTACATACAAGGACAACCTGGCTTTTTGCTACTGAGTGGAGGGTGGAAGGAAATTTTGTAACTTAAAAATAAACATGTGTATATGGCTGAAATTAAATTAAATAATTAAAAAAATGTCTTGATCCTGGAAAGACTTGCATGAACAGATACTGAATGAAATGAGCAGAACCTAGAGAGGAGTGTACACAAAAACAGCAGCATTGTGAGATGAGCAACTATGATAGAAGCAGCTCCTCTCAGTAGTTCAGTATTCGAGGACAATCCTAAAAGACCAGCTATGGAAAATGCCACCCACATCTAAAGGAAAGAAATAACTATGATGTCTGAATGCCAAGCAGAGCATGCTATATTGACTTTTCAAAACTTCTTTTAGTTTTTTTCCTACTTTCTCATAGTTTTTTCCCACCTTAGTTCAAATTATTCTTTCACAACATGACGAATATGGAAATATGTTAACACAATTATATGTGTACAAGTATTTCAGATTGTTTGCTGCTGTAGGGAGTGGGAGGGTGGTAAAACATGTGGAACTGAAAAGCTTGCAAAAGGATGAATGCTGAAAACTATCTTTGCATGTAACTGGAAAAAACAAAATTAGAAAAAATGATTTCTTGAATTATAGTATCCAGGCTTTTTTGATCATAATCTTTAGGCAGATCTGTTTCTTAGATGATCTGTCCCTGTTTTTCAGGTCAAATAATAACAAAAATAATAATAACAACAAAGATAATATACTTTTTGAAATCTTTTGATTTTTTGTTCTAATAGTGCTTGTTTTCTCCTAGAGTTCCTTTTTTCTGTTTGTATCATTCTAAGTTTCAGGAACACAATTATAAGGCTTATCATTTCTTTTAAACTATTTTCTTCTTCTATTCTTTCTTCCATAGCCATCACTTCATTTGTTTAATTTCTTCCAGGTACTCTTGTGGTTATGATATTCTTTTCTCTCAGAATTTATTTGACTTATTGTCAAATTTCCTTTATCTTCTGGATTTACTTGAACTCTCAGGCCAAGATACCATATTTCTCTATGCATAAGATGTACCCTTTTCCAAAAAAATTGGAGTCTAAAAACTGGGAACATCTTATACAGTGGTTGTAGATTTTTTTACTTGTATTTTTGCTTTTTTGTGTTTGTTGCCTTTCAACTCATTGTTTCACATTTGTTACCATTATATTTGATTATGTTTTGTCACATTCTGCCTAGAAATAACTCAGAAAAGATTTTTATTCAATGCTGAATTCAAGTTCAAAGTGATCCACTTTGTAAATGGATGGAAATCATGCTGCTGAATGTCATTTTGATTCTCCTCTAACTGATAAAACAATCAAAGACTGGCTACACGAAGAAGAAACCCTACTGAAAATGCCCAGGCAGACGAAGGGCATGAGGCAAGTTAGCAAAATGGCCTGAGATAGAGAGGGGATTGAAGAGATGGACTGAAGAATAAAGGACCATTGGAATTCTGTGCCCACAAAGATGGTTCAGCAGGAGGCAAGAAGAATTGCTGATGAAAAAGAAGTGACTGATTTCAAAGGACACAGCTGGTGCTTCAGGTTCATGGAAAGGAATGTACTAAGCATGCACCCATGCACCAGACTTACCCAAGGAGTACTTGTGGTCAACCCCAGAGCACAGGCAGTAGAGCAGTCAAAGCCTCTCCTGAGACAGTGATTCAGCATCAAACACAGATGAGAATGAGCTAGTAGATGAGAGTTTTGATGGTAATGAGTTGTATGAATTTATGATGAATAAAACTTGAGTTCAATAACTGTATGTAATACTATTTTTTTCAAATTTCAAGTCACAAAATTAAGGTGTCTTATACATGGGGAAATGTGGTATTTCTTCATTGTGTTAGTCATTTATCCAGTCTCAACTTCTGAACTGGGGTTTTGTGTTGGGCAATTATTCTCTCCTATAATCTTTTCTAGTGTGGGCAATCAATGCTTGAACCTCGATGAAAAGGCAAAGAATAATACTCACCTTCTACAGGAATTTCTGAGTTTACCAGTCTTCTGCTTTGTATTTGGTTTGGGTCTTGATCCCTTCTCTGCCTGGTTATCCTTAGAGTTTGTTCTTTCTCTTGCTATGACACTAAACCCTCCCTAAATACATATTGATTGCAATAATAGTCAGCCTCCTGCAAGATCCCAGGTGCTACTCTGGGTCTTTCACCTTTTATGGTCCAGGAACAGACTTTATAGGTTCTAGGCTGCCTGGATACATGTCTGGTTCTAAATACTACAGTAGTTTATGAGTAGGCTGACAGGAATTTGTGTTGAGCATGGGCTACCTTGGTGTTAGGTTGTGCATAACCTAGATGCTTGTCTGTCCATGTCCACTGTTGTATCTTAAATGAGGTTGCCCAGGCATTGTGGAAGAGAACAATATCTTACTATGAGTCTAGGAGGATTGTACATTTTGCCTTCAACCTAACTTGTCTTGCCTCCTCCCAAAATTTTCAGGGATTCTGGTAGTTTTTCTGTAAAAAGTAGAGTTCTATCCATTTATCTTCGATTTTATGACTGTTCTTCCTTATGTTTTTTAAAAGTTTTCGTGGAGTTATTTGTGAGGAATCTGGGTCCTACTAGATTTTAATACCAATTCTTCCACCTGAAGATATCTTTTTGTTTTTTTACGATTTAATAAACAACAAATGAAATGGTCATTCACGTGTACGTAGCAGAACACAAAAGAGGGTTATATATGAAAATACATTTGTTCATTATGCATATCTTGCTTACACATATATAATTAGTTAAACCTTTAATTTTCAAATTTGTACTGCGTGCCCATGCTTCTTTTTAATCTTCTTTATGTCTCTTCTGACAGAGATAGGTGCTTTTTTTTAGGTTTTTGCAAGGCAAATGGGGTTAAGTGACTTGCCCAAGACCACACAGCTAGGTAATTATTAAGTGTCTCTGAGGCTGGATTTGAACTCAGGTACTCCTGACTCCAGGGCCAGTGCTCTATCCACTGCGCCACCTAGCCATGCCCAATAAGTGCTTTTCATTAATTTTTTTGCTACCTTATCCCTATTCCCACTTCCTCGGGTCCACTCCCACTTGAAAACAATAACAACAAAGACCTCATAATTAATATACATGTTAAGAGAAAAATTTATTAAATATTACATAAGATTTTTGAAAACATTTTGAAAAAATGTCTTATTCTTGAGTCTATCACTTCTCTATCAGAATCTCTAAGAATTCTATTTGATCATTGCATTGATCAAACTTTTCAAATGAAAATATTTTACCTCGGGTGGCTAGGTGGCGTAGTGGATAGAGCACCGGCCTTGGAGTCAGGAGTACCTGGGTTCAAATCCGGTCTCAGACACTTAATAATTACCTAGCTGTGTGGCCTTGGGCAAGCCACTTAACCCCATTTGCCTTGCAAAAACCTAAAATATATATATATATATATATATATATATATATATATGTATATATATATATATATATATATATATATATTACCTCAATAACATTTTTAAAAACAATCATTCTATATATTTTATTGTTTTGGGAGGCATTGTTCCAAAATATATTCTAGAATGTGTGGCCTGATTCAACAACAGTACATTAGTGTACCTATTTTCCTCTATTCTGTTCAACAATTATTTTCATTTTGGTCATTTTTCCCAATCTGATAAATGTGTGGTATTGCTTCAAAACTACTTTAATTTGCATTTCTCTAATTATTTGAATTTGGGAGCATTTTTTTATTGGGTTCTGTATAACTTGAATTTCTTCTTTTGAAAATAGTCAGTTCATGTTGTTTAATCATTGATCAATATGGAAATGAACCTTATTATTATAAATTTGAATCATTTTCTTTCATAAGCAATGAAACTTTTATCAGAGACAGCATATTATCTGCAAAATTAACAGAGAAACAGATGCAAACATGATCTTTGTTTTTTCTCCCAGTTATTTGTTCCCCTTTTAATTATAATTGTATTGAATTTGTGCCTTTACAAAACAATTATATAATTAAATTTTTCTTCTGTGATTCTACTTATCCCTTTATTTGGTAATGAATTTTCCCCCCATCCATAGATCTGAAAGGTAATTTCATTCTTCTTCTTCTTCCTTTAATTCACAACCTTTTTTGCCTAAGTCATGCATCCCTCTTTAATCTTCTCTTAGTATATACTATCAGATTTTAGTTTAAATCTAAGTTTTGCCAAATTGTTTTCCAGTTTTTCCCAGTAAGTTTTGTTGAATGATGAATCTCTACTTTAACAATCGGGGTCTTTGAATTTATCAAACATTATGCTCATATATTCCTATATATTGTATACCTAATCTGCCTAGCTGATCAGCCTCTCTATTTTTGAACTCAAACCAACAGTTTTAAAGATTACAACCTTCTAATCAATGTTGAAACTTAGTATTCTAGGTTTCCTTCTTTCCTACCACTTTTTAGTTTTTACTTTGGTGATTCTAGACCTTTAGTTCTTTCAGATAAATTGTATTATTTTTCTCTAGATCTGCAAAGTAATCAATTGATAGCTTAATTGGATATTAAATAATGATATTGATTATATTTTTTACCTTATTATCAATTAGTATATTAGCATGACCAATTCATGAGTAATTAAAGTTTCTCTAATTATTTATGTGCTTTTATTTCTGTAGTATGTTTTGTATCTCCTATGTATCTTGGTAGATAGATTGAATGAAATTACATTAATATTTCCCCTAAGTTATTAGACAATATATAGAAATGTTAAATATTTATATGATCTATTTTACATACTATATGTACTATAGTATATACTTTATATATTTATACTATATTTACTATATACTACATATATTTATACTATTTTACTATACTATATATAATTATACTATATGTACTTTACATGCTATAGCTAAATTTATTGTTTCCATTGATTTTTTTTCAGGGTTTTTGTGTTAATATTCAATAAGTATATTGTTCCATGATTTTCTAGTTCTTTGTCTCTTCCTGGTTTAGCTCTCCAGATCATATTATCATCATCATGTAAATAGTTTGTAAAAGTCCCTGATTTTTTTCAAAAAACTTATGTAATATGTAATAAATTTTTCTTTGGATGTTTAATTGAATTTATTTGTAAATTCATCTGGTTCTGGAGTTATTTTGCTATGGGGCTATCCATTTTAGTTTTCTTAATTCATTTTCCTTATGTTGGATTATTTAAATAATCTATTTTGTTTTTTGTTTCTCTGAGCAGACCACATTGTTGTAAGTATTCATTTATTTCATCTAACATCAATTTTGTTAGCATGTAACTGGGTAAAAATCATGTTTGATAGTTTCCTTTGGCTTTTGTTCAACTATTGTGAATTTTCCTTTTTTCTCTCTTCCTTAAAAAATCCATTTATTTAACTGGTCTTCTCTTTTTTGTTCACACATAGTAATTCATCTACTGTTCCTGTGGCAATGCACTCACCATCCATCCTCCAATGCATCAAATATACTCCCTTCTCACCTCTGCCTTATAGAATCTCTTTCCTCAAATTGCAGCTTAGCACTATCTTGTACATAAAACTTTTCTTGTTCCTCCAACTGTTAGTGCTTTCCCTAATTTCCTAGCATTTAAATACTTTACATTCATGTGTGTGTGTGTATAAAAACATATGTAGAGAGCATATACTTATATATTTATTTATCATTACCTCCATAGAATGTAAGCTAAGATTAGGAATTGTTTCATTATTTGTATGTACATTCTTAGTGTATTGTATAGTGTTTGGCATAATGTAGGCAATTAATGATTTCTTTTTGATTGATTGATAGCAAAATGACTTTGATTGATAGAAGGAAAAGGCAATTCTACCTCTGGGACATTTTCATTTATAGAATGGATTCCTGAGAGAGCATCAATCTATTTCTCTCCCTTGAGGAGTAGAAGTTTGTACCATTCTTATTTTTGAGCCTTCATCAATATGTTCTCCATTAGCAATTACCTAATTGACCCCATTGTCGTTGTTATTGTTCAGTCATTTCAGTTGTATCCCCACTTATGGTTTTCTTGCCAAAGATTCCAGAGTAGTTTGCCATTTCCTTCTCCAAATTGACTATTAGCTTTTAGAAAATAAATTAATGAAGAAGTAAAATCAAAATATTTGGTACAAAACACTTCCCCCAGAAAAATAAGGGCATACTTCCCTTTGATTGGTTTCTTGAGAGAATATAAAGGTTATGAATCACAGGTTATGAGAACACAAGGAAAAGGGGGTAAATCTGACTCCTAAACTTGGAAGTTCTTTTATTTCCTCCATGGTGTCCTCCTGAAGATCTCCTTAGGTGCAGCTTTGTAATGTGCAGGTCACTCAGCCGTGTTCCAAACTGCATCTGTCCCTTTTCCCAGTCTGTAGCCAACACTCCTCTCTTCAAGTATTAAATTCTTTGAAGCTACTACCATTCTTGAGTGACTGTTGCTGTATCTATCTGTGCTATTTCCTCTATTGTCTACTGCTACCATCATTCTGCTCACCAGTGAGACATCTGATTATACTTTTATGCAGTCATCACAGAATATTTGTTTATCTAAAATTAAGAAATACCTAACACTAGAGATAAACAAGTACTTATAGACAATATTGGTCAGGTAGGAAGAGACAGTTCAAAATAGTACTGACTCCTTATATTCACAAAGGAAAAAAGAGGGCCAAAGGAACAGGCTTTGCATAACCATTCTGGCTCAGCAACTTCTGAGTCATCAGGTCTTTGGGTAACACAGACAATTAAAAGACTTTTTGTCTTCATATAGTACAAATCCCTGAGTCATTCATGTGGTCACTTGGAATGGAACCAGTCAAGGAATACCTGCATGTAATTCAAACTCTCTTCCCTTCTACCCAATGTTACCCATTACACATATAATATGTACTTTTTATGTAACTACAATAGATATTATATGTACTGTATATGTTTAATTTATAGTTTATTTTTTACATTTTACATTTTTCTTATAACTGCTTACATCACAATATACTGTGTTTGATTACTCTTTGCAATCCTGATACATAATTTTATTTCCCAAAGATTATTTTTTTAACTGAAGAAAGAGTGTAGGCAGTAAAGTGACTGGTTGCTGGTGCAAAGTAGGACAGCTACCTCCAGTTTCATCATTCCACTTGAACTTTGTCAGTTTTGTAAGTTTTGTAAGCAGATCCAGACTCAACAATTATATGAAAAAAATTTTAAAGAAATTATGAATTCTAATTCTAATTAGAGTTTAAAATGAAAAATCTCAAAAAGCAGAAATAAAAAAGGAGTTCAAAAAGTAGAATTAATAAAACTTAAATTTTCTAGCTAGCTAGCCAGGCTTCCCATTAGGGTGGAATAAACACATAGTAGCAGGAAACCAGCAGGTGGTAGCAAAGAGTAGCATCCCAATACCCGGCAGAGAAGACAGAAATCATGGGATTAAAGACTTAGCATTAGAAGGTAACTCAAGTCCAAATGTTTCTTACTCTAACGATGAGAAAATTGAGGACAAGAGAAGTTAAGTGACTTATTCAAGGTCCACAGGTAGAACTAATATTTAAATAGAGACTTTCATCCTATAAGCAGTCTATACTACCTATAGGGTAGAGCATGAGAGCAGAGCATGAGAGAAAGCAGTTCTATTGATGACATTGATGACTTGCCCCAGTTGAGAAAATTACCTCACCCCAAGAAATCCCTTTCTGTGTACCTTTTTCACCTTTTCCTTGGCAATACACACATAAAGGTGTGCTTCTCATATATATTCCTTGGTTGTGAGTACTAAATGCAACTTTCCTCTACCATTGGTGATGTGGGGACTCAGGAAAGTATAATAATGGTTCTATGGACAAATATGCTCAATACTTAGTTTGTTGATCTTTTATGTTAAATATCCTTCACATTGAACCAGAGTTTCCTCTTGTTGATTAGCAACAGAAATATAGGTGTAGGATCCTCAAGTATGGCTTCAAAGGATGCTGAGATAGCTACAATGTTTTTCAAATGCGAAGTACCATCCTGCAGGGTCATTTTGTAATGGAGGCCCCAAGGGCTACATATGACTTTGCCATCTTTCTTCAGGTAAAATCCCCCTTTTATGATTTATCCTCATTTTCACAGCCTAACTTTTAAACTTTTCCTGTCTGAATTCTCCATCCTTCTGCTTATCTCTTTGTGTTACTGATTCCCTGAAATATATCATGACAAGATGTTTAAATTATCTGGATAGTGATCCAAAGACTATGTTAGTGATGATAAAGGTAGCTGCTGACTAAGAAATTGCTGAAATAAATTACCTACATTCTAGCGTTTGATGCTTTCTACTCATCCTAGCTCAGGAAAAAGGGACCCAGCAGATTGGTTCTTCTAAGCCCATATGGCATAAGGTTGGATGCATGGATAAGGTTTAACTGTTGTCTGTAATGCTTTTGAATCTCTCAGAGAAGAACAGTGGTAGAGAGTAGGAGGTAAGAAGGAATCAAGATATAAGAAAAATAGATAATGTCTCATTAACTAAGGCATTGTCAGACATAGCCCATAAGTTAATCAGGAACACATTTATGCTAATTCAAAATGGGGACACCCCTGAGAAGAACACATTGAAAAAGTGGAGCTCATCTTTGTATAGTTGATCTATGCTCTTGTTCACTACTTCCATGTAACTAATATAGTTGGCAGCCAAAAATGTGATGATCAGGTAAGCTGTCTGGATATTAGAAAACTTAATGCCAGGTCACTATTTCTAAATCTAAGTCTATAGGAACATTAGATGAGTCGATTAATGGTTGCTTCAGTTTCCCCATTTAATTGACTGGATAACATTTATTTCTACTTATTCAATTCACAAAATGAGTGGCTAATATGTCTGCTATGTGTTTTGAACTTCCATGAAATCTGGTATGGAAATTGTAGATCTGTCCACACAAAAGGTTTATTGTGATTAGGAGTGGTAATGGGGTGTTTTTTCTTATTATTTTAATTAATTTTAAGATAAAGCCTAATTTCAGCTCAAGGATTATGTTGTGCTTTATGAAAGTCTCCCTCCCCCAACCCTTCCCCATTGTGTGTTGTTCTGTCCTTCCTGGCCTTTAGCTTCTGTCTCCTCTTTGAGATATTTCACCCCTGCCAAGCTTCACCTGAGAAGCAGCTACATTTGTGAAAGGAAAGAATAAAAACAACTGAATGGTTCTCAGAGACATAGATCCTGGGATTTCAAACAAATCTGAAGGACCTCAAGCAAAATAAGCTTATTATTCTTACATTTTCATTCATCAGAATAATCACGGACTCTTATTATGGGGTCCTGGAATTTGAATGTAAGAGCTGTTCTTTGAGAAGTGTTAGATTGGTTAGTTTGGGGTATGAGCAGAACATAAAATTACCTAGGCATAAATGGAATTCATAGAAATCCAGAAACATTGGCCCTTTACTTCCTGGATTAATGCCCACCCATGGGGCCCATTTAGCATTCCTTCTCTGAGGTAGCAAAACTTGTCATTCCTCTGGTAGACAACCTCAAAGAGACTTAGCATTTTTCAAAGTCTTTTGCCTGGAAACCTGGGTCCAGATGTCAATGGCAATGGGGTTTGCAAAAAAGCAGGACAATAAGAGTCTGGACTTAAAAGGGAAGAATAGCTTGTGAGAAGTCTTTAAGCACTCTCCCAAGGCTTCAGATATTGAGTGATTGATTTTCATGAGCAAGTATTCTACAAATGAGGGAAAAGAAAGCATGGAAAGGATAACTCACATCTGTCTCTTTTAACCTAAATAAAAAATATATCTTGCTCCAAAATTTGCTTTCTCCATGTCCTAAACTTCTTAAATATCAGAGCTAAATAAGAGATTTACTTAGCATCTAGTTCAGTCCCCATCCTAGAGACTAAGTAGTCTGTTTCTACAGCTTTGGGAAGTTGTCACTTTCTACTTTGTATCATTGTTTTATCATTTCTGTCAGATTCTACTCTTTGTGATCCCTTGTAGGGATTTCCTGGCAATGATAATAGAGTGATTTGACATTTCCTTCTCCAGCTCATTTGACAGATGAGAAAACTGAGACAACCAGAGTTGAGTGACTTGCGTGGGCTCACATAGCTAGTAAGGGTCTGAGGCTAGATTTGAACTCAAGAAGAGGAATCTTTCTGGCTCCAGGTTTGACACTCTAATTATTGTGCCAACTAGATGACTTACTGGACTTCTTATTCTGAAAACCTACCTTTTGAGTTCTGACACCTGATAAAAACCTTAACTTAAAAAGTCTGAGGTTTCCCCCTGCATCAAGAGTCATCTCAAATCATCCTAATCTACATCTGACCATTGGACCTAAATAATTCCATAAGATAAAGTGAGATTGGTAACTTTGCACAGCTCTCCCTCTCTTAAATCCAATTCAGTTATATGACATGGCATCACAACTCTGATGTCATGGTCTTCTTTGAGAATAAAGAACAAACAAGATTTCAAAGCAATGAAATTAAAACCATATCGTTTTTTTTATTTCCCCCCTCCCAATGCCCCTCTTCCAAATCAAATGATTTGAGGTCAGAAATTCTGATGAGAGAAAAGCAGATTTGACAAATAGAACATAAATGGTTAAAAGGGAATTGAAACCCAAGTAAAGAGATAGCAAGGGATTACTTCCATCAATTTTATGAGTTCTAGTCTCTAGGTTTGGACAAACTGCATCCAAGGGCACTGAGAACTTGCCAGCAACCTCCAAAGAATCATCACAAAAGGAGCCGTGATATTGGAGTTGAGAATAGATTTTTGCCATCTGTTTTCCATAATCAGACATAGGCTTGCTCATATCTCTTCTACATGTAAAACTTCTCTGAGTCTTTTCTAAACTTTTACCTCCCTTTCTCGAGATTCAAAATTTGAGGTGTTCCTTAGCAAACTTCATTCTACTTTTTGAAGCCCTTGACCCCATTCTCTCCTGTAACATCTGAGAACTTGTTCCATTGGTCATCTCTATTCTTCTCTCATTCTTTTCCCTACAAACACTTGAAGAGCTCCTTATTTCAAAGGGAAGTCTTTAACTCTACTACCTCCTTAAGTTATCATTTTATCTTATCTATCTTCTCTCTTTTCTTGACAAATTCCTATAAGTCTATTTTGTATTAATTTCTTCATTATTCCCTCCCTCTTTATGACCTTTAGAATGAGCATTCTTCCCTATCATTTTATTAGATTCCCCCCTCAAGATGAATATAGTATAAACAATTTCTGTTTCATGCTGTCTGGGCTTTAAAGGGGTAAGAAGGTATCTCTTAGGATTTGACTAGTTCAGGGGACTAGGGCTTGAAGTAGATGTTCTTGGTTGTCCAGGTAATTTAAAAAAAACAGCCTTTGGGGAATTAGAGAATTATGATACCTCATTGAATTCAATTTAAAATCACATTCCCCTTTTATAGCTGCCTCTGGAGTTGAGTATCCCTGAGGCACAGAAGGTCTCATACTAAGGCTGATGATCACTTATTGTAGCTGGAGAGGCATGTTATGATTTGCATATGGTATTAGATGATCACCAAGATGCCTTCCACCTTTATGATTTTATGATTCTTAGCCATAGAGTCAATTGGGAAAGGGAATGAATTAGAAGGGGATCTAATCAAGTTATCTGGTCTTCAGTCTTCTTGGGAAAAGAGAAGGAAGGGTTCAGTTTTATGTTTCCTTACAAAAGACAAAGTTCACTATGGTGGAAATTCTCTATCCTTTAAAACTTCTTGTTAAGAAGCATGCTCTCATTTTGTGAAATTGAATCTCCTGACTCAAGCTGATCTCTCCCTTTTTCTTAATGTTAGAGGAAGGGCTCTAAAAGAGCATTCTCTTAGTTTAGATTCAACAAAAGGTCCTAATAGCAAGGATTTGCAATAAGGATATGGTATGGACAGGTTTACCTATTCAGAGATATGGATATCGGGGCAGCTAGGTGGCACAGTGGATAAAGCACCGGCCCTGGAGTCAGGAGTGCCTGGGTTCAAATCCAGTCTCAGACACTTAATAATTACCTAGCTGTGTGGCCTTGGGTAAGCCACTTAACACCATTTGCCTCGCAAAAACCTACCAAAAAAAAACCAAAACAGAGATATGGATATCTTCAGAATATGGTGACTTAAGAAGTCTTAGCCATCTACCACATGCAAAGTGTAGGTTCCATTTGGCTGGGACATTTTTATTCCAGTGGATGTCCAGGAAGCTGAACCTGGGAAGCTGGAATCAATCCAGAATAAAAGGCTGCATTTTCCTGGGCCTATATCATGTTAACTTAGAGAAAGGAACTGGGAAGGAAGCTGGGATGAATCAGTTCCCTAGGGCAGTTTTAATTTCTTTTAGGTCAGGGGTCCCTATGTTGTAGATGGGAAGAAAGAAGTTACAACCAGGGAAATGCTGGTCCTAGCACCATGCATTCCTTTGGATGGAAGTCACAGTGACCTCCCCATTAATCCATAAGAAACCAAAAATTCCCTTGATGTTGTGTCATGTGTAAGAAGCCTGTGAACATGCTCTTAAATGAAGCATTTAATAATATAGGGTCTGGGAAATCTTTGGCAGGATATATGGTATTGAGGCATTTTTAGTGACAACAAAACCAGGTAACCTAGCAACCAGGGCTAATGATATTAATAACTGGCATTACTTTATCACACATTAGTTTCCAAAGTGCTTCCCAAAACATTATGCTATTTGAGTCTCACAGCAACAGTCCTGAGTAGTAGGTCCTCCAGGTTTTATCATCCTTACTTTGTAGATGGAGAAACCTGAGACTCGGAGAGGTTGAGTAGTTTACTTAGAGTCATCTAGCAAGAGAGAGAGAATTGCAATATAAATTGTAGAGAAAGAATTGCAATATAAATCTTCCTATCTCCAGGTCTAGCACTCTAACCTTGACACTGCACTCTGTTCTTCAACTAATTGGAGTAAGTGTCAGTCCCTAAGCTGCTGATCTTACCTTCTCTTATTGCTTATTTTTCCAACCTAGTAATAATAATAATAATAATAATAATAATAATAATAATAATAACAATAATGATAATGATAATAATATCTGACATCTCTATAACATTTGGAAATTTAGGAGGCATTTTACTTATTTTATTCTTCATTTCATATAGAAAATATAAAGGGTGAAGAGCTAAGAATCTTGATAGATGGCAGAATTTCAGGGAAGCTTCCTCTAGGCTGAGAGCATGACAATGAATCCACAGACTGAAGCAGCCTATGATCACAAAAATTAGCATCATCAGAGTCATACTGTACTGTCGAGTTATATTGGGACAATCTTGGTACAATTTAGTTGTGCACCAGAACTCACCAAGTTGGATGGGCAGCACTGGAATGCAGCCAAACTCACTATTTCTGAATAAGATTAGGATGTAAGGAAGTTGGAGTAGTGGTGAAAGTTGAAAACATAGACTGAAGTTGTGGACTGGACAAAATAATTTCATGTTTTTAAAAGTTTGGAACAGTTCTACCACATTTTCTTCATATGAAAGTGATAGCAGGGGCAGCTAGGAGATGTCCCTGACTCAGGAGGACCTGAGTTCAAAAATCTGGCCTCAGGCACTTAAAATTACCTAGCTATTAGACCATAGGTAAGTCACTTATTCCCATTGTCTTCCAAAAACTGAAAAGAAAAGGATAGTAAACATATATTTGGTTATTTTTTTATCCTTGTCTCTTCCACATCATTATTGCTTATACTTTTGGTGATTCACATAATTGAAATGAAAATGTGAAGAAACCTAGAAAGCATTGATAAAGATTATGATAATTTGGGTAAAAACCTATGGACCTTAGGGGAAAAGTTAAAAAAAAAAGTATCTACTGCCTATCAAAGGTTGTTGTTGTTTAGTTATGTCTGACTCTTTTTGACCCTGTTTAAGGTTATCTTGACAAAGATAATAGAGTGCTTACCTTTCCTTCTCCAGCTAATTCTACAGAATAGGAAATTGAGGCAGAGAAGATTAACTGATTTGCCCAGTTAGTAAGTGTATGAGACCAGATTTGAACTCACAAAGATGAGTCTTCTTGACTCTAGGACTGGCACATTATCCAATGCCACCTAGCTGTCCATATCAAAATTTGGGGACTGAGAAAAGAAAGGCATATTTTGAGAGTGAAAGCTGATAAATAGATTTTTGTTTGAGAATAGGATTTGAATTTTTTGGCTGAAAGAATAACAGTCTCCTGATGAAAGTATGCTCAACAAGATGCAATAAAAATAAATTTGCCTGGATCCTAAAGTAAAGGTCTTTAAAGAAGAACCATTCCCTAATGGATAAATTATTAATAGCCATATAAATAAAATGTTTAAAAAACTAATAATTAGAGAAGTAAAAATTAAAATGCTGGATTTTAATGTCACATATATCAGATTGATAAAAATGACTAAAAAAGATAATGATCAATGTTAAGGGGGTTGGAGGAAAATACCCTCTTCCCCCAAAATACTTTTGGTGAAATGATAATTGGTCTGTCATTCTAGAAAGCAGTTATGTCCCCACATTTACTACATTATGTACCCACAGTTACTACATATTGACCCAATGGGATCACTATTAGGTCTATAACCCAGGAACATCACAAAAGAGGAAAATTACTCAGGTATATAAAATTAATTATAGTAGTAACCTATAAATAACAGGAAATTAAAAATTAAGAAAGATGTCCACTTACTGGGAAATGGCTAAGCATTTTATTGCTTATTTATTTATTAATGGAATAGCAAATATTGAAGTACGCTTCAATAAATGTCCAAATGAACCATTTCAGTCACCTGAAAAGACCTTATTTACTGATGAAGCATGAAGAAAGTAGAACTAGGAGAATGACTTTTACAATAACAATATTATAAAGAAAAACTTGAGAGATTTGAGAACATTTTCTTGAAATAACCAATCTGCCTATAAGACTGATAATGAAGCATGCTACCCTAATCTTGACATAGAAGTGAATTTAAGATGAAGACATGAATTTTTTTTCTTTTTTATCACTGAGGGAATGAATTCATTCTTATAGGTTTAGGGGAAAGAAAGAAAGAAAGAAAGAAAGAAAGAAAGAAAGAAAGAAAGAAAGAAAGAAAGAAAGAAAGAAAGAAAGAAAGAAAGAAAGGAAGGAAGGAAGGAAGGAAGGAAGGAAGGAAGGAAGGAAGGAAGGAAGGAAGGAAGAAAGAAAGAAAGAAAGAAAGAAAGAAAGAAAGAAAGAAAGAAAGAAAGAAAGAAAGAAAGAAAGAGAAAGAAAGAAAGAAAGAAAGAAAAAGAAGAGAGGGTCATTATCTTTTTTCTTTTCTTTTTTTTTAGGTTTTTGGAAGGAAATGGGGTTAAGTGACTTGCCCAATGCCACATAGCTAGGGAATTATTAAGTGTGTGAGGTTAGATTTGAACTCAGGTACTCCTGACTCCAGCCAGGGCCAGTGCTCTATCCACTGCCCCACCTAGTCATTATCTTTTTGAATAATGCAGAGATAAGAATTAACTTCAGGAAAAAAGCATGAGTAAGCAGTATAGCTCTGAAAGTTGCAGATTGAACTTCTTCCTATACTTGAAAAGCAAGCTATATATAATGGATACCTACAGTTTTGTGTTCACTTTTTTTTCCTATTCAGCTATGTATCTGGAAATGTCAATTTTATTTAGGGCAGATAGGTCCATATAGTCAAAGTTACTATTTTTGTAGTAGCAAAATATAACTGTGAGAGTTGAACTATAATGAAAGCTAAGTGCCATAGAACTGATGATTTTGAATTCTCGTTCTGGAAAAGATTTTTGAAAGTCCCTTGTTCAGCAAGAAGGCTAAGTCAGACAATACTTGAGGAAGTTAATTCAGGCAATTCTCTTGAAAGATCAAATATTGAAATGAAGTTTAAATATTTTGGTCATATAATGAATAGACAGAACTGATTGGAAAAGATCCTGATGTTGGGAAAGGTCGAAGGTTAAAGGAAATAGCAGATGAGATGGAAGGATAGCATCATGGAAACAATTAACATAAACTTGGACAAAGCATAAAAGGGTCTAGTCTGCTCTAGTCAATGGTTTCATGATAAGTTGGACATGACTGAACAACTGAATAACAACAACAAAAGTTGCTTAATTTTTGTTGAAGTCAAAATTAATAAGCATCTTTAAAATGAAAAGGATAGTGGTGGGAGGAGTAACAACAGAAACACTCAGAAATTTACTGGAGACAAAGTCCAAGAAAGGAATGAACAATAGAACCATGACTTAAATTGTGTACAAATAAATGTCAAAGTAAGATAAAATATAGAGCCTAATTCAAGAAGGCAAATGTAACTAAGTAGGTATTGCTGATATTTCATGGGATGGCAAGTGTATCCTTAATCTCTCACTTAAGGAAAACCATAAACTAAGTTTGCATACTACACTGTAAGGAACACCAAACTTAAGAATCAGGAAGACTGGTTCTACCATTTACTAACTATATGATCTTGGGAGAGTTACTAAAACTTCTGGGTCCTCAATCTTCATCTATAGAATGAAAGAACTTCCCTTCAGTTCTATTTTCTTATGATTAGGTTTTCCTCTACATTTGCTTGATGTACAACAGGTTTTATTTTTGTTTTTGTTTTTGTTTTTTTTGGTTTTTGCAGTTTAATCTTAACTCTCAGAAATTCTTTCTGCCTTATCTTTTGTTGTTGCCATTGTTGAGTAGATTCAGTTGTGTCTGACTTTTCATGATCCCTTTTTGGGGAGTTTTCTTGTCAAAGATACTGGGGTGGCTTGCCATTTCCTTCTCCAGCTTTACAGATGAGGAACTGAGGCAAATAAGTTTGCTACTTTTCCAGGATCATACAGCTGATAAATGTCTGAAGACAGATTTAAACTCCAGAAGATGAATCTTCCTTATTCTCAGCATAGTCTTTATCTACTAAGCTAACTAGTTGCACATTTCTCCATATGTAGAACAATCTAAACTTTTTAAAGTGCCAAAATGCCCCCTCTAGCCTTGACTGACCAAATTTTTGCTGAGTTGTCTTGGTTGATGAGTGAATAAGCACAGACTTATCTTATCCATTCTATCTAGCTGATTCTGGGGCACATTTCACATACCATTCAGCCCTTTACCAAGATATTAAAGCATATTGTCACCTATCCCAGCACTGCTTGTTCTAGCCCCACCCCCAACTTCCCACTCCCCACACTTACCCGGGTTCCTAATTAGTTCCATGCCTCTCCCCTCTCTAAATCATCCTCCCTGTAGCTGCCAAAATGGTATTCCTAGCAGCACCTTGCTTAATAAACTTCAAGTCTAACTTGTAGAATTTCTGGAATATTTACCTACTCCCCTGTTTGACATTTAGAGGCTTTTACAACCCAAACCTAGGGTACCTTTTCAACCATATTAGACACTGCCCTCCTATCATGTATCTATTTCACACATCTCTTGTTTTAACCAAACTGATCTTTTTGCTACTCTTCACGTGTGACTCTACATTTCCTAACTCCACATTTGGTCTCATTATCCAGGCTTGGAGTGCACTCTCTCCTTACTTTCGATTTTTCAGAATATCTAGTTATCTTCAAAACTAATGGCCCATGAAGTCTAGCCAGATCTTTCCAATTGTTAACTGCTTTCCCCTCCAAAATGATTCCCATCACAAAGTAACTCCTTGAGGGAAACAACCTTTCATTTATTAGTTTTGTGCCCTTGAAGAGCAGAGTATAGTTTGAGAGGAATGACAAGTTATGTTCCGAACATGTTGGATTTGTTATGCCTACAGGACAAACAGCTTGAGATTTCCAAAAAACAGTCGGTGACCCATAACTATAGTTCATGATTGCATCATCCCCTGTCAGAGGGTAAGCTGTCAAATACTTTCCTTATTTGGCATTTGCATCTCCTACTGTTTCTGGCACTAGAGTAGGGGTTTATTCATTGATTGATTGAACTACCTCAGCATGTACAGATACCAAAACTATGTAGTAGGACAATGGTAGTCTGAACTTCATGGAGAGTTGAGGGCTAAAGGTTGGGTACTGAGGATACCCTACCCCATGTTGGGTTAGCCCCTTCTCCAAATTTTCAAAGACCTGATTGGCTGCACAAAAAAACTACTGCTTAGTCCAAATTGACTTTCCTTGCTTAAGGACATATTGGATATTTTCCCCCTTATTATTGACATGAGAGGCAGCTTGATAGAGTGGATAGAGAACTGGCCTTAGAGATAAGTACACCTGTTTAGATCCTGGCTCTGACATACATTGGCTATATGATCTTGGTCATATGCACTCTCAATGCAGTTAGTAACTCTTTTAAGACTAAGTTGCAGAAAGGGTGTTACCTTTCTTGTTAAAAGAGGTGCCATAACATTGCAGGTCCATTTCAAATTCTCTAGAGCATCTAGCATTCATAAGAAATCCCCATTTGTTCCTTTTTTTCCTGAAGGGGTTCAAAAATAATGTCTTCCTTAATCTGACTCTCATGTTCCCAAAAGACCCAACTTCTAAAGTGAAGATGATAAAGAGAAGATCAAATGGAATGAATGTGTACATCACTATGTCCACATGCAAGTGGGGACTGTTTGCAAACAGCAGGTCTTTCACTTGCTCCAATTCTGTTTCCTTGCCATAGAATTCCAGAAAGCCAAGGTTATGACATGAAGCCCAGCATGATGATCTTTTTACTACTAGTATCCATTGCATTCTATGGAAATGATGTAAAATGGATTCTTTCAAAATGGTGCTAGTAAATGACTCCTCCAAAAAAGATTCATTTCAATTTTCTGAACTATAAATTGAGGGTGTTAGAATAGATGACTCCCTGAGTACCTTTTGGTTCTGAACCTATGATTCTGTGATTATACCTCATGGACACTCATCAGAGAGCAATATAGACTATATGCACAGATTCACTGATAGATTCTGGGACCCTTCAGGTAAATATTACTGACATTCATTCTCAGTCACTATGGTTACCCTGTAACAGCCTTGGATGGTTGCTTCTTAAGATGTATCTACTTTTGCAGAGCTTCAATCTGATTTATTAAAGTTTATGGTGATAGGAAAATTTCAAGTGAAATGCCACATTGGAAGTCTTTGTCCTAAACTGTTGAAGTTTCCCCAAATATTTCTCAATTAGTTTCCCAACTAGGTGCTTCCACCATCTCCAATTGGGCAGTTGCCTTTTGCAGAATAAGATACAGGCCAAGATGAGAAATCAGATATGATCTTGCTGATAAAGGTGGAGATGTTAGGAGTTCAGACCTATCTCTTTTTTTTTAGGTTTTTTTTTTTTTGCAAGGCAAATGGGGTTAAGTGGCTTGCCCACAGCTAGGTAATTATTAAGTGTCTGTGACCAGATTTGAACCCAGGTAATCCTGACTCCAGGGCCAGTGCTTTATCCACTGTGCCACCTAGCCACCCCAGACCTATCTCATTCTTAAAATTCCCAGGCATAGTCATGGGTAGTTGAGTCCCTCCTTTAATGACACTGATCTGAGTAAAATCACAAATTTTAATTATTTCACTATTGCAGTATACTATTGAGTGTTCAGATTTATATTCTCAAGTGTTTCTTGTGAAAAGTTAGATCCAATGTCTGAATATGAGTCTCATTCCCTTTTGTTGTATGCAGAGTAGCAATACAAGTAAACAGTAAATTTCTATTTCTTTTCAGATCTTGAGAAATTCCATCTCAAAGTTCAGTTTTGGTAAATGGGGAAGTTTCTCAGGGAGATGAAAAGAAAGACTATTCCCAGGTCTTTCTACATTTAGAAAGAAGAGCACTTTTGAAGCACTTCCTTCAATTAACTGAGACACGGAGATATTGGGTAATTTGCCCTAGGATATATACACAACTAATAGATGTTAGAGACAGGATTCAATCCCTGAGTATTCCTAACTATGAAGCTTCCTAACTTTATCACTACTCCCTACTACTCTCAAGTGATAGCATTTTTCAGAATTTTCACTTCAGGAGAAAATAGACTTGATTATAGAAAATTCTGAACTTTTAATTCATTTGTATAACATTATGGTTTATAAAATTATTTGTACATATTACCTTATTCAATTCACACAATTCTATGAGGTAGGCATTAAAATTACTAAGGCTCAAAAAGACCAAATAATTTGCTCAAAACATAAATAGTTAGTACTCTTGCTATTCTATCAGACTGCTTCTCTCATGATTTGTATGATCTTGGGCAAACTGAGTCTTTGTTTCTTCATCTGTGGAATAAAAGTGTTAAAGAGATTACCACATGCTATCTCCCATGCATTTTTTTAAAGATTTTTGGCAAGGCAAATGGGGTTAAGTGGCTTGCCCAAGGCTACACAGCTAGGTAATTATTAAGTGTCTGAGACCGGATTTGAACCCAGGTATTCCTGACTCCAGGGCCAGTGCTTTATCCACTGCTCCACCTAGCCACCCCTCTCCCATGCACTCTTAGAATGATGTCATTCTTTCTCCCCTTCACTCCTTTCTCATATCTGCCTCTTAGAATCTCCAGTTTCATTGACAGCTCTGCTCTACCTTCAGAAACTTATTCTGATTTCCAAGTTGCTGGTACTCATCTCTTCTTCCTCCCCACCAAAATAAAATTTACTCTGTTTATGTTTTACACATACAGAAAGAAGTCATATGGTGCAGAGGACAGAACTGAGAATACCAGGGTTTGAAATTCACCTCTGACATATTCAGGCAACTTTCTGAGAATATGAACTGCGGAGTAGTTACAGATCTGCATTGGTAAGGGGATTTTCCTCATTAGGATTCCACTTATACCAATAAAATCACAAGTCTGGTTAAAAAGAAAAAGTAAAATTTAAAGGAAGAAAAGAATGAAGGAAGAAAAATAGGAAAACCTGTTGTTTATTTACCAACTTATGTATATGTCATTTTTTCTTCCAAATGCTCCTAAGAAGAGAGTCTATTTTTTCCTCTTTTCTTTCCAAATTACTAGCTCCTAGCACAGTATCTTAAATGTGTAAGTAAGATTTGACTTCTATTTTTGTAAGTGAAAATAAAGGTAGCACCCATTACTTTCTTCTAGAAGTGGTGATTAAAAGCTTAACATTTGTGAAAACTTTACACATTGAAAGTTATGGGTTAGACTAAGAAAGGATGGAAGGTTACTTTACTCTCCAATTACTGTGAAAAAATTCAACTTAAAAAACTAATAGCAAGTTAGACATAAGGGAAATAGAGAGAAAAACCTTTACCATCCAAATCCCTCTTACCTGTAGATTCCTATTTCACCTTTAGAAAGCACAGGTCTTTAAATGAACTTTATCAGTTTAGATCCATAATTAAGTATTTTTGTGCTCAGGGTAAATACCACAAGCCACTTCTGAGTCAAATAAAAAGAAATGTACCCCCTAGAAACATCAATCTCAAGGTTCTGGGGAGGGTATGGACAAAAAAAAAAAAAGGTAGCGTGGCAGAGGAGCCCATTCCAGCCTGTTACTTGGAACTTTCTGGTTTTTTACTGTATATTCTTACTAGCTAGATACTGTGTTGTTTCTATGGTGTTAGAGGAGTCTGTTTAAATTTGAGAACTTCCAAATTTAGTTCCCTAGTTCAAATCCCTGGTCATTTGCCGTAATTATAATTCTCACAAGAGAGTAGCTTGAATCTTCTCCCTTCCCCAATCTTTCCCCATGTCACAGGTACAGAAAGAACAAAGACCAAGAAAAAGCTCTGATATTGATTTTTTAGGGTTTTCTTACCCTGATATTTTGTGATAGGTTTCTTTATTTTTTAATATAAAGTGACAGAAATAATTTGCCATTAGAAAAGAGAAAGGATCTTTTATCTATTTACAATTTTTATACATCATAAATTTTTTTCTTATTTTGTGTTGTGTTGTGTTTATTTATTTAATTTTATTGTTTTTAGTTGTTGTTGTTATTGTTCCTGCATCATTTGAAGAAGTCCAAACTGGAAATCTATACAACTCACAAAAAAAAAACACCCTTCATCCTAAACTCCCACCCTACCCCTTTGAGAAACAAGATAAATCAAAGGGAAAAAAAAAATCAACATTTCTTTTTTTAAAGGTAATTAATTTGCTTATATATATATATATATATGTACACATAAGGTTTTTTTGTTGTTTTTTCAAGTTCAAACACCAAAATTCAAGAGAAAAAAAGAAAAAAATCACCCAATGTCCTCCCCCCCTTTCCTCCCCCTCCCCCACCCCAGTCCAGAATCTCAGTGGATCCCTGCATATCCAAAATGAGAAATACTTATTTACAGGAAAAGAAAAAGAACAGGGGAGAAGAGGTGGATGGTTGGGGTATCAAAGAGTCAGGAAAGGAAGAAGAACAGCCTGGGGGGTGGGGATATTTGTGAGATTTGGGCCTCCTCATAAAGTCCAGACAAGCCTGAATTTTACTGTGCTTTCCCCAGGAAAACACCATCTTTTCGAAACTTATGACTTTGTTCCCCTCCCCATTTTGCTCTGGAAGGGGTGAGGCTCTGAGTTGGTAACCCAACCCCACAATGGACATATGTTATGAGGTTTGCCTCATCACTCCCACATATACACACTCATGCGAATACACACATACATACATACATACATGCATCAGTCATTGTGGCTAAGTATGATTATGAAGCCAGTGCTGGCTTCTTTCAAGTTGAGGAAAAGAGACTTGCCCCTATAGGCAGGAAGAAATATTCCTACCTAGTCTCTTTTCTGATTTCCAATATAATGTGCAGTGTAGCTCTCCTGAAATGTTTCCCCAAGCATTAGAGCCTCTTCCTAGCACTGATGCTAGGGTGCTCTTTTGGTGGCAAAGCTCCTACCATAGTGTGTTCTTTCCTTTCAACATTTATTATCCACTTCTTCAAAGTTTCCCTGGAACAACTGGTCACACCCAATTAACCAGGTATTCAGAGTACCCTGAGTTAGGACAATGTTTGAGGCAGTGTGAAATAAAGGCCTCCACTGCCTTGTACTCAACCTTGGAGGCTGAACAGATCCTGTCTTGATGCAGAAAGCAGTTACAGTGACCCTGCTACTGGCTATTCTTAGATATCCCTACTACAGATTTCCATTAATTTTCAGTGCAGGATACAGAATAACCCCTTTTGACAATTTACCTAACCATATAGTCTTCTAACCTAGGAATGAAAAAGCTCATGGGGTAATATAAACCAAAGAAGGCAAAAAATGGCTAGTTTTGCTGAGAATGACATGTGGCATAATATTAATTTATCCATAGTTTGTTCCTTTATTTGAAAGGAAGTCAGCAACAGTGGTGTGGTTTTCAGATTTGGAAATTGGAGAAGTTACATCTGTCAGATGCAGAGAAACATCTGACTTCTATAATGTTTTATAGCATTGATTTTAAGGTTTAGAGAACTATTGTTTCACACACACACACATGAGAAGTACCTCCAAAGAAATTTGCGAGTTATTGTCCTTTGAAACCACACACCCACACAACAGATATACATACATACATGCATATATATATATATATATATATATATATATATATATATATATATATATATATATATATATATATTCAGATTGCCAACTTCCCTAACTTTTTCTTCTGGGGCATTGTTCACTAACCAATATTTTTAAAAAACTAAAACCAAGCTGCTGAACCCAGTCTCTTTTCATCCTCCAAACTTCTCCCCAGATTCTGAGAGGTCTTCAATACTTTTCCCTCATCTTTTTGCTTTTGTTATTATTCTATATCACAAAATCTGATATAAAATGAAAATGAGCTGAAGAGAACCCCCACCCCCTTTTTTTGCCAGACAGTGGTAAGAAAAACTGTTTTTCATTCCTGTTGATTTGACAGGGATCTTTTCTGATAAAGGAGAAGGAAGTTAATGAAAGAATTATGCTGTGGAGATATTTCTTTGCTTCCCTAGAAGGGACTAAGCTATTTTGGAGGGTTAACAATAGAAAATATGGACTCTGAAAATGTTTTCTTTGCAAAGGAAATAGTCAAATTGCTGTTTTTTCAATCAAACTTGCTAACCTATATAAAAATCTATCTTCTGGTTTTTCCTCAGATAGAAACAACCTTTTTCTATTTTTATGGAAGGGTTTAAAAAAACTCAAAACTCTCTACAAAATATGATCAGAACAGCTCCTGATTACTTAAACAGGATTTTATTCATCTCTTGGATAAATGTCAGGCTAACCTTAGAAGGGTCAAGGCTCAAAAAATGAAGAGCTTCAGAATGGCTCCAAGTATCTAGATACTTAATGAAAATTACCTTTTAATCTTAACCTCCAACTGACAGTATCAACTTCCTTTAGGCTCTCTTTTGATCTGAGAATAGTAAGTGACTTTATTCTTTAATATTTTTTTAAAAAGTCTATGTTCTGGGTATTGGATTACATTCCAACATTCCCAGCTGGAAAAGACTGCAGAGATCATCCATGCCAACACTCTCATTTTACAGAGATAAATGACTTGCCCAAGGTCACAAAAGGTCATAACTAATGGACTTTGGATTTAAAACCATGTCTTCTCATTCTTACTTCAATATCCATTCCTCTATATTATAGCTTACTTTAAAATTTCCAAGAGATTTCTATGCAGTTTCTGTCCTACTTTGTTGTTTCCAAAAATCAGTTCCTATAAACAAATGCTCTCTATAGCTTAAGACACACTCTGCTTACCTCATTTGACGAAAAGAACTTTTTAGCATTACTTTAAAACATTTCTGCAACTTCTCTATTCTCATTTTTGAATCAATGAAGTCCAACTTAATATATATAAACACAGGTATTAAATCAATTTATAGAATTTAGATCAATTTTTATAATTTCATCCATCAATTTCTTTCTTAGAGGGAGGAATAATAGAGTTTGAAAGCTTGTTCTTATTAAGGTGAAATGAATTTATTTTCTGATAAAAAAAAGATTGTCATGATTCCCTCCAAAATTCTGCATTCAGACTTGGGAAAAAATTAGTTAGCTTTATTCTCCTATTAATATTTTTCTGTCTTTAAGTCACCTCAGTTTTCCAGTTCAAAGTAAAGCAAAGTATTGGTACAAGGAAGGTTGTGAAATCAGAATATTACTGACTTAGAGAAGAAAATATTGGAAATCATTTTAGAAGAAGGGATCCTTTTAAAACTTCATAGGACAAGTTTGAAGATTTGAAGTGGGGTGAGGGAGGACTGGCTTTTTGGTTGGACCTCTGAAATTATTTTTTTAAATTTATTTCATCATCATTTCTGAAAAATTAGTGCAAATTTTCTGGTCAAATAAGTTATTAGAGTTATTTTTCAATATCAAATAAATGGCAAACAAATATTTTGGTCAGGGTACAAATCTGAGGATTTTCGTATATGTGCTAGTTTTTAAACCTCCAATGATTACACCTTCCCTTCCCTCCCACAATTTTGCCTCTACTCCTGAGCGATGTCCTCAGACCAAAGTCTCCTTGTTTGTTAGTATAATTAAATCAGATTTTCATCTTTCTCCAAATAAAAGTACCAGTAGGCAGACAGTATCAAAAGTGGGGGAAAACTCAATAGTGCTTTAAGGAGAAATATTACCTCCTACTGAGTAGGATTTGTCATAACCTAAAGCATAAAGTCTACCCGGCTCACTGGGAAGTGGTAGCCTGTTACCCTGTATCCCAAGTGGGAAATGATATTCTCTTAGGTCCACACAGAGACTTCTAGGGTCCTGTGGGAGGGAGATGAATGTCCTGGGAAAATGACCAACACGAATTCTCCTGCATGTACCACATGCACCTTCAGCAAGTCATACTCACAGGAAAAAGTTTACTTAAAATTCCAGAGCTCATCCCCTTCCATTAATGGAACTGCAAAATGCTGCTGAAGGACATTCACTTAGCTAGCACTTAACCTTGAGGAGGAGTATTTGGTAACAAGGCTTTGTTCACTCCCCTCTATTTCCCTCTCAACCTAAAACAACAGAGAAGGCAAGAAGAAATTACTGCCAAGAGTATCTTTATTTTCTTTGACCTACCAGCTCCAATGAGAAGGCAGGCCAACAAATTAGCCCACATTATTCCTGCATAGGCAGAGGAGGGAGGAGGGCAACCCAGGAGTCAAGAAAGCTGGAAAGTAGAAAGGTATTACCATGTAAAAGACCTGAAAGGATGCTTCCTCCCAGTCCCAGACACCCTCTCCCTTTGATGGCTATAAAACAGAGAGATGGCCTATTTATTATGGCTATCATGCATTGATCCAGAGCATAACACATCAGACAGCACAGCTGAAGTAGCCTATGGCAGAAATGCCTGAGAAGAATGAGGTGGAAAGATCATAAACTGTCAGGCCCTTTCATTATAGACAGATTGCATGCATATACAGTGGCACTTACATGAAAGGGGGAGTGGGTAGTAACCATGGAGACAATGTAACTTAACTCTAACTTCTTTTCTCTTGGATCCCTGTGAGGCCATAGGCCGCAGGTAGTATAGGAAAAATAAGTTTATTTGTAATCAGTTTGATTTTTTCGCTTTGAGCTCAGGGAAGATATTAGAACTACCAGGTTCAAATGTACAGAAGGAATAAGAATCTTCTTCTACCTTCCTTCCCTTCAGAACCAAGTTAATTTCTAACACTAAGGGATAATAGGCAGCTATTTATCCTATTCAGCTATTGATGCAGGGTTTTCACATCTCAATCAATCATTTAATCAACAAGCATTTATTAATCATCTATGTGCCAAACCTTCTGATGGACATTGAGGGTAGTGGGAAGAAAAATATAAGATGGTCTTTTTTTGCTAAGCAATTTTCCCCCTCTCCCATCTTTATAGGAAAGATGGTCCTGAGGAACAAATTGAAGGAAAATGTATGTCTACAACCATCTTAACTTCCTTAGACCTCATCATCATTACTAGAAGAGAGTACATACTCTGTATACTTAAAAAACACTATTATTGAGAACAACCAAGTAAATACTAGCCCCTGAGGTAAAGGAGAGTTATTAACTTTTGAGCATGGGAAGACATACCAGTGAGTGGGTGAATGCAAAGAGAATTTAAGGGAAGAAAGCCTAGCTTGGAAAACATGTCAAAATCATGTTTTTTTAATTGGGTTCCAGGAGGGTGCTTACTCTTATCTTTTGAAATATTTGGACCTGGCATAACTCAGGAAGTATCTCTTACTTCCTATCATCTTGGAATGTCCTATCCTCACTTTAGACAGAGTTTTAATTCATCAGGATTATTCTTTTTTTCTATACATTTGCTCAAGTTATACTTTGAAGCACTGAATCAGATTTACAATTTTTGAAATTTCAGGAAATGAAATGAAAATTACTGGAACAATTCCCACTTTGAATAGGATACCCCTTTCCCCCATAAGAATATCAATTGCTGAATAGCATTATATACCTTTCTTCTACACACAAATGTTCTTCCCAATCCCACCCTGACTCCCAACCCATCTCACCCATATATCGACTGGAATAAATCCTCTGCCCCAGTTTCATTCTTGAGTTTCTTTTTATTTTGGTGGTTCACATGCTACATAAAAATTGAATGAATATTAAAAATTTATTCACAATGTTTCCCACCCCACAAAAGTTCAAAAGTCTTTGTTTGATTTTATTTTCAACTTAAAAAAATTACAAGAACTTTATCACTTTCTGGTTACTAAGCTCTTTCTTTACTCCTACCAAAGACCTCTCTCTGGCCAGCTTTTGCATAAACACACAAAAGTGCATGTATATGTATTTATAGAAATATTCTAATTTTCCTTTTCTGAGAAACATTGCAGTATGACATTTGCACTTTTGCACTTAAGGAGGGATGAGATATGTCTTGCAAAGAAAAATAACCAATCACTTAATTTAACCACTTTGTCCTCTCTTCAGTTAGAGGGATTGCAAAAGTTAGACATTGTAAACCAGAGCCCTAATTTATATTTACCTATTTTAGGAGAATTTTTGGAGGCATCTACTAATAGATAATTGAAAACTGCAGTGATGATTCCAGAAGAACTCTTTGTGCCATTTGGGATCAACTTTTGTTTTTCTTTGAATGATCTGAAACTTCCAGTTATATGAGACATGGTTGTACTATGCTACAGGAAAATTTACTGTACTAAAAATGTCAGATATAGTTTGGAAAGATTAAATATTATAGGCTAAAAATGTTGTACTCCTCAAACTCCCACTATTATTTTTTTTTATTAGAAGGGGGTGAGTTATAGTTGACCATGCTAGATGGCACATCTTTAGACTCATCTAATCATATAGCAGAGTAGGTCCTGGAAAAAATGCAAGAGGTAATATAAGGAAACGTGGCTGCTTTGTCAACTTAGTGGAAATGTAGATTTTTCTAGAAATCAGAGTTCATATCCAATTCATTTTTGAAAAAGAGATTTTTCTTTAAAAATCATGTTCAGTGGAAAGCTTATTTTTATTACTAATGTTAACCTAAATACCTACCTTAGTGATTCTCTTCCCTTTGTGTTCCCTGTCTACTTCCAGCCTTGATGTTTCCCTTGTTTCTGACTTTGAGAGAGGTAGAGAGCAACAATCATTGGTTTGCTAAAGGTGGGTAATATTTTTCATCTTCCCTCTCTACCCTTTCTACCTCCCTCCACTGTCCTTAGTCCATTGTTTATTCAAAAATAGAAGATAATTTGTGAGGAATTGTGGAAATGCCTTTTACAGTTGTGTTTCCAAGAAATGGCTGTGTACAAGGGAACTCATATGTATCCAGGCAACAGAATTCTATGTCCCCAGGAGGTCCTTAAAGCCATCATTACATCTCTAGTCTCTTAGAATTAATCACTCAAAGGACACCAAAAGATTATTCAGATTTCGAACTCAACCAGAAGAAGGCTACAAAGCTAATATTATAATGTCCAGATAATGTTCCTTTCCCTTAAAAATCAGTTGCTTTTGTCAGGCATCAAGCTTTCAGGGCTCTGCTTATGAGGTTAAGACAGAACATTAGTTGAAGAGGCCATATCTATAATGGATTCCAAATGAGCAAATTTAACAAGCCAATAACATATCCTTGTCCCTCCAGAAAGTAATGGATATGGACAATTTGAAAACTATTACAAAGATGAGGAGGGAAGAGAAAATAGAGGGGAAAGAAAAGTAAGATCAACCATGATCTTCTTGTCAGTTGTGGAAATAACATTTAAGTTAGTAAAATAAGACTTAGATATAGTGCAATGGTCCCAGCCTTTAAGGATGCAAATGGTCCTTTGGTCATAGCCAAAGGGGCCTTTAGAATAGCCCTTAATATTTTTTTAAAGCAAATAAAATCTCCTTACTATTATGCTACAATCAAAATAAGAGACTGGAAAGTACAATTAACTCCACAGATAGCACTGACTTTGAGATCTCAGGCAAGTTTTTTTTTTTTTAACATATTTTAAAGTCCTTTCCAGATATAGACAATATATCAATAGAAAACAGGCAGTTCAACATATTAACATTCATGTGGCAATGTCATTTTGGCCTGGACTCCCATTGAATGGCCTGGACTCCCATTGTATCTCCTGGACAATGAAGGAGTTAGTTAGGCTAGGGTGAATGAACTCGCCTGGAGTTAGCAAAGGAGGCACCAGAACTGATATCCTGGAGGCTGCAGAGGCTGGTTCTAGGAAAATTCACTGATCCTCTGCCCAAGGCAATGCAAAGGGTAATCTGCTGTATTGTTGGCAGGAGATGCTGGGAACCTAGTGAGATCTAAACTGAGACTCTTCTTTGAAGGCCATTCGAGATCTCATAGGTCAAACATAAAATGTTGCAGAGATGAATTCCATCTTCTCATCTACTCCATGGTGTTAATAGTTCCTACTGAAAGCAGCCCGGATCCTCTTTTCAGTCTCCTGTCACTGACCAGGGAAGCATCTCAGGATACTACCACATTCCACAGCATATTGGCATTGGTTCTTGAGTACTTCTTTCCTTTGAATAATCATTTTCCTTTGGCGTTTTCAATTTAGTATACTACTGTCCTACCCTAGGACATGCCCTTTTTCCCACCCACCAAAATCCAAGTTGTTTTTACCATTCAGAATTTAAAAAAAAACCTATTATAACAACTCATATATGAAAATCCTTTCCTGAAGAAAATCTTTTTTCCCCCAAGTTTGCCTTCCATTTTCCCTAAGAGAGATTAACAACTGCCCCTCTTCACAAAGGTAATTTCCTTTCAATCCTTTATTAAGGGTTACCATGATTTCATTGGTAAATAATTGGCTTAAATGTTAAGAAACACATTTATCAGCACAAATCCTCAGTTTCAGAAGAGGCATGTGCAAATCCAACAAGATTTGGACTAGAAGGACAATTCCCTTACTTTTTTGTGTACTTTTTTGTACTTTTGTACTTTTTTGTCTTGCATTTGTCTTTGTCTTGCATTTTAATTTTCATCAAATAAAATTTTTACCTTATATTCTCAACACTTTCTCTTTCCTCCATTTCTTCTTTATCTCTCCAAAATTCTTAATTTTAGGGGAATATACTGAGCTCATTCTCTGATGTTGAGATTTTGTCAATATCTATGATATATTTGACTATGATTCTATACAGTGTGATTTAAATGAGCACATAATGGCAATGGATGTCTCTCAAGGGAGGATAATTTATGAATGCTGACAAAGTGAGATTTATAAAGAAAGTTGGCTTAGAGAAAAAATGGATAAGACAGTGATGGATAAGTGCTTCAGTGCTGGTGAGATTCAAATCTAGTAGATTCTGAGAAGCAAATATTTCTAAGGGAGACTGAAGGAAAGAATAGAAAAGGCTCATGGGACACAAAGTAGAAATAATATCAGATAACATAAAGGAATTAATAAGGTGCTGGAAATGAAAGTTGGAGCTTGAAAATCTAGATTTAAATAATTGATGAGATTAGGAAACTTTGGAGAAAGAAATTGTTAATTAGAAGAAAATATTTTGTTTATTATAAATTCTAAGAGAATGAAAAAAGATGAAGAAAGAATGAGATAGTCCCTAACTAGGAAGTATACCATAGTTGATTACAACATTAAGAATTCTTCCCACTGACAAAATAGTAAAAATAATTGCTATTCAGTTTGAGCCATCACATGCTCAATATAGATAGATTTAGTCAATTATAATATATAATGCAAGTCTCCAAATGATTTTTTCCTCTAAAATACCTAGATATCTGATGATGTTTGAGCACTTGAAATGAAAGAATAATTGACCTAGTAGTAGTGTCCTTCCCTTTATGTGAGGGAATCCTGGAGAAGGTGCTTTCAATCTAAAAAAGCCATGAAGACCTAGAAAACATGTTATTAAAGAAGAACTATCCAAAAGTGAAATGTGATGTTTTAGGAGATCATGAATTCTTGCTAGAGATCTTTCAGCAAAGATCAGATGACCACTTGCTGGGGATATTAGAAAAGGGTCAGTTAAAGGTTGGAACAGATGGCCTCTGAGCTCCCTTCCAATTGAGATCCCACCAATGCCCAGGATCAAATAGAGAAATAGATTATATTGATTCTTGGGATCAATGCCACTAAATTGTAATACACTCTCTTCCAGTTACTTCATGTAATAATGTGCAGCATTAAAAAATTCCAAAATATTGAATTATGGTACAGTGAATATTAAAGAAATATTATATGAAGTCTTTTTAGAAGATTCACAACTTAGAATATTTAATACTATCATAAGTACAATTTTAATCCTGTACTCTCCTTGAACTTTTCACCTCCCCTCTCTTGTATATATACTCTGAGTAAACTTTAAAAACTATGAAACAATCACAAAATAACTTTTAGAATCACAGCAGAAGGCAAAACATTACTGAGAAAAGATCTTCCCTCATTCATGCAAAATTGTTTGTACCAAAGGGAATATGTAGATATATATGCACATACATATATGCATATGTATGTATTTATGTTTGAGGTCATGTGAAAATATGTGGTAAGACATGCTGATAACACAAATATGATAATCCTGAGAGACAGTACAGTATAGTGCAGTGGTGTCAAAGTCAAAAAGAAATAAGGGCCATGAAACCATACTAAAATATCCCTGTGGACTTCATAGTGACTTAGAAAATCACATATTAACATTATCTATATTCTATTGTATTTTTATTTTGTTAATCATCTCCCAATTACATTTTATTCAAATTGGCCATACTTGTGTTTCAGGGTGTCCAGGGTACTCTGGCAATGTGTACAGAAGGTCAGTTTACAACCAAGACAGACTTTGGTTCAAGTTCTTTGTCTGATATATATTAGCTTTCTGACCATGGATAAATAACTTAACATGTCAGTCCTTTGGGCAACTCACAATTCACTAATATTCTATCTTATAGATGAGGTGCCCACATGAATCATAGGCTAAAACAAAACAAAACAAAACAAAAACCAAAGCAACCAAAAAATAATCATAGGAACAAAATCAAGAGTTTCTTTTTCAACTATATAACACATAACATAAATTCATTCATTCAACAAATATACATTGAGCATGTCCTTGTTCAGGACACTGTTTGAGACACTAGAGGGATATGAAATGAGGAATAATTCCTGCCATCAAGAAGGTTGTAATTTAGAGGAAGAAATAATATATGTAGTCAAATTAAATGATCAAAGCTATATATTATTGGCATACAAAACAATACTATGGGAGCTTAGAAAATAGAGACCATTTCTCAATGTGGAATCAAAGAAGGCACCATGGACAAGGTGGCATTTGAACTACAGCTGAGAATGGTGCAGTAAGCAGTCAAGCTTGGATGATATTCAGGATCCATGTAAGGGAAAAGTGGGAGATCAGGCTAGAAAAATATAGTGGGCCTAAATGGATTTTGAATGTAAAACAACAGAGTCTGGGGTTAATTTTGTAGGTAATTGGGAGCTACTGAAGGGTTTTGAGCAGGAAAAAAGCATGTTCTGAAATGTGAATTAGGATTAACTTCTTATCAGTAGTAGAATATATTGGAAATATAGTTGACATAGTTGGAATAGGGGTTTGTATGAGTGGAAAGATCAAGAAAGGTGATGGAGGGAATTCTAGGATGCTAGATAAAATATTTATGAAATAGGTGACTATGGCTACACAATAAGTAGGAAGACAAGTCAAAAAGTGCTGAATGAGCTGAGATATATAAGGTTAAGATAAAGGTAACTCATAATAGCAACAATTAACTGAAATTCATATAGGCTTTAAGTTTTTCAAAACATTTTCCATACATTATCTCATCTGATCAAGCTAATAACTGGGAATAGTAGAATGGAAGAGATGGATGGTAAGGAATTATGATCATTTTGAAGATGGAATAGTTCCAGTGAAGCAAGAATCAAGCTGCAGCTGCGCCAGTGGGTAGTTGAATCAATGCAGTTCATCGATATAATGCATCTAATATTTGTTTCATGTTTTACAGAAAATGTGACAGACAACAGTGTACATAAATATACACAGCTATGAATACATATATACATATAGCTTGCATACCTTTAAAGTAATGAATACTTATATGGAATATAATGAAATCACTAGGTATGGATATTCCATTTCATAGCCTTCTTTTCCTATCCCCATAGTACCTAGATCAGTGCTAATCACCTAGCATGCATGTAATAAATACTTGATACAATCATTTGAATTACCTTTCTTAACAAGTGCTCTTTACCCTAACTCTCTGTTCCAGTGTTCCCCCTTTTGCTTGCCCTCAAATAAGGTACAGAAAGCTGGCAACTCTTTGGATTTGAGCATTTTCCCAGCTGTGTGGTTAAATGGTTTAAGGAGGAAAACAAAATAAAAAAAATTATGTAAATAAATTTACATATATCTAGCTATCTATAGATATCTATATCTATATATGGAGAGAGAGCGAGAGAGAGAGAGAGAGAGAGAGAGAGAGAGAGAGAGAGAGAGAGAGAGAGATCAATGACTCAGTGTCATTCTGAATAAGGGAAGATGTTATCCATCTATGAATTTTCCTGACTCTCCTCCCTTAGGAGGTTCTACAAATAAATATCTACCCTTGATACTGAATTGTAGGTAAAATTGGATATTCTTTCCTTTCTCTGACCCCCTATAATTCTCTTCCATATTTGCTTAACCAGTCGACTGTTTTCACCTTTCTTTCTCCTGTCCTTTATCAAAACCTGCTCCCCATCTAAAAAGGGTGAAATAAATTTATTCATTACAATTTAAGTATTAATTTGCTATCACAGAGGGATGTGGGTGGGTGTGACCAGTATTTTAATAGGGGATAAGCACCAGTAATCATGTCCTTAAGTGATTTACAGCTATATTGCTGCATATCCCTGAACTCTACTTTCTTTTCCATTTTCTTCAGCATAAATTCTATGAAATAGAATATCAAAGCCAGTGGTAAAATCCTATACAAGTTTTTCCACTTTTTTTCCATTCTGTTTGTCCATTCTTGTTCTCCTATTCTGATTAGCAATAATTTTTTAAATCATAACCTCTCTGCCCTTCTATGTTCCTTCCATACACAGAAAGCAATCTTGTAAGAGATACTAAATTGCTGTTGCTTTTTTTTTTGCATTGGACTTGTAACTTTTAAATTTATATTGGCTACTTCCAGGTCAACTTTTTTTTTCTTATTTGAAATTAACCTTTTTCTTAACTTGATATTGCTAACTAGGGATTCAATACTTCCCCAACTATTCAAAGAATAGAAATTGGCCAGTGACTTTTTGGGGTATGGGGGTAGATCATAAAAATCTTTTTATCTGTCAAAAGATTAAATTTTTTTGTATGGAAGGATCCTCAGAGGACAGGTAATACATTCCCCTAATTTTATATACGAACTGAGGCTAAGAAGTATCAATGTTGCTCCAAGATCTCCCAGAATTAGTTTAGCTCTGGGTTTGCCCCAAAGGCCAGGGTACACAAGAAAACAACTGCTTGCAGGCTTGATAAGATTCCCATTTTCCTATGATTAAATAATATAACAAAATTATGGGGGTAGTTTGAGAACCTTCTTCAAAATGTCAATTGTGATGAAGGTCTAACCAATATAAAACATCTCTCGTAATTGAACTATTAATGGAGGCAGGTATTAGCAAATTAAAAACACAATTAATATATATATATATACATATATATATATATATAAAACCAAATTTGTTCTACCTTTATAAATTTCCAGAAATCTGTATAGGAACTTAAATGGTAGCTCATAAGTTGATAAAAATCATTCATATTCCTTCCCCTCTCATATAAGGCATGACATTCACAAGCTATAGATATAGATTACTTAAAGAAAATAAGCTCATGTACATCAAAATAATTTTGATATTACCTAAACAATTTCTCATTCCATACCTTTCATTGTTTTCTGCCCTATCCAAAATGAAATAATTCTTACTACTCTTATGAGTTTCTCCAAATACATATGAATCCTAGGCAAAATTGTATTAGTAAAGTTTATCTTTCCATAACCTTTATTTTTCGTTTTCCATTTCTTATCAGTCTGTCTGTTGTTTTCACTCTTTCTCTCTGTTCTCCAGAGAGGAAAAAATAATATCAATCCTATGGACAGGTGGAGGGATTTGCCCTTTAACAGAGGATAGGAAGGTTGAAACAATAGATATCAATTTTTAAGTATTAGAGAAATTTTTGGTGGACCTCCTCAGTAATCCTGAAATTTTGCCATATACAATTACCTAGTCTGACCTTAACAATAAGTGGTCACAGCCTTCTCACCGCCCATCAAGATAAATCAATAAAGAAGAAGAAAATACTTTGAATCTCAAGTTGAGAAGACAAGTTATCCAGAGAATTTGGCAACAACAATGGCACCTGTAAATAGACTGAGTAGAAGAGTCTGCCCATGTAATCCATCTATTTGATGTTGGAATGCCTGAGTTGTTCAACTCCCAAAGTAGTTGCATTATTTTCTGTATATACCTGAAACATTCACTGATATACACACTGCAGGCATATTCATGGTGTTCCATAAATGACTGAGCTGCTAATAGAGACTAAGGGATATAGAGAAGGAGAATAAATTCTAGAATAGCATCTTTCAAAAGTTGCTGCCTGAGCAATCCAGGTTAATCTACTCCTAAAATTGAAAGTATTAAAAGCAGTTCTTGGTCAAGATATGCACAGTGGCCAGCACTCTGCAATTTCAGTTAAATCTTCTCTTCACCTCTAAAGCAGCAGAATAAAGCTTAAAGATCTCCAGAGGGAGGTTCAGAAAATCTAAATTGTTTATCTTCAACTTTATGATCAGATCTGATTTCCTGCAGTCCCATAGATAGCCTAGCCCTGATCAATGCCAACAAATATTCTTTCCAAAGGTGGTCTTTAAAAATGAACATTAAAGCACTGTAGTGACCAGATGGTGGGATGCATACTAGAGACTATACAAAGATGGTAGCTGATAATATCAAAGTGGGGGGAGGGGAATGAAAGGAATGACTCAAGGAAATATGCATGGTTATCTGAAGGACAATTAAGAGTAAGATTCATTGAGCTACTGTTTCCATGGAATCTCACAGCTCTAGACAGATGGGTCTTCACCTGGGCTTATTTATAACACAGGCAGGGTTTGATGCTAAATCTATGCACATGAATTTAATTTCCTTATTTTAGTATGAGACAACTTCTAGAATATAATAAAGTTCATGCCTTCCTAGGCATGCTCTTAATATTCTGAATCAGATCATACATTTCTAATCCAGTCTCATCTCACTCAAGTCATTGAAGAAAGGTGATCAAGGGCATAAGGCAAAGAAACCAGATGACCTCGATGGACAAGACTGGAGCAGATTAAAATTATACAGAATGGGGATATAATCCAATCCTGAGGTAAAAATAAGACATATTTCCATGCTTGAAAAAGTCATCAGTCTTAGAAAAAGGTCCTTTTCCTGGTTCATCCAAAGTTGGTTTCAGTATGGCTGATGGTGAATATCATCTTAATGATTGTAGAAATGGGGACACAACAATATCTTGTAATACAAATGCTTCTACCATAGACCTACTTTTATTAATCTTTAAGAAACGTTCTTCCTGTCTCTGATATCTGGGAATACTGAATGAAATCTTACTAGAAAAAATGAGATCTGTACCTAAAAAAGTTTTTCTGTTAAAAAAAATAAAACAAAACCCCACTTTTCTGTAACTAGGTTTTATTCTTTTTAAGAAAAGTACAGTTAGAGAATAGTGGGAGTTTTGGACATGTGTACAGAGTTATTTTCTTAGGGCGATTGCCTAAACTATATGGAAAGAAATGATCAGCTGAGGCAATATGAGTCAGACTGTTGCCCCAAATCAACAGGGCTTGCTGGGAACTGGGAAAAGATTCCTGAAATGAGCGTTGGATAATTCTCTCAGGAACCCCAGGAATAGAGCTAAGCTAACTCCACATCCACCCTGAGCCCTCTAAGGCTATCTCCTAAGACTATCCTCCTATTCTACCTCCCCCAAGAATTAATGGGGATAATATTGTAACTCTGAGGACAATTCATAAGATATTGTTAACCTGGAATCCATTCTTAGGGATGGGAGATAAATAAGCATAGGACTAAGCTTGGAGCCAAGATTGGGCACCAGGCAGAACCCAAGTAGTAGTGCAGGAATCCTTCTCACATACAGATAAAGGGATTGATTAAAAAGGGAGGGGAGAGGAGGGGCCCATGGGACAAGTATGCTTTTCCCTGGCTTTCCCACTCCTATGACCTCCTACATAAAATGCTTCAAGACACCCTGCACTGCAGTAAAAGCCATACAAAACAATCCCCATACCCCCCACCCCCCTAACTGGAAAATGAAAACCCACAACAAAAACACTTTTCCCTCTACCCCACTCCCACCCCACCCCTCCAGCCCCACACCCTGAATACTCACAAGAGGACACTTCATCTATACAAAATTAATTATAAAACAAAATATTTACATATGAAATAAACACCATCTTAATCTCTGTTGCCATCAGAGAGGGACAGAGTCCCCTTGGTTCTCGATTGCTGTTCGCTAGGTTAGTTGGTTTGGTTTTTTACTTTAAATGGGTGAGGTAAGACGAAGAGGAAGAGCAAGCTAGGGGCCTGCGTTATTAGATGGAGCCATGTTTTTGTGGCCTCTCTCCATCATCCTGGCCCTTCATCCTCCCTCCTAGTTTCTCCTTTAATCTCAGATAAAGCACACTGTGCCCCTCTCAAAATCTGTGAGAGGTTCAGCCCCTTTCCCCCAAGTCCATTTTAGAAAGAAAAAATTTCACAAGGCCTTTAGTTGGCTTTAAAAAATGAACGATATTGAGGTAAAAAATCAACAGTGGGTGGTGGGGAGGTAGGAAGATAATGGAAAGGTAGAAAGGCAGGGTTAAGGGGAAGGTAGAGAAGAACCCTGGAGAACATGACTTGAAGAGAAATGGTGGCTTTCTTTCCATGGGAGGAGCACCTTTCTGGTTTATTTGTCCCGTGTGGATAGCAGTGAGCTGATTTCTTGCTCCCGAACTGATAGAAGACCCTTTGAGGGGCTACCTGGTAGAGTGGAGGTCAAGGTAGCATCCACAGAGTAGGATCTATGAGTCTCTTCAATTATTTTTCCCCCCATGCAAAAGATTCAAAGATAGGCAGTGACAAATACCCATTTTTCCTTCTCTGGTTTTACTGTTTTTAAAGAAGGGGGTTTCACTTCTACTAACATACTTTATCATGGAGCTAAAATGTTTTTACTCTAGAATGGCATTAATCAAAAGAGGAATGAGATTGGCTCCCAAGATAAAAAGACTCATATATCGATGATAATCTACACTGGAAATATCAATATTTTCATGGATAACAGGCCTCAATATTGTACCAACTTAGATCCTACTCCCAACTTCTATCCTCAGTCTTTTTTTTTTCAGATTTCTGCCTTCTCTCCACACCACTGGCTCTTAGTATACTTTCATAATGTTTAATTTGTACCAAGCTCCAATTTTTCACAAGAAGACAAATTACATTTTCCATTGGGGAAAGTATGACAAATTCTGGGGAAAACAAGCATACTTAACTTTAGGTTAAGTAAGGAGGGATCAAAGTACTAAGGACATCCCCCTCTCCTACTCACCCTACCATAAAGCTCTTCCTCACTTTGTCAATGGTCAATGTCCTGCCTCCTTTTCCCTTTCTTGGTGACCCTGGGAACTGTAAAAAGACATCTGAGTCTAATCACAAGGAAAAATTCAGAACCTTTGCTTCTCAAGGTTGGGTGCAAAAAAAGGGAGGGGGTAAAGGGTGGATTATGACTACTTCCTACCACCCTTAACTTGACTGGGAAGGTTTATTTTGACTTTCATTTTTGCTTTGTTTTGTTTTGCCAGTAATGTTCAGCGTTATATATTACAATGTCATATATCACAGAGGAATCTCCTCTCATCTTTGATATTGTTGACTGATTCACCATCCTTTTGCCTAGACTACAATATACTTCTAAGATGGAATTAACTTCTGAATGCATTGTTTGAGCATTCCTAACCTCACTTCTGCCTGACTTTTTCTGAATGATGGCAGGAATTTTAAATAACATATATTCATGTTCATATAGAAGCCAAATACATCAGCTAGCTATGTGTGGTGATGTTGAAACAAACAACAGAATGAGTCATGAATATTTCCTATGTGTTTATACACTCAATGACAGAAAATATCTGAATCCCTCTTACCTCCATGATTGCTCAGGACCCTACTATAGTTTCCTCTTCAATTTTGCAGGGATAGTCCCAGTGTTTCTGCAATAACTTTCCCTGTATTCATTAATACTCCAAAAATGACAAAAATCTTTAATATAAGCTTTTTGGCTTATATACACAACAAATATAGTTAGTCTCCTTTCTTTTGGTATATGGCAAATGCCCTAATAAAAGCACACATAGTCTAGGCAAAAAGAATTTGGTGAGAGCCCCTTTGTAATTCATCAACAGTTCACTCATTCTCTCCTCTACTTCACTTGAAGTCAAAATCATTTAGGGAAAGAGTTCTGTTCTTTGGCCCATGTGACCACCTCTGACCTCTCCTTGTTTGATTCAAATGTATGTGTAAGGAGAACTATTCAGTCCATGCTGAGATACCAGAGAAGACCCACTGCTCTGTTCCCCCTCTGTATGTGTATACTTCCTTTTCCCATTGTGATATGTGAATACAATATTTCAATGTACTATTAACAGGAGAAATGCCTGATGAATGAAGGAAAGAGGAAGGAACTGCAAAAGAAAGGACGAAAAAGGATGTCACCAGTGCTGTCTTCAAGGAAAATCAGGACTCCAGGATCCCACAAATAAATAAAGAACCAAGAGAGGAATAAATGGGAACCAAGTTCAAACCCCATCACCCTCTATGACACACGTATCAAATGATCTCATACCCTCCCCCCCACAGCCCCCACAGTCCCCTTTCCCACATTCCCACCCCCTCCCCCACTCAGACATCAGATTCAATACTAGAAAGTTTCTCATAAACATGCCCATTGCTGGAGCCATTGAAAGCCCTGGGGTTTTTGTTGTTAGGCACACAGGGGTTGGACTGGTTTCCTATACAGATGTCCTTCTGGAAACGGCCTGGCACAGCCGCATGAAGGGCTGAGACCACTGGCTTGTTGGTGACGATGGCCCGGAAGTCTGGCCTGGCTTTCGTTCCCCCCGCCACCGTGGGCTGCCTGAAGAAATAGGATTTGCTGCCATGGAGCAAGCACTGGTCATCCCCAAAAGTGGGGATGAAAGGGTTTTGTGTGACCCGGTCAGGGTAGAGCGACTTGCTGAGCATGTAGCCACCGCCGCCAGGATTGTTGTGGTGGTGGTGTCCAACAGTGGGCACTGAGGGCTTGTTGTTGGCAAAGGTGGTCTCACCACTTGACATCTCAAACATGTGGGCATAGGGGCTCCCTTCAAGAAAACGGCCCTTGTCCTTCAGGCTTACACTTCGGGGGGCCAGGGCTGCTTCTTCTTTCTGCAAGTCCACGAAGGTGTCATAGGAGTGCTGCCGGCGTAGCTTGTTCCGGTTCTTCTTCTGTGCCTTGGAATTGGATGGGCTCTGAGGGTACTTGGTGGCAGAGGCATTCGATGTCACTGCCACTGGGGCAGCGGGCTGATCAAGCTCTTGGAGGGAGTTGTCCTCACTGATGTCGTAGAGGTTGCCTGCTTTCTTGCAAGCCTCACACCGGATACAGGCTTGCCTACTGGAGTTCTGCCCCGCCACAGGTGTGGTATAGTTGTGTAGCTTAGAGGGGCAGCTGCGACAGAAGTTACCACCTGACCTGTCTTCCCAATCGAGGTTAGTCAGGTTCTTCTCCCATGGTGCTGGCACACCACTGACGACACCATGTTTGCGCTCATTGGCTCCAAATTCACTGGTTCCATGCTTGTGGTGAGCTCTGTTGGCACAGGGACCACTCCCACTGACTGAATCACGTTTAAAGTCATCTCCGCGTTCCTTGTAAATATCTGTAAGATCCACATGCTCCCAGTGAGGAGAATTCTCTTTTGTTCTGAACTGGTCCAGATAGAAGTCCCGTAGCCCTTCTTTGTCCCTGAAGTAGCGCTTGTGGTCTGGGGAGCGGGGTGGCCTCCGGCGATAGGCCAACTCAATCTCATCAAATTCTCGCCTTGACTTGGCTGAAGCTGGTCGCTTCTTCAAGCTATCCTTATACTGCTGCTTCCGTCTCTTGGCAGCATTGCCTTCAATGTTTCCATACGTTACTGTGTGAGTAGAAATGTCCGAAACATCTGAGCGGATCAAGTCATCATGGCCACCAAAACGGTCACTCTTGAAAGAGAACTTGCCATACAAATCACTTAGCTGGTTATGTTTGGTGGATGGCAGGCCAATGTCTAATGGCTTCTTGCTGATTGACCTTGGCTGGGTGGTGAAGGGTGGGTTGTCACAGTCATAAAGTCCATCAATGGAGCTTGTACTGCCAATGCTATGGGGCCGGTGGTGATGGTGATAGTGGTCTTGGTACATGTTGCTGTCCTTCAGTTGAAGGTTGCCAAAAGTTCGTTCCACCTCACTGATATAGTCACTGAAGAGGTTCTCTTCACAGGGAGGATTGTTGTAGGATTTACAGTCAGAATGTGTGAAGCTGCGTCGATGCTCAGAGATATCATAGACAGATGACTCACGACGGATGAAGTCCAGGGCACTCTGGGGGGATCCATTGACACCAGACAGATTAGCCATATTCTTGGCAGTACGAAGTAGGCGCAGGATATTAGAATGTGTATTGTTCATAGTGGCTGTGGGAGAATTCATCACTGACTGGCGCTCTTCAATAGCCACTCCATGGATGCAACTGTAAATACCCTAAAGTGAAAAAAAAAAAGGAGGAAAGATTAGGGTTCTTATGGTGTTACTATGAAGAAAGAAATCAATTAGACTATCTTACTTGAATGGTCAAGAGAAGTTAAATATGAAATGAAGGAAATGATAAATATCTTTATTCATATTTTCAATTTAGTAAATATACTATTAAACCTCATATGTGGTAGACAGCTAATGCTGCTATTGCACCTAAAGATTTTCAAAGCTCTTCATGTATATTAAAAAATATGATCCTTACAGCAACTTTGTGAGGTCAGGGATAATTTAATTTAGGTCTAATGGGTAAAGAACCCACATAGCCTGAAACCTAGCAAGATATCTTGGGAGGTTTATGGGTCCCAAATCACTATGGCTTTCAATAATTGGCAAACAATAGGTCCCAGACCAAGCTCCATTTTACCACACATTGCTGGCTAAAGAAGAAATAGAGAATTGGCTCTTTTTTTTCCTTTCAAGAATCCACAGGAAAGTGACTTACTGAAACTATTTGAGAAAAAAAATTTTTTATGAAATAGCTACTTGAGTATTTTGACACTTGGATCTTAAGAATAAAAGGGTTTTAATTACTCTAGTTTGGTTTTGTGCCTATTGGCTATGTTTATAGCTTTGTGATCAGACTCATAAGACAGATGCATTGATTTTCTAATCCTACTGAGGGAATTCAGTGAATACCTCTACATATGTTTCTTGTACTAAAACTAGGAAGAAAAACAATTATACTTCTAAATTCAACTGCTGACATTACAGAAGTTATTCAGTTCTAAGGATCTTGTATCTTGAAGTTGCATTCCTTTGGTCTTTTCTACTTATCAGTGTTTATATGTCTTCACTGTTGATTTCTCATGACAGTGAGGAAAACAGGTCATAGTGAGCATGATTTGACAGAAACCTAGCAATTTGTGGACTAGTAATGATAGTTGGAAGAGACAGAATCTATAGTTCTGGAATATAATTTATATACATTATCTCAATTGATCCATAATCCTATGTGATGGGTTCCATTAGGAGTATGCTGGGAAAATGTTTACACATACTTTTAAGTTTAATGTGTATTATTAATAGTTTATATAGCATTTTTTTAAAAATCTAGAAAATCAATAAACTATGGAGCCCTGATTTATGGCACTTGCTACTTCCAAGTTGCAAATGATTACAATGAAAATTTAACAATTGTTTCTAGTTAATATGAGAACATCCCTGAGTGATATTATCTCCATTTGAGGGACAAGAAAACAGAGCCTGAGAAAGGTTAAATGGTTTACTTAGAATTAGAGAATTGATCAGTGTCTAAAAACAGGATTCAAATTCAGGTTTTTCCTGACTCCAGATTCTGCACTCTATTCTTTCTCATAGTGTTTTATTGCATCAATTAATGATAAAAGAAGGTTGGAAAATAGCATTTTTTTCCATTTTTCATTAATTGAAGTAAAGTCTCAAAATACCACAAAGAAAAGAGAATTATGTCCATTGTCTAAGTTATTTCAAAATGTGAGGGTATGAAAAATTCTAGGAATCCTTGCATGATGAGTTTTCTCATACTTTAGCAAAGGTCATGAAGTACCAGTCATTTAGCCTCCTTATGCAATGATACACTCAAATATCCCGTGTAAATCATGAACTTTATGTAGAAAAGCACTTACTCTGCTTATTGAGAAGACCATTCCAGGCTTTCCAGAACAGACTCCCATAAAGCAGTGACGGAACTGCCAATAGAAAAGGTGTTCACAGATGAATGTGATGAGACTGAGGGCCATGGCTGCTCCCAGCATGTAGAAGACACCTGCCATGTTGTCAATATCCAATTGGCTGCTCATGACCTCATTCTTTTCATTGTGACAAATTCCAGTAAGCCAGAGAGCTTCCAGTTCTTCCATCTCCCCTAAAGACAAGAAGAAATGGGGATTAAGGAGTAGAAACAAAAGAAGTTGTGAGAAAACAGAGAATATGAAGATGGAGGAAAAAATTACTATCAATAAAGTTTATGAAAAAAAAGAGAATCAAGAGAGAGGAAAAATGAGGTGAGGTTTGTTTTAATTATAATATATTCATTCATCCATGAATGCATTTATGGAATAGTTACTGATTCCCACAAAACAGTACATATGCAAGTCATAAGTTATAGTCTTAACTTTTAAGAAGAACAAAATTTAAAAGTGGAGATATAACATATTAAAAATAACTATAATGCAAGTCAATAAATTACAATAGGGAAGAAATGATCACTCCAACCTGGAGGTAGTATTTTAACTTAAACACAGAGAGAACCAGAGCCAGAGTCAGAGAGAGAAATAGAGAGACTGAGAGACAGAGACAGAAAAACAGACAGAGGAGTAAAGTTAAAGGAGTGGGAAAGGGGGAAAAAAAGTATCTTGGAGTCAGTGAGTTGACCAGTTTGTCTGGAGTTTGTATAGAGAAGTAATAGAAGGTAATAATGGAAAGTATGGTAAAGACCAGCTTTTATAGGGTTTTTAATGCTATGGTACATTTGGACTGTTTTCTCAAGGCAATGAGGAACTATTAAAGAATGATATAATCATTGTTTTAGAATTCTTTTTTTAAATAAATATTTTCTTTTCCCATTATATACAATAGTAGTTTCTACTTATCATTTTTAGTAACGTTTCCAATTTTACAATTTTTCCTTCACTATCCCTTGACTCCCTCCTCCCTCCCACAAAAGGCAATCTGATAATCTTTGCATTGTTTCCATGCCATGCATTGATCAAAATTGAATGTGTTGAAAGGAAAAAAAAAATATCCTTGATGAAGAAATGAAATATCAGAGATAGGAAAATTATGTAGTACATAAGACAACTTTTTTAAAAAAATTGTAGGTAATAATCTTTGGTCTTTGTTTAAACTTCACAGTTCTTTCTCTGGATATAGATGATATTCTCCATCACAGATACCCTAAAATTGTCCCTGATTATTGCACTGATGGAGTAAGCAAGTCCATTAAGGTTGATCATCAACTTGGAGTGTACAATGTTCTTCTGATTCTGCCCATCTCTCAACATCAGTTCATGCAAGTCTTTCCAGGCTTCTCAGAAATCCCACCCCTCCTGATTTCTAATAGAACAACAGTGTTCCATTATATACATATACCACAATTTGTTTAGCCATTCCCCAACTGATAGACATCCCCTCAATTTCCAATTCTTTGCCACCACAAACAGTTGCTATGAATATTTTTGTACATGTAATATTTTTACCCTTTTTCATGATCTTCTCAGGGTATAGATCCAGTAGTGGGATTGTTGGATCAAAGCATGCACATTTTTATTGCCCTTTGGAGAATAATTCCAAATTGCTCTCCAGAAAGGTTGGATCAGTTCCCGGCTCCACCAACAATGCATTGGTGTCCCAGATTTCCAACATCCCTTTCAACATTGATCCTTGTCCTTTCTGGTCATATTGGCCAGTCTGAGAGGTGTGAGGTGGTATCTCAGAGATGCTTTAATTTTCATTTCTCTATTCAATAATGATTTAGAGCAATTTTTCATATGACTATAGATAATGTTGATTTCCTCATTTGCAAATTGCCTTTGAATATACTTTGACCATTTGCCAATTGGGGAATGATTGTTTTTTTTTATAAATATGACTCACTTCTCTATATATTTTAGAAATGAGTCCTTTATCAGAAATACTAGTTGTAAAAATTGTTTCCCAATTTATTACATTTCTTTTGATCATGTTTACAGAGGTTTTGTTTGTGCAAAAGCTTTTTAATTTAATGCAATCAAAATTATCCAGTTTATTTTTATGATGTTATCTATCTCTTCCATGATCATAAACTGCTCCCCTTTCCATAGATCTGACAGGAAAACCATTCCTTGTTCTCCTAGTGTGCTTATAATATTCTTTTATGTTTAATTTCTGCATCCATTTTGATCTAATCATGGTATACGGTGTGAGATGTTGATCTAATCCAAGTTTCTGCCATACTATCTTCCAATTTTCCCACTTGTTTTTAATCAAAGAGTGAGTTCCTATCCAAGAAGCTTGATTTTTTGGTTCTAGCAAACAGCAGATTACTATATTCATTTCCTGCTGTCTCTTTTGCACCTAGTCTATTCCACTGACCCACCACTCTTATTTCTTAGCTGGTACCAGGCAGCTTTGATGACTTTATCATATAATTTTAGATCTGGTAAGGCTAAATCACCTTCTTTTGCTCTTTTTTTCATTAAATCCTGTATTATTGTTGACTTTTGCTTCTCCATAAGAATTTAGCTACAATTTCTTCTAGTTCATTAAAGTAATGTTTTGAAAGTTTAATTGGCATGGCACTAAATAAGTAGTTTATTTTAGGTGGACCTGTAATTTTTATTATATTAGCTTGGTCTATCCATGAACAGTTGATATTTAACCAATTATTTAAATCTGATTTTATTTGTGTGAAAAGTGTCATATGGTTATTTTCACAGTTTTTGAGTCTGCCTTGGCAGATAGACTCCCAAGTATTTTATGTTGTCTTAAGTTATTTTAAATGGAATTTCTCTTTCTAGTTCTTTCTGTTGTATCTTCCTAGTAATATATGGAAGTGCTGAGGATTTATATGGGTATATTTTATATCCTGCACCATTGCTAATTGTTTCCAGTAGTTTTTTAGATGAATTTTTAGCATTCTCTATGTATACCATCATGTCATCTGCAAATAGTGAGTTTTGTTTCTTCCTTCCCAATTCTAATTCTGTCATTTTTTCTTTTCTTATTGATGAAGCTAACATTTCTAATACTATAGTGAATCTTATCAGTGATAACCATTGAAGAATGATATGATCAGTGTTTTAGAATTTTTAACCTGTGAATAGAGTAGATTATAAGGGAAGAGATGGAAGGAAAAGTTTATTTCAGAAGCAATTATATCTTATGTCCCAATATAAGATTAGTAAACCCTTCAAACAAGAGTATCGGAAATAAAGGGATCAATGTGAGAATAATAGTATATGTAAAATCAATAGAACTTAATGATTGCTTGGATATGAGAGAAGAGAAAACAGAGGTAAGAGTCAAATATAATTGTAAGCTTTCCATTATGGATGCGTGAAAGAAGAGTAACTGGTTTGAGGTGAATCAAAGAATCAATGAATCTTAGAGTGTAAAGCACCTTAGAGATCATCTTGTCCAAACTCCCTTGACTTTATAATGTCCTTGACAGGCATATAGCATATACATATACCCTTAGTGAGGAGGAAGTTTATTACTTTACCTTCTTTTCTCTTTTAAAATTTATGATGCTTTAACTGTCTCTTCTCTATACTCTCTTCTGACCCTCATGGAACCCTCATTTGTAACTAATAAATGCAGTTAAGGACATGGACATGAGAGTGCATTCTTTTGTATAGTAATACATTCTGCTATGAGTAATCTTTCAAAATACTATATTGAAATCTGCCTTGCTATTATTTCCACACAGTGTTTCTATCTCTGCTCTCTAGAGATGATTAATGCAGTCATAACCCTATAGAGCCTAAACTTTAAGGGGTTGGCAAGACATCCAAGTGGAGATATTCAGCAGGTACCTGGAGATGTGAGGTCACAGGCCAGAGAATGAAGTGCATCAGGTGCATTCTGGTTGAGACAATGTCTTTTTTCTTTATCTAAAAATGCTGATCAAGTTGGATTCATAACCAATTCTCTTTTGGGAGATGAATAAAGAAGAAAATAGAGTTCTCAAAAGGATTTTAGGTTTACTGCTTTGTAGTAAATATATGCACTTTAAGGATAACCAGCACTGATAAATAAAATGTGACCACCAACCTCAGTTCTACTTCTCAACATTTCTCAAATAAAACTCTTGTGTGCGTGATTCATCATATATAAAATACAGAAAATATAAAAGACAGAAGACTTGGAATATATATATACTCTAACTTTAACCTTAATAGCAAAGTCCAAAATAACTTCATGAACTTGTTTTATACCTAGAGTTTGGTTAAGCATTTGAACTTTGAAGTGTCTAATCTGAGCTGGTGTTTCTAAATTTTCTGTTCATTGTTGTTTCATTACTGCAAACATTCCTATATACAGGGATATTGTTATTACTTTTAAGTGATGACTTACTCTACACTGTAATTGGAAAAGCATTGGAAAGAAGGATACAATCCAGATTTGTCCTCCTTTGGTTCCCTACAATAATGTTCAAATCATTTTTTTTCATTTTGGAGTTTACATTTTTTTTTCTTCTAACTACTGATGTCACTTGGTGAATGGTGATACAGGTAAAGTCTTAAAAGTTTGCTTTTCTGACTCTTGTCAGTATAAATAAACAAGATGGATCTTCCCCAAAACGGAATAGTTATTTACTATAGCCATTTTTTTGCTTTGACTCTAAAGATCTGGATCTGTGTTAAATATATCACCCTGGTATAATTTTTACTTTTCACAATCTATAAAGTGGTCCTAGATATTCTATACTATACTGAAACACTAAGGGTCAGAATGAGAGAGAAGGAAGGAAAAACTGATATCTGATTGGCCATCATGTATATATCAATAGATACTTTCCTATTTCTTAACTCACCATCACCAAAGAGCTGCAGAATGGCAAGATCCACCTGGCGCTTCCATCCTGAATCCTTCTGGATGGCAATGCCATAGCCTGTAGAAGCAAATACCTTTCCACTACCAATAGTCACCAGCTTGCAACCCTCATCTCTGCCTGCCATATAGTTCAGCACTGCGGCATCATAGATGAAGGCATCCAGCTTCCTGAGCAGAGAAAGAGAGCAAAGCAAAATTTCAATACAGAGTTCCAATACAATTTAAATTAATATGATTATGGAACTATGCTTCTGAATAAACAAGATTCCATGTCACTCCATACGAAACGAAGCAGTTGTGTGAAAATAAGACTCAGTCTTTTCCCAAATATAAATGGTAAAAAGATGGGGAAAGTTACTTTTCAAAAGAAGAAACCCAAAGATCAGTGGGGGGGGTGAGTGCTCAAATCATAAATGATCATTGAAATAAAAATTAAAACAACTCTGAGAAAATTTATGTCCATTAAATTGGCAAAAGGGCTAAATATGGAAAAATCTAAAGTGAGCATATGAATTCACTGCTGGTGAAGCTGTGACTAGGTCCAACTATATAGTTGGAAAACAATATGGCATTATATTTGGAAAGCAATTATGTGATTATATGATTTACAAAAAATTTTAAAACCACTAATCTTTGATCCAGGAATTCCACTACTAGATTTATTAATGCTTTTCCCCTCAAAAAAAATGAAGTCATGGATAGTGAAAAATATTATAAGGGTACTGCTTCTATGGGAAAAATTAGAAATAAAATAAGTCCCTGTTAATTAGAAAATAATTATGGTATGTACATAAAATGGAGTATTAATAAATCACTTACAAAACAATAAAATACAAAGAATAAAAATAAATACATGAAGAAATACATTCACTAATATAGAATGAAAAGAGCAGATCTTAAAATTTTTTCAGAATGAATACAAATACATAAAGCAAGATATATCAAGACAAAAAAATACAAGTTAAAGTCAATGGGAGTAGCTAGGTGGCGTGGTGGATAGAGCATTGGCCTTGGAGTCAGGAGTACCTGAGTTCAAATCTGGCCTCAGACACTTAATAATTACTTAGCCATGTGGACTTGGGCAAGCCACTTAACCCCACTGCCTTGCAAAAAAAACCCCAAAAAACAAATAAAGTCAATGGACTATGTTGGTACTAGCCTGTTATTCAAGTTAAAGTCAATTTCAAAAAAAAAGATAATTCTTAAAAAAGTGTGGGGACATATATATGATGATTTTCCATAAACATTAATGTTAATTTCCTTAATTTGCTTATTGATTTCAAAAGACTTTGTAGTTTGTTTAGTGTTTATGTAAATTAGCAAAAGTTATCAATTTTTTTAAAAAAAAAAAGAAAGTAAGACTCAGGTTCAATCTTTCTCAAGAAAAACAAATCTTAATGTCTACCATTTTATTAAAAGCACAACAAAAACAAAACAGGATATTAGAACTAGGAGAAAAAAATGGCTGTTTGAACATATATAAGTCTCAGTACTACAGTCAATTTTTAAGCCAATATTTCACTGAGAAGCTGTAAACTTGTATTGGTTTTTACCAATCCACAAGCAATAATTAAGCAATCCATGACAATAGTGACATAGACAACAGTGAAAAGAGTTATCTTCAAAGAGCTTACATTCTAGTGAGGAAGAGAATATTTATATATGAAGGTATAGCAAAAGTATTTACAAAATAAATTCACTGTATTTGGCTATGCCTGTGTGATGGGAGAGAGAGAGGGAGAGAGAAAGAGAGAGAGAGAAAGAGAATGTATTTGGTAGGAAGGACACTTTTCATTGTCAATCACACAGAAAATAGGCCTAACTTTAGGACTATCCATAAAATTCCTCCTACTTTGTGCCATCCCAAAGTTAGTGCCTTTGGAAGCAGGTATCGGTGTGTTTGTGCATAAATAGATGCATTAATAGAACCATATTATCAATAATTAAAAATATAGCAGGAGTAATGAAATGTTACAAGAAGCTGAGATGGGAATTCAAACAATACATTCATGATTGTTGTCTGAAAAGATTTCTATCTTCTTATGGTTGCTTCTCATAGCCTTGTCCCCCATCCCTATTACCTCAAAAGTCTACATCTCAGGATTATCTTTGGTCCTTCTCATTGAGCAAGTTTTCATTTCATAATCAATAGCTCTACTATTTCAGCTCCCTATTAAAGCACATTCTCCATTTTCCCCTTCTCTACATCTATCAAAAGTTAATCTTTTAAAAACATAGAAGAAAATAAATGTCTCCCATAACTACTGCCAATTTTAAATTAAAAGCTCTTGGGGAGATAAAACAATCATATCTTACTAAATGTAAATTCTTAGCACTCTTATTCTGCTTTGTCAATTCAAGTAAATAAACATAAGTTAAGTGTTTATTACATGAAGAACACTGTACTGGGCATTGAGAAAAGAAAAAAAAATAGACAGAAAATCATTTCTTTTAGGAATTTTAGAAATAAAATTATTATGAAGGACTCTGAGCTTAGAGTTCTCACCCTGTCTTCAGAGAGAGCAATGCATCATCCACACCCTTCTGGTTGAATTTTCCCATGTAAGTATGCATTTCAAGATAATTATTGCGAATGTTCCTCTCTGTGCTACCATTGGGCACAGTTCCAAAGCGGAATGGAGGTGAGAAGTCATTCGGTCTCTGGAACTGGAGAAAGAAGAAAGAAGAAAACTTTGAAATGGAATGAAGAAAAATTATTTGTGGATTTACAGTGAAGAACATTTGACTGAAATATGCCACAACATATTGTTTCTATTTAAAATGACAATAGATATCTGAAAATAGAATTTAATTAGGTAAACCAATATTTGTTAAATGCCAATGGTGAGCCAAGTAATGTGGAAGGTAGGTACAGTGATTTTAATACTTGAATCTGATAGTTTGTTTTCCTTTTCTTAATGGGTTCCATAGATTCAATTTAAATATAAAGCATAAAGGGAATATAAATGGAGAGGAGAAGAAGCTTCATGACAAAAGTTGGATAAAGAAGACTGAGAAAGAATGATCAGAGAGGTAGAAGAAAACTGGGAGACAGCAGATGGAGACCTAGAGAAAAGAGAAAATCAAGGAGAAGATGATCTATAGTATTTATATATATATGCATATATATGTGCATATATATTTGCATATATGTGTATATATATATATATATATATATGTACACCTGAAATTTGAACTTCCCAGCTTCTGTAGTGATTCAATTGAATAAAAAAGACATCTGTCCCAAAACCAGCTAGCAGAACAATCTTCAAATACTATTTCGAGAAGGCCATAAGTCTCCATCAAAATAGCCTACTACTAATCCTCCTTAGATTAAAAAATGGATTCTCACTCCTATTTCATCAACTTTTTTTTTTCTGATTACCCTCTTATTAAACAACTTCTGTTCTGGATTGCTATTTCCTCATATATATATATATATATATATATATATATATATATATATATATATATATATATATATATATATATGTTTGTGTGTGTGTGTGTGTGTGTGTGTGTATAATTTGCTAATAAACATCATTGCCCAATTATTAAGCTCACATTAGATAGATCTGTGCTAGGAGAGGAGCTAAGATGTATCTCCTTCCCTCATGGAGCATACACTCTTGCTCACCTTATACCATTAACTATAATAGATTATATTACTTGATAAATGCAAAAGAAAAATTAAAAAAAACAAAGTACTTTGTAAAGTCATGGGGAAAAGTAATGACTGGCTGGGGGAATGGGAAGGATTTTATGGAGGAGTGTTGATATTCAAATTTTGTTCTAAAGATTGGTAAGAATTTGACAGCTGAAGAGGGAGGAAAGAATCCAGGCATGAGCATGAGAAGATGCATGGAGTCAGAAAAGTAGAGGGTGTCTTATTGGAACAAGGTCTAATTAATTTTTTAATTCATATTAATGATCATTTTTTCTCCCATGAACCCACATCCCTTAAAATTATACAAATGCAAAACCCTTGTTAAAAATATGCACAGTGAAGTGAAAAAAATTTCCCTATTGACCACATACAAAATTATTTTTCACTTGACATCTTCAATTTTTCATTTCTCTGTCAGGAGCCAAGTAGCATGCTTTGTCATCAGTTCTCTGGAAATATTCTTGTTTATTGTATTGAACAGAGTCCTTATATCTTTCAAAGTTATTTGCATGTTTTTTCTTTATAGTTCTCCATGTAATCTATAGTATAATAACACTGGTCTCCTTGCCATTTCTCAAATGAAATACTCCATCTTGAGACTCTGGGCATCCATTGTCCTCTCCACCTCCTGGTATCCTTGATTCTTCAAATCTCAAAAATAATCTCAAATTATGCAAGAAACCTTTTATTTCTTCCTGACTCCCTCTACATTATCCTGTATGTCTTAGTTGTATATAGTTCTTTGAAGTCTATCTGCCCCATTTTTCTGTGATTTCCTTGAAAGGAGGGACTATTGAGGAGGTGTAATGAAAAATTGATTTTTTGTCTCTCTACTGCTTAGCAAGGATAGGAGCTTTATAAATGCTTAATGATTTGAACTATCCTTACAATGTTATTTTTATCATATAAGTTGCTTCCTAATCAAGAACTTCACTCTGTATCATTTTATACAAATCTTCCAAAGTAGTCTAAAACTATCTCTTTTATCATTTCTTCTTGTTCAACAGTATTGTTACATTCAATATATCATAAAATTATTGCATTATATTCATCTACTCCTCAATTGATGGGCACACTAATTCTCTGCCACCAAAAATAGAGAGCTATTATATATTTTATACCTATGGTTTTTCCCTTTTTTCTTTTATCTCTTTAGGGTATAGACCTAGGGGAGGTATGGCATTGATGGGTCACAGAGTATGTATGCACAGTTTAGTGACTTTTTTGGGCATAATTCCAAACTGCTTTCTAGTATGAGTAAACCAATTCATATTTCCACCAATAGTGTTTTTTTTCTTCTTCTAATATTTTTTTTTGCTCTGGTCATTTTTGCCAGTCTAATAAGCATAAAATGGAACATCAGAGTTGTTTCGATTTGCATTTATCAAATTATTACTTGATGGTGTTTTTCTAATGTTTGTTGATTGCTCAGATCTTTTCCTTTGAAACCTAACACTTCACATTCTTTTATCACACCATTTATCAGTTGGTGAATGCTAATAAATTTTAATTTGTTCCCTATATATCTCAGAAATTAGACCTTTATATGAAGTTATTATAAAGATATTATTCCAATTACTTATCTCCTTTCTAATTTTAATTGCATTGATTCTATTTGTTCATAATTGCTTTCATTTTAGGTAATCAAAATTTTCCATTTTATCCTTTGATTCTCTCTGTGTCTCTTTCTTTATCTCTTAGTCTCTCCCTTTCCTGTTTGGTCAAGAACACTTCTGTTATTCATAGATATGAACAGAAAGTTCCTTCCAAAAGGTCTAAATTAGCTCAATCATAGATTTCATTCAGTAGAGTAATATAATATAGTGTTGATAAGGTAGTGTGTTGTCATTTTGGAAGACCCTGAATGTCAGGCCATAATTTGAACTCTTTTTTCTGGCAGCAGAAATCCTTGAAAGTTTTTAAAAGAAGAGCATGCAAAAGAAGAATTCTTCTGACTGGGACATACTGTCTGTATTTCATATATTATTAGCACATTAAGGTAGGCTGTAAATGTACTCTTTAGTTATTTCATGTAAGTGCTTATACTGAATCCTTATCCTAGACTATTAACTCAGGACACAGGGACTATGTCTAGTATGATTCCCATTATATCATTCATGCATTCCTTCTCCAATAGTAAAAATACAAACCAGGAGAGAACTACAGTTGGAAGGAACCTCAGAAGTCATCATACCTATCGTCCTCATTTTAAAAGGGAATTATATGACTTCCCCAAGTGATGGGATCTAAGTGTCAGAGGTAAAATTTGAACTGGGATCTTTGATTTTAGATCCGGCATTTAATGTCTCAAATTACTATCACACCTATACCCTGTTAATCAATGATAATTCATAACTATACCATGGTAAAAAATGACTTCTTTAGTATCCTACTCAGACTTTATATCAGTCACCTTGTAAGAAATTAAGACTCCAATGATTCTCTCCCTGTGCTAATTGCAGACTTATGAGGACAATAAGCAATATGCTGGGAGACTGCCCTTTCAGGAAGACACAAGAAAAGTTTCAAATAATATTGTACAAATTGATAATCTGAGAGGAGCACTTGCGAGCAGAGATATTGTGTAGCTTCTATGGTTAGGTCACTAAGGAAATTAATGATTTCTTCTACTTCTCTGCTTTTATATAAAGTCTGATTTCTTTCCTAGGTCAGGGGTATCATCTTGGATCGATGGTCTCCATCTTAAGATTTCAAGGTCAGAGCTTAGAGAATAAAATTTTAAAATCTTACCTATATATTTTGTCATTTTATTTTAACTATATTTTTAAGGTTCAGTATTTGTGTTGATAACCCCACATCACACTAAATAACAAAAGTATTTAATATTATCTACAACTTTTTCTTTAAAATTTTTATACAGTTACTTTAAAATGTTCAATGTTAGAGAGATTTCCAAAGGAATAGAGGGTTTCTGCAAGTTAGGATATTTCCTTCCATTCAGAAAAATGCTTTAATTTAGAATAATATTAAATTAATTAAAAAATCATCAGCCTTGTACCTAAAAGACAGAGTACAAACAGTACTAATATTTTTTCTTCCACACTAAAAAAGTGATCAAGGCACAGAATCTAGAATAGAAAGTGTGAAGATAAATTTTTGACATCAAAACATTTAACATAACCATTAAGGTTTTCCTAAAGCCAAGAGATCTTTTGCCCGCTTTGTGTCTCAAATGGGCAGTTTGGTCTAGCCAAGCAGGAATCGGAAGTACATGTGCTTTCTTCTTTGAGCCTCCTAACTTCAACTATGTAAATCACTAAATTTTAAACAGCAGCAGCAGCAGCAGCAACAACAACAAATATACTATAAATCAATAACTGGTACCAGAACTTTAAAATGTTCAATTTTCTTGAACCTAAGGACCAACTTTGAGTCACCTAGCATTGCTAACAATGTGCTTCTGAAGCTCTGTGGAAAAGAATGAAAAAAAATAATAATCTTCCAAATCCTTTGATGATTACAAAAAATGCCCTTGTAATATAACTTAGCCCAGGCTGTGAAGTATTAAATGTCACTTATTTAACCCTGAGTTGTGATCAATGCTTTCTGGGGCTTTGAGAAACAGTAAATTACCAAGGACTAGTTTGGCTAAAAATCCACGAAGGAAGACTCTGAGAAACAACTTACATATAACAAAACAAAACCTAGTGTGAAGGAGAAGGACTGGAGAACAAAACTCATTCTGTCTTAAAAATGAATAAAATTGGGGCGGCTAGGTGGCGCAGGGGATAAAGCCCCGGCCCTGGAGTCAGGAGTACCTGGGTTCAAATTTGGTCTCAGACACTTAATAATTACCTCCTGTGTGGCCTTGGGCAAGCCACTTAACCCCATTTGCCTTGCAAAAAAAAAATCTAGAAAAAAATGGATAAAATTACAATGCACCCCAGCTGACTATCTTTTGTTCTTTACAGGAGAAAAATAAAAACAACTTTCTCCTTTGCCTAGAACATTTATTTTTCTCTGAGACAAAATCAAGGAAATAGCTAAAAACCACAACTGCTCCATGGAAGGTAAAAGAGAAAAGGGAAAATATTGAATTGTCAGAAGAGGCTAGAATTCTCAAAACAAAATTCATTTTGAGCCACATAAATTGAAGGTAAAAGATTTTAAAGGATTGGTTCAAAGTCACACAGCCAGCTACTACCTGAGATAGGACTAGAATTCAGCGCTTTTAATTCTCAGTGCAATATGTGTGCTTCCCCATCCTCTCTCAAATACAAACAGGGTTGTACAGGAGCTTCCCCTGCTTAGCCCAGCAAGTGAAGCAACACAGTAAATCAGGGCTGGATAACATGTGTAAGCACAAAATTTGCTTCGCTTTCTCAAAGGAGTGCTACCTGCCAAATCCCTCCCCTTTGAATCCAACACACATCTTACAGCAATTACCATAAGCACATACTTTTGCAAGGGTCAGACATTCATAGAATGTTAAGAGAACTGTGTAATCTCACTTCATCCTCCTGGCAGACAGTAGGGAATAGGAATTCAAGTCTCTGAAGTAGTCACATGGTCCAAGACAGCATCATGCTGCTCTAAAGGTGAAACAGTATTGCCAATCATACAAAGGGAAAGAAGTCCATACATTTGGACAAAGGACTCCATACAAACAAAATAACTTGTCTGTAAAAGAGAAGAGTGTCAATTATTATGTATCTTTTTTTGTTTGTTGTTTCTTTCCCATAGACAGAATCAAATCTGCTATTACTCTGGGTGGGGAGAAAGCCAAGAATCATTCAGTCTCTCTCTCTCTCTCTCTCTCTCTCTCTCTCTCTCTCTCTCTCTCTCTCTCTCTCTCTTTCTCTCTGTGTGTGTGTGTGTGTGTGTGTGTGTGTGTGTGTGTGTGTGTCTGCCGCCGCACCCTCCCCCACGGCCTGTCTCTTTCTTACTTTTCCTCTTCCTTCCCTTACTCCTTTCTTTCTTTCTCTTTCTTTTTTTTTAGCAAGGCAAATAGGGTTAAGTGGCTTGCCCAAGGCCACACAGCTAGGTAATTATTAAGTGTCTGAGACCGGATTTGAACCCAGATACTCCTGACTCCAGGGCCCGTGCTTTATTTACTGTGCCACCTAGCTGCCCCTCTTTCTTTCTTTCTTTCTTTCTTTCTTTCTTTCTTTCTTTCTTTCTTTCTTTCTTTCTTTCTTCCTTCCTTTCTTTCTTTCTCTTTCTTTCTTTCTTTCTTCCTTTCCTTCCTTCCTTCCTTCCTGCTTTCCTTCCATCTTTCCTTCCTGACTCACTTACTTCCAGTCTATCTTCCATTCATATTTATTGAACATTTATATGTCAAATGCTTATATTGTCTATACACTATGAGAAACCCAAAGAAGCATGATTGTAAACTACTGCTCTAAGTTGGTAGGAGTTGGAGGTGGAGAGGAGGGCAAGATGAAGAGGAGGGTTCAAATCTTGTTAAAGACATAATTAATGGTCTTAGTGAGACCCTTAGCAGAACAAAAGGCAGGAATGAGTCTTTTCATAAAGTCATTTGCTTGGGAATATAGCTCCAAAGCAACAGTCAACTCCTAGTGAAACTAAACATCATAAAAAGACTAATTGGCATGAGCTTGATAGTCAACAGATACCATTAAAGAAAATTGAGAAGGACATTGAAGAGAATTCAAAGGGAATAGGTTAGGATCTTGGCTTTATTCTTTGAAAGAAAATGCACTTGTTGAGCCTGAAAGGAAAAGACTTGGTGGGAGCCTGAGAGAGATTTAAAAATTTCATGGATTGTCTTATAGAAAAAGAACTTTATTCTGTTGAGTTCCAAAAGGAAGAATGAGAAGCTACAGTTCTTGAAAGGTTAACTGAGGCTTGATCTCTAGAAAAATTTGCTAGAAATTAGAGATATCTGAAAGCTTGGTGGCCTCAAGAAGTACTGAGTTCTCCCTTAAGATTTTCATATAGAGGTTAGATGACCACTCATTGGGTGTGTTACTGAATGTATTTTCATGTATTAGATTAAATGGTCACTGAAGTCCCTTTCAACTCTCAAATTATGTGTTTCTGTAGACATGCAACAAGTAATTAAAATGCATGCTGAGATATAGATGGAATAGACAGCAAGTTTTATAAGCATTCAAGATGGGAAGGGAGGAAAAGTTCACTTCTAAATTAGTCACAGAAAGTTAAGTTTAGTTTTCTAAATCTGGAGTCTGGAGGAGGATAGAGTGGTCTGCTATCAGTGATAATAGTCATATTGATGAGAATGTTTATTCTTTAACTCTTTCCCTCCATCCAGGTGTTTGATATTATTTTCTGAAGAGTGACAAGAAGATATGACTTATCTAAAGTTAAAAAAACTGGGGATCAGAGTTTGAATCAAAGCAAAATGTAAACATCTTTTGAAAAATGTCAACTAAGTCTCCAAAGTCTTTGCTCTGCCCACGAGACTGTACACTTTTATCCTTAGGGAGTCATACAATCTTAATGAGGTTAATTAGAATCAGATGATATAAATGTCAGTTGGCATAGGAAAATTGATCAAACAAAATGAGCCAAGAGAGGACTACTAAGAAAAGCCTTCTTGAGCAGTAATATTTCTTTAAAGAACATATTCTTTTCACTCAATTTTAGTAGAATCAGAATGCAACTAATAGTGTGACCTTGTAGAAACTGAATATTGTACATCCAGTATGAAGAGAATCTTTATGAGATATACAATCTAGAGGCTTTTGTCTTCAAAGCTTGACAATGCCATAATAAATATTCATCCAGTTACTCCTAGTTTTACATTTGAATTACAACAAAAGAATCAATTCAGTAAGTCACTCAGCCTTCCTTGGGACACACTAGGTAAGAAAAAAAGACAATTCTTTGGCTGTTTTATTATTTATGAGAAATTGAGAAAACATTGGAGTCCTATTGAGACTATGATTCTATTTAAAGGATGCACCATCTTTGTTAGTATAATACTTTGTGCTTATATATTATTTTTACTATTTACATTTCCTTTCTCCTTTCTTTTATTACATTCCATTCATCAGTATCATCTCATTCAGAGTCAGCTAAGGAGATCTGGGTTCATATCCAGCCTCAGATGCTAAATAGCTATGTGGTCCTGGACAAATCACTTAATCTGTCATTCTCATTATTCATTGTAAAATTCCATTGGAAAAGTTACCATTTCACAGAAATGGAAACTAAAGAACAGAGTAGTTAAGCAACTAGCCACAGGTAACCTAGTAAAATTAGGTAGAGAGAAAACCAGAATTAAACTTTCCTATTTCAATATTCTTTCCCTCATATGTTTTCTTTTTTGCTGTTGTTGATTAATTTTTTATATTTAATTTTGTATTTATTTTTTCTTAATCACATGTAAACAAAAACCTTTTAATATTCACTTTTTAAAATCTGAGTTTCATATTCTTTTATCTCCTTTCCCTCTGGCACTTGAGAAGAAAAGCACTTTGATATCGATTATACAGGTACTGTCATGCAAAATATTTCCATATTAGTCATGCTGCAAAAGAAAAGATAGACCCCCCAAAACCCCAAGAATAATAAAGGAAGTTAAAAAATATGCTTCATTCTGTTTTTAGACTCCATTAGTTCTTTCTCTGGAGGAGGATAGCATATTTCACCATAAATTCTTTGGAATAGTCTTGGATCATGCATTGCTGCAGAAAGCTAAGTCATTCACAGTTCATCATGGAATAATATTGCTATTACTATGACAGTGTTCTCCTGATTATGACTTTTCAGCAGTTCATTGTAGGAGCAGAATTTGTAATCTGAAAGACTACATGTCCTATCTCTAACATGTAGTGACTATGAGAGTATAAGGCAAATCATTTAATTTCTAAATCTTGAATTTTCATCTATGAAAGGGTTGTTCAGTCATTTTTCTTTTTTTTTAGGTTAGTTTTTTATTTTTGCAAAGCAATGGGATTAAGTGGCTTGCCCAAGGCCACACAACTAAATAATTATTAAGTGTCTGAGACCGGATTTGAAGTAAGACACTCCTGACTCCAGGGCTGGTGCTCCATCCACTGCGCCACCTAGCCGCCCCTGTTCAGTGATTTTTCAGTTGGGTTCAACTCTTCATGAATCCATTTGAGTTTTCTTGGCAGAGACATTGGAGTGCTTTGCCATTTCCTTCTCCAACTCATTTTTCAAAACAAGAACTGAGGCAAACAGTTAAGTGACTTGCCTAAAGTCACACAGCTCTGAACTCAGGAAGATGAGTCTCTTGCCTTCAAGTCCAGCACTGGGCTACCTAACTGACCCTTTAAAAGGGGTAAAAGATGACAATTCACATTCTACTCTCAAATGAGATTAATATATAAATGTCAGTTATTAAAATTCATTAGAGGAAATAAGACATGTATATAAATGGACTTGGCCTGGGCTAGGGTTAACAATAGAGAGCAGCACACACAACTGCCTTCTTAAATTATAGTGACCTATAAATTGACACAAAAGAGAAATAAAATAATGAAATTATACACATTAAGTGAGTTCTTTGGAGATATTTTATTAAAAATATTCATTCATAATGAGTTTATCTTCTAAAATGCAGTTATAGTATGAGATGCAATTAATTTCTCCCCTTGCTCCTTAGCTATGGTCAGAAAATGAATTGGTATGCACTGGAAGAAATGCAGTAGATCTCTTGTCTATAACTTGTCCTTATAGCTCTCTTTGGTTGCACTCTGTGTGTGAAAAGTCTAATAGTCTTTTCTAATAGTCTTTTTCACAAACAGAAGGTAAAGAGCTTACCCTAAGAAATCATCTGGTCTGTAGTGTCCAGCCATGTTATTTTTTATTGCAGTATATAGTTTCAAAATACATCCAAAATAAGACTGGCATTATCAGTTCTGCAATTCAGACACAAAGGATTGGTTGAGTTGTTCTACTGAAAGGTTAGGGTAACCTATCCCCAGAAAGGAGAACCATAATTTTTCTGCCACTTTTCACATAAGAAAATGGAAATGTGGAGTTTTCATTGCCTTGGGTCATTTAGTAAATGGGTGATAGAGAGGAGAAACAGTGGCAGTTCAGATAATTAATGAGTATGGGAGTCTATGAGCAGAGATTTGAAGTATACACTTTGAAGAGGAACTCTGGACAGCATGGGAGAAGAATAGCTCAGACTAGGGGAAGAATTGCCTAGTAGGATTACATAACTCCCTTTACTACTTTGGGTGGGTACCTTCTCTGAAATTGAGCAAGCAATCAATAAGCATTTATTAAGAGCCTTCTATATGCTAGACAATGTGGATAAAAGTAAAAGGAATGAAATGATCCCTACTTGCAAAGAACTTATAATTTATAAAATTATCTAGGGTGCTAAGAGATTAAATGAATTACTGGATCATTGCCAGTATGTGTCAAATGTGAAACCTGAACTAGATCTTTTGAACTCCAAGGCCCATTTGACCACACTGTCTATTGTAATAATGATGATCTTAAAGTTATAATAAAATAATTCTATTTTGAAAACTTTGATAATTTTTAGTTCTCAACAAATATTTCAAGGCCACTAAGTCAATCTAACAATCATTTATTATAAAATATTGAGCTAGCCACTGGAGACAAAGAAAAAAAAATAAAGTGTTCTTGCCCTTAGGAATCTTACAATCTATTGAGGCACTGCAACATATATACAGAAAAAGTAATAAAAAAAATTAATTAGGGTGGGATTGCTGAAAACTATATAAGATGGAAAGTTGCCCTTAGGAAGGCAAAAATTTTGCCAGGTGGAAATCAGGAGGAAATGCATTCCAGATACAAGCAATGATAGCATGTTAGGATGAAGGCACTTAGATGATAAATGGAATGGTAGATGCAGGGAAAAGTTAGCACCTTGGTTTGATCAAAAATATAAAATACATGTATTTGATGATTATTGAACAATATATACTTCATAATGGTTGAACAAATTACCAGAAGGCATGCTAGAATTTATATTTCCTTTGTAAATTATTATAAAGCCATTGACCTAATTCCATACTCATAACTTAGTCATGTAACAAAAATACATATAAAATAGATCTCAATATAGTGATAATATGAGAGTATTTGATGGTAAAATGGAAAATTATTTTCTATGGACCCTTTCTTGGAATAATATTTGAAATTTAAAAATTATATAAAGTTATAAAGGGAGATAATATTATATAAATATTCAGTATTTCCCCCCCTACATTCATGTAGCCTATCAGAAGGACTTCTTTAATATCTGTGGTCAAATGTAAAACCTAAAAATGCATATTAATATTTATTTAGCAGCAATAATGTTCCAGAGATGACAGCATGATGAGAACACACATAATTTATGAGAAATAAGGACAAAGAAATTTTGCTCCTATTCTTTATCCACCATGTGCATAATTTGTTGGTTTTGGCAAAGAAAAGGTTTATCTCTTCCATTAATGAAGGTGTATTACAGTACATAACTGACTAGCTCATATGGTAAAACTCAATGAGGCCAAGGTCATGGTTTTATTTAGGGAATAATTTTTTCTGGAAGATTTCCAACTGAGCTTTCAGAACTGAGTTACAATGGAGATTTTGCTCCTTTTCCACCCTCACCCAATCTGTTTTTTGAAACTTCTGGGATAGGGGGTGGGTAAATATCAGGGACTTCATTGGGAAGATATGGGTCATTATCGAGGCTTTGGGAATCTCCACAAGATATAACTACTGAATAATTATAACTGATATTTATATAGTAGTTTAAAATTTTCCAAGTGCTTTATTCATATATCAGCTGAGCCTTGCAATAACCATGTGAAATAGGGACTTCTATTACTGTGAAGAAACTGAGGCTCAGAGGAGTTAAATGACTTGTCAATATCCACAGTTTCTAAGTGTGAGAAGCCAGATGTAAATTCCACAATTTCTTTTGTATAGCTACTGCTTTTTTCTGTGGTCACCCTCTGCATAAATGGAATAGAAATGTGGATCTCTCATGGGCATTTAAAGGTGAGATTGCACAGAAATTTGAATCAAGATCAGTATGATCAGTGGGAAGGGTTATTAAGAGCAATATTTCATTACCATCAATAAATGCTTTAAATAAATTTAAAGTTAAGAAATAAAGATTTTAGACTACTCTTATTGATATTGACAGGCTGTCATCAATCCTCCTTTCTTCCTCCAAGGAGGACCATCATGGGACCTATCATTTTACTCTCTCCTTTATTCTTTCTTTACTTCAGACATATATCAGTGCCTACTGCTTCCCAACTCCTTTCTGAGTATACTCCCCTTGAGAACTCTAAATTAGATTTTATAGTGGTGACTAGTCTAAAGTCTGTTCAAAGTCAAAAACAGCAAAAACTCAATTAACTAGATTGCTTGGAGAATGGGAATATGACAGTAACTGGATTATCTGGCAGAATAATGGTTAAGCTTCAATCTCTTTCTGCTTCAATCTTTGTTGAAACATTTTTTTTTAAATTGTCTTCTCTCATTGTTCAGATCTCAATGTTATTGATTAGAAGACTGTCTTGTGGCCTTAAACATCCCAGAGAAGGGAAAGTATTTTTCATTTTTTACTAAACTCCTGATATAAGCTTGTTTATTTGACCTCTTCTTCTTTCTCATAAAAAGAAAGAAAATTTTTTTTTTAAAAATTCTGGTGGGTTCAGGAGTAGATGAAATAAGAGTTAATTCCTATTAAATGATTGTTAGACATATATTGACTATTTAATAAAGAGCTGTTGATAGCTTTGCATTTCAAAGAACTGTACTAACTGGGAGAATATAAATATGGAGGAGCTCATATTTCCCAGAGGAAAAACAATCACGCATGGGTGGGAGAGTCGATCTACATCAGCATAATATTATAACCTGAGTTCTACCATGCAGAGTAAAAAAATTAGTTGGTGGCTTATTTATATATTTTTTATAGTGAATTATAGATTTAGAGTTGGAAATGACTTTAAAAGTCATTTCAGACAATGAAAAAATGCAGTTAGGTAGGGTACTGGAAAGAATGCCAGCTCTTGAGTCAGAAAGATTTGGGTTCAAATCTCATCTCCAGTATACTTGGCTGTGAGATTTTGAGTAAGTTACTTCCCTTCGGCATCCTCAACTGTAAATTGTATCTAATAAAAGAACCTCTCTTCCAAGGTGTTAAGAAGATCAAGGTGTTTATAAGTTCTCAACATACTTCCTGATACATAGTAGGCACTATATAAACGGCTAATTTTTATTATTATTAATTATTATTTCCCTCAATAGAGGCCAGGAGAAGTTAGGTGGCTTAAGAGTATGAGAAACATTTCAAAGATTAGGTCTTCCTGATTTCAAGTTTACTGTGCTCTTCACTATCAGTCAACAAACATCTATTAATCACTTATGTACTAGGCATGGTATAAAGGGAATAGTCTGTGCCATTAAGAAACTTATATATTATCACAAGGGAAACAAAATAAAAAAGTAGACATGAGGTGTCTAAATAAATATATACAGATGAAATACAAATATCTAAGTATATATGAGATATAAATAAAAATAAATATATATCAACATATGTATGGGATACATATAGAGTAGATGGAAGTCAGTTTGACAGGGAATGTCTCCCTTTATAGCAGGGACAAGGAAGAACTTCCTGCAGAAGGAGTTTGCTCATGCTAAAGAAAGGCAGAGAAAACAAGAGGCAAAACATTCTAAACCCAGAGAACAGCCAAGGCAAATACTTGAAGGTAAGCATAGTTTAATTGGAATGAATGGACCAATGCTCACAAACAAAAGCATTCCTCTATAGTATTCTGCAGACTGTAAAAACAACTCAAGACCTGTCCATATTCATATTCATGACAGTCAGTGTCATGCTAAAAAACATAATTTGAGCTATCAAGTGAACTCTGTAAAGGGAGATATCCAACTCCATTATGGTTTGAAAAGAGCTGACTTCATCATCTGTATATTAGCATATCATTTGACCATTTGTCAATTGGGGCATGGATTCTCTTTTTTGAAAAAAATTTGACTCAGTTATCTGTATATTTTAGAGATGAGCCCTTTGTCAGAAACACTAGTTGTAAAAATTGTTTCCCAATTTACTACATTTCTTTTGATTTGGGTTACAACGGTTTTGTCTGTGCAAAAGCTTTTTAATTGAATGTAATCAAAATTATCTAGTTTGTGTTTAATGATGTTCTCCATCTCTTCTTTAGTCATAAATTGCTTCCCTTTCCATAAATCTGACAGGAAAACTATTCCTTGATCTTCTAGTTTGCTTGTAATATTGTTTTTTTTTTATGTCTAGATCTTGTATCCATTTTGATCTTATCTTGTTGTAGAGTGTAAGGCATTGATCTAATCTAAGTTACTTCCATACTAACTTCCAATTTTCCCAATAGTTTTTTTTTTATCAAAGACAGAGTTTTTATCCCTGAAGCTGTACTCTTTGGGTTTATCAAACAGCAGATTACTATAATCATTTCCTGCTATTGCACCTAGTCTATTCCACTGACCCACCACTCTATTTCTTAGCCAGTACCAGATAGTTTTGATGACTGATGTTTTATAATATAATTTTAGATCTGGTAGGGCTAAGCCACCTTCTTTTGGACTTTTTTTTTCATTAAAGCTCTTGAGATTCTTGACTTTTTATTTCTCCATATGAATTTATGTACAATTTTTTCTAACTCATTAAGGTAATTTTTGGAATTTTGAATGGTAGGGCACTAAACAAGTAGTTTAATTTTGGTAGAATTGTCATTTTTCTTATATTAGCTCAGCCTATCCATGAGCAGTTGATATTTGCCCAGTTATTTAAGTCTGATTTTAATTGTATGAGAAGTGTTTTGTAATTGTTTTCAAAAAGTTTCTGAGTCTGCCTTGACAGGTAGGCTCCCAGGTAGTTTATATTGTCTGAAGTTACTTTGAATGGGATTTCTCTTTCTAGCTCTTTCTGCTGCATCTTGCTAGTCATATATGATCAATGTTAGAAGGAATGTGGGAAATCTGGGACACTAATACATTGCTGGTGGAGTTGTGAACTCATCCAACCTTTCTGGAAAACAATTTGGAATTATGCTCAAAAGGCAACAAAAATGTGCATACCCTTTGATCCAGCAATACCACTATTGGGTCTATACCCTGAAGAGGTTATGAAAAAGGGTAAAAATATCACCTGTACAAAAATGTTCATAGCAGCTCTCTTTGTGGTGGCAAAGAAATGGAAACTGAGGGAATGCCCATCAATTGGGGAATGGCTTAACAAACTGTGGTATATGTATGTGATGAAACACTATTGCTCTATTAGAAACCAGGAGGGATGGGAATTCAGGGAAGCCTGGAAGGATTTGTGTGAACTCATGCTGAGTGAGATGAACAGAGAACCAAAAGAACATTGTTACACCCTAACAGCAACATGGGAGTGATTTTCAAACTTAAACTTGCTCATACCAACAGGGCATCAATCAGGCACAATTTTGGGATATACATGAGATATACATCTGATGTTTCTCATACTCATACTCTTAAGCCACTTAACTTCTCTTGGCCTCTATTGAGGGGAAATAATAATTAATAATAATAAAAGTTACCATTTATATAGTGCCTACTGTATACTTCATGTAGTGCCTCTGTATCCTGAGAAAGAATTGTGCCTACTGTATACTTTATAGAGTGCCTCTGTATCCTGAGAAAGAAATGTGGAGTTTGAACAAAGACCAAAATCTTTCTATGTACCTTTAATTTTTTTAATTGTCTTATTGTAATCTGTTATATCTCATACTATATGTTTCTTTTTTTTAAGGATATGATTTCTCTCTCATCACATTCAACTTAGATCAGTGCATACTATGGGAATGATGTAAAGATTAACAAATTGCCCTCTGTGGGGGGTGGGTGGAGGGAAGAAAGATTGGGGCAAAAATTGTTAAAATTGAAAATAAATGAAACCTTTCTAAAATTAATAAAAACCATTAAATAAAGAAAAGAACTGACTTGAAAGAGAAGTGACTTGAAATAGCTAATTGAGATCTGTGGAAAAAAATTGGGGGATTAAACTAATCTAACTGATGCAAATGATAGAAAACTTGAACTGAACATAATTCAATTCAAGGGAAAATAAAAGGAAGAATAGGAAAAAATTTAGGAAACAAAAGCGCACCAGAAATCCTAGATTACCTTGTTTATTTATTATTTATATTATTTATTTGTTTATTAAAACAAGTATAAAAATAAAAAAGCTGGGCAAAACAACCAGGATAAGCGATTCTACATGAATAAAAAAAAATCTTAGGAGACTGGAAAAGTAATAATATAACAACAATAACTATCATTTAATTAGTACTCTAAATTTTGCAAAGAACTTTATAGATATTATCTTACTTTCCCCTCTCACAACAACCTGGGAGATGGATGTTATTATTATATTCACTTTACAGATGAGGAAATGGGGGCAGAAAGAGAGCTAGCGATTTACCCAGGATCACATAGCTAAAAAAGCAACTAAGGATAAATTTGAACTCAGGACTTCCTGATTCCAGATTTAGTGTTTTAATCCCTGCACCAACTTGATGCCAAGTAAAGAAATTAGGGGTAAGAAAGAATTCTCAAAGATGGTATATATGAAAATTTTCCAATGGTCTCTATGGTTGCAAGAAATCTAACATAAAGAAAATGGAAGTAAAGGTGAGATGAGAAATAGAAAGTTTGTCACCAATAACAAATGACAGACTAATTACTTCAAGGGAAATGAATGGACTTTAGATGTGCTGCATGACTAGATAGATAATGGTGGGTCAAAAGAAAATTCAGAATCTGGATATATACTATGTTCACATTTTTAAATTTTCTCTTATGGTTTTCTTTCCTATCTCATAATATTCTTTCTTTTCTCTTAGTTCTAATTTCTTTTTTTTAATTTCTTTTTTTATTCTCATTTTGTACATATGTTTTTCTTTACATTAATAAAATATACTTGTTTACAAGTAAACAAAATACCCTTCCCCCCATGAATATGGATAGACTTGCTTGGGCGAAAAAGTAAAGGGGGAAGAAAAAATTAAAATAAAAAAATAATAGTAATAATTGTTAAGTATGGCCAGGTGGTGCAATGGACAAAGCACCAACCCTGGAGCCACAAGCACCCGAGTCCATATCTAGCCTTGTAAACTCAATAATCACCCAACCATGTGACATGCAAGCCACCTGATCCCCACTGCCCTGCAAAAACCAAAAAGAAGAAAAGGAAAAAAAGACCCAAAATAAAATAAAATAGTAATAATAGTAGGAGTGGCTGGGTGGCAGACAGAGCATTGGCCCTTGAGCCAGGAGCACCTGGGTCCGAATCTGGCCCGAGACAACCAATGATCACCCTGCTATGTGGCCCCAGGCAGGCCACCCAGCCCCACTTGCCCTGCACCCTCCCCCAAATAATAATAACAAAAAATGTGTTTCAGTCTTTGTTCCAACACCATCAACTCTGTTGTGAGTGGATCACATTCTTTATGATAAGTCCATCACAAAAGTTACTTCCATATTTTTCCACCGTTGCCATTGCTGATCTCAACTACCTCCTTTCTTATTTCTCCACTACCATGTAGTATATTTTCTCTCTCCTTTCACTCTGACTCTGCTGTAGGGTCGCTGAGTGGCACAGCAGACAGATCCCTGGTCCTGGCGGCAAGAAGCCCTGAGCCCCCATACCACCCCTTAGGCCCAGAATCCACCTGGCTCTATGGTCCTGGCCAGGCCTTCCAATCCCAGCCCCTTGCAAGAAGTAAAAAAGAAAATGTGTTATATCTGACCACTCTCCCCCCGCCATGGTCCATCCTCTCCTCCTTTATTCACATCCCCACCCCTTCCCCCTGCTCCCCCCTCCTTCTTACTCCAGATGTCTATACCCCATTGAGTATATTTTCTGTTTTCTCTCCTAGCCATCTCTGATGAGTGCAAAGGTTCCCTCATTCCCCCTTGCCTCCCCCTTCCATATCATTGCAATAGCTCATTGTAATAAAAAAAAAATCTTATTATGTGAAATATCTTGGACTATTCCCCCTCTCCTTTTTCTTTCTCCCATTCCATTTCCCTTTTTTGCTATTGACTCCATTTTTACACCATATTTTATCTTCGAATTCAGCTTTCTCTTGTGCTTCAACTATAAAAGCTCCCTCTACCTGCTCTATTAACTGATAAGGTTCATATGAATATTATCAGTATCATTTTTCTATACATGCAGTTCATCCTCATTAAGTCCCTCATATTTCCCCCCTCTCCTCCAATCTCCATGCTTCACCTGAGTCCTGTATCTGAAGATCAAACCTTCTGTTCAGCTTTGGCCATTCCAAAAGGAACATTTGAAATTTCCCTGGTTCCTTGAAAGTCCATCTTTTTCCCTGGAAGAGGACATTCAGCCTTGCTGGGTAGTTCATTCTTGGCTGCATTCTAAGCTCTTTTGCTTTCCGGTATATTGTATTCCAAGCGTTAGGAGCTTCCAGTGTAGCTGCAGCTAAGTCCTGTGTGATCCTGACTGCAGCTCCATGATATTTGAACTCTGTCCTTCTGGCTGCTTGTAATATTTTCTCTTTGACTTGGGAGTTCTGGAACTTGGCTATAATATTCCTAGGGATTGGTTTTTGGGATCTTTTTCTCGGGGGGATCAGTGTATTCTCTCCATTTCTATTTTGCCCTCTGCTTCTAGAATATCAGGGCAATTTTCCTGTAGTAATTCTTTGAAAATGATGTCAAGGCTCTTTTCCTGATCATGACTTTCAGGTATTCCAATAATTTTTAAATTATCTTTCCTAAGTTTGTTTTCCATATCAGTTGTTTTTTCAATGAGATATTTCACATTTTCTTCTAATTTTTCATTTTTTTGGTTTTGAAGTATTGATTCCTGATTTCTGGTAAATTCATCAATCTCCCTGAATTCTATTCTTTGTCTGAAGGATTTATTCTCCTCAGAGAGTTTCCTTATCTCTTTTTCCATCTGGCCAATTTTGCTTTTTAAAGCATTCTTCTCCTCAATAACTTTTTGAACTGTTTTATCCATTTGACCTAAGCTGTTTCTTAGCATGCTATTTTCTTCAGCATTTTTTTGGATTTCCTTGACTAAGCTGCTGACTTCATTTTCATGTTTTTCCTGCATCTCTTTCCTTTCTTTTCCCAGTTTTTCTTCTAACTCCCTCATTTGATTTTCAAAGTCTTTTTTGAGCTCTATCATAGCCTGAGCCCAATTTCTATTTTTCTTGGAGTCTTTAGATGCAGGAGCTTGTGCTTCCTCATCTTCAGACTGAGTATTTTGATCCTTCTTGGCCTCATTTGCAAAATATTTCTCAATGGTCTTCCTCTTGTTTCTTTGTTTGTTCATTTTCCCAGCCTAAACCTGTTTTTTGGGGGGTGCTTCCTGAGCTTTTGGGACATTCCCACAAGGGTCTCAGTGTGTGAGGTTCTGTCCTCCCTCCTGGTCTGTGAATGACCATAAGTGCCCCCCTCTGCCACGGGGCTGAGGTGGGGGGGCCCTGCTGTTCTATGGGGGGGCCTAGACTGAGATAAGGATCTGAATGTGGTCAGAGCCCCAGAGTCCTGTTCCAGAGGCAGAGGACAGAGCTCTGCAGTCTCTCTCTCTTCACTCCCCTCCCTCAGCTCAATGGGTCATGCCCTGGGGGCTCCTGCTTAGGGCTCCACCTGCTTCTGTTTCCAGGTCTAGGCTGCTGAAAGACCAGGCTGCTTGCTGTGTGCCCTGAGGGCTGGGCTCCATGTGCTCGCTCTGGCAGAGGTCCCCCACTGTTCCCCCACTTTGTGCTGGTGCTCCCCAGGGTGCAGCTCAGGAGACTCCCCCGCTGCTGTGAGCTGAGGCTCCCAGCGCCCTGGGGCTGCCTCCGGGAGGCTGAAGTTCTTTGGCTCTGGCACCAACCCCTTTGGCAGGCCGCCCCTCCAGCCCAGGGAGCAGAGCCTTTCTGCTCTTTTCCAGGTTACCTTGAGTGGGAGAACTGCCTCACTGGGTCCCTTTGTGGGTTCTGTCCCTCGAAAGTTTAGAGTCCTTAGTTTATGAGTTTTTATCAGAGAGCTCCTAAGACTGGATCCCTTCATGTCGCCATCTTGGCTCCGCCCTCTTAGTTCTAATTTCTTACATAAAATGACTAATATGTAAATATGTTAAACACATATACAACTTTTACTGTTCACTGTAGAAGGGACAGGGTGGAAAGGGAGGATGGATGAAAAATGTGTAATTTATAAATATATAAGTGGATGAATATGGAAAAGCTTCCATAATACACATTTGGAAAAATAAAATAAAATGTCAATTTTAAAAAGAAAATGGTAGGTTAGAAAAGATGCATAGTAATTGACTCAAATGTTTTACAATGGCATAATAATTTTTAGCAAATATTCTAAGACGTTCCTTGCAGATGAACAATAAGCTTACTTTTCTTAAGGATCACATATCTCCTACCAAAAGTTAAGAGCATCTATTTTCAAATATAAGCTAATTCTGAGTCTACATACTTTGTACAAAGCTTTTACAATTTAGATAGCTAAAAATATATATATCTTGCAATATTTTTAAGAAAATAATATATTTGCTGAGTTACAAAAAGAGTAGGTCCAAAAGTACCAGGTTATAAATAAAATTTTATTATGTATTTGCTAATATTTGAATAATATATATTTTTAACTGCTAACAAATTACCAGAACACATAGTAACATTTATATTTCCTTTAAAATTATTACATAATCACTGACTGAGCTCTATGACTTAGTCATGTATGATGAATAAGTAAAATAGACCTCAATAAAAGTGAGAATGATAGAGAACCCTATATTAATATAGAAATTATTTTTATTTAAAACATTTTTAAAATTTATTTATTTATTCTCATTTTGTACAAATAATATTTTTATACTTTAATAAAATATTCTTGTTTAAGAGTAAACAAAATACCCCCTCCCCCAATAAAATATAATTTCACTTGAGTGATAAAGTAAAGGTGAGAGAAAAAATTTAAATTAAACTAAAAAAAAATAATAGTAATAATTGTAGGTATGGCCAGGTGGCGCAGTGGATGGAGCACCAGCTCTGGAGCCAAATCCAGCCCCATGCACCCAACAATCACCCAGCTGTTTGACCCCATGCAAGCCACCCCAACCCTATTGCCCTGCAAAAACCAAAAAAAAGGAAAAAAAGATCCAAAATAAAAATAAAAAAGTAATAATAGTAGGAGTGGCCGGGTGGTGGACAGAGCACTGGCCCTTGAGCGAGGAGCACCTGGGTCCAAATATGGCTTCAGACACCCAATGATCACCCTGTTATGTGGCCCCAGGCAGGCTACCTGGCCCCATTTGCCCTGCCCCCCAAAAATAATAATAATAAAAAAAATTGCTTCAATCTGTGTTCCAACACCACCAACTCTGTCATGGGTGGATCACATTCTTTATGATAAGTCCATCACAAAAGTTATTTCCATATTTTTCCACTGTTGCCATTGCTGATCGCAACTCCCTCCTTTCATACTTCTCTACTACCATGTACTATATTTTCTCTCTCCTTTCACTCTGATTCTGCCATAGGGTCACTGAATGGCACAGCAGACAGAATCCCTGGCCCTGGGACCAAGAGGCCCCAAGCCCCCATAACCCCTTAGGCCCAGCATCCACCCCGCCCTATGGTACCGGACAGGCCATCCAATCTCAGCCCCTTGCAACAACTAAAAAAGAAAATGTGTTATATCTGACCACTCTCCCCCCCCATGGTCCATCCTCTCCTCCATCATTCACATCCCTACCCTTTCCCCCTGCTCCCCCTTCTTACTCCAGATGTCTATACCCCATTAAGTATATATATGCTGTTTCCTCTCCTAGCCTCCTCTGATGAGAGTGAAGATTCCCTCAATCCCCCTTGCCTTCCCCTCTTCGATATCATTGCAATAGCTCATTGTAATAAACAAAAATCTTATTATATGAAATATCTTGGCTTATCCCCCCTCTCCTTTTTCTTTCTCCCATTACATTTCCCTTTTCTCTATTGACTCCATTTTTACACCACATTTTATCTTCAAATTCAGCTTTCTCCTGTGCTTCATGTATAAAAGCTCTTTCTACCTGCTCTATTAACTGAGAAGGTTCATATGAGTATTATCAGTGTCATTTTTCTATAAAGGAATACATGCAGCTCATCATCATTAAGTCCCTCATATTTTACCCTTCTCCTCCAATCTCTATGCTTCACCTGAGTCCTGTATTTGAAGATCAAATCTTCCGTTCAGCTCTGGCCATTCCAACAGGAACATTTTAAATTCCCCTGATTCATTGAAAGTCCAACTTTTTCCCTGGAAGAGGACATTCAGGTTTGCTGGGTAGTTGATTCTCAGTTGCATTCTAAGCTCTTTTGCCTTCCAGTATATTATATTCCAATCCCTACAAGCTTTTTTTTTTAGGTTTGTTTTTTTTTTTTTGCAAGGCAAGCGGGGTTAAGTGGCTTGCCCAAGGCCACACAGCTATTGTCTGAGACTGGATTAGAATGCAGGTACTCCTGACTCCAGGGCTGGTGCTTTATCCACTGCGCCACCTAGCCACCCTCCTATGGGCTTTTAATGTAGTTGCTGCTAAGTCCTGTGTGATCCTGACTGCAGTTCCATGATATTTGAACTGTGTCCTTCTGGCTGCTTGTAATATTTTCTCTTTGATATGGGAGTTCTGGAACTTGGCTATAATATTCCTGGAGGTTGGTTTTTCTCTTGCTCGGGGAGATCAGTGGATACTCTCCATTTTTATTTTGCCCTCTGCTTCTAGGTTATCAAGGCAATTTTCCTGTAGTAATTGTTTGAAAATGATATCAAGGCTCTTTTCCTGATCATGACTTTCAGGTATTCCAATAATTTTTAAATTATCTTTCCTAAATCTGTTTTCCATATCAATGGTTTTTTCAATGAGATGTTTCACATTTTCTTCTAATTTTTCATTCTTTTGGTTTTCAAGTATTGAGTCCTGATTTCTCATAAATTCAGCAATCTCCCTGAGTTCTATTCTTTGTCTGAAGGATTTGTTTTCCTCAGAGAGCTTTCTTATCTCTTTTTCCATCTGGCCAATTCTGCTTTTTAAATCATTCTTTTCCTCAATAACTTTTTGAACTGTTTTATCCATTTGACCTAAGCTGGTTTTTAGCATGGTATTTTCTTCAGCATTTTTTTGGATCTCTTTGACTAAGCTGCTGACTTCATTTTTATGTTTTTCCTGCATCTCTCTCATTTCTTTCCCCAATTTTTCTTCTTTCTCCCTCACTTGATTTTCAAAGTCTTTTTTGAGTTCTGTCATAGCCTGGGCCCAATTTATGTTTTTCTTTGAGTCTTTAGATGCAGGAGCTTGGACTTCCTGATCTTCATATTGAGTGTTTTGATCCTTCTTGGGATGACAGGCAAAGTATTTCTCAGTGGTGTTCCTCTACAAACTCTCTCTCAGCTCCCTCCCTAGGCATTGTGCTCATGCCTTGGGGGCTTCTGTTTACAGGCTTCTGCTTCCTGTTCCTGGATCTGAGCTGCTGCAGCCACACTGCTTGCTGTGTGCCCTGAGGGCTGGTCTTCACCTGCTCACTCTGACAGAGATCCCCCCCTGCTGATCCTCCAAGTTGTGCCTGGTGCTCTTTGGGGTGTAGATCAAGAAACTCCCCTGCAGTGGCTGCCAGTACCCTGGGGCTACCTCCAGGTGGCTGAAGTTCCTTCCCTCTGGCAGGCCGCCCCTCTGGTGGGCTACCCTTCCAACCCCAAGGAGCAGAGCCTTTCCACTCTTTTCCAGTTTACCTTGAGTTGGAGAACTGCTTCACTGGGTCCATCTGTGGCTTCTATCTCTCAAAAATTTAGTTAGAGTCCTTAGTTTATAAATTTTAAGAGAGAGAGCACCTAAGAGATGTTCCTCTCTTGTTGCCATCTTGGCTCTGCCCCCTATTTAAAACATTTTACCAGAACAATAATATCAAGGTACTGGCTAAATGCTGCTCTACATATCAAATATAGAATTATTCAAGGAAAGAGTTTAAGACTAATATTATTGAGTGAATTTGAAAACATTTATTAAACATTTATTTTATATCAGACATTGGGTTGAACATAGGGGATATAATATATAAAAACAAAGAGCCCAGGAAAGAGAGACCCTAGAAGGAAGGGCTAAGTTCTCCAGATCATGGTTTCAGAGATTTTAATCTCCTGCAAATTCTCAAATAAGTATTGCTACTCAATGAAAAAAAAGATCTCAACAACCATTTGATATACATGAATGACATCAAAAGTTATGACTTTCTCTTAATACACTAAATAGTTTCTTCATTTCATTGACTCATTCTCTATTGATATCAAAATTTCATGTGGACTCACTTAAAAGACATTCTTAAATTCACCAAAGAATAACAGAGGAAAAAAGGTGTTGAGCTTGAATATAGATGTCATATTGACCCGATGGTAAAAATAATGCTTATTGATACATATTTGATGTATACTTTGGGAAATATAAAACAGATCATAAAAAAATTGGAAAGTATCCTAATAACATTTCATATTATATTAATGAAAAATATACTCACTGTTTTAAAGCAGCTATTTAAAGATTATCAATTTTGCACTAAAAAAAAGATTATCAACATTTTTAGAGCACACAAGAAACAGGTCAAAAACTACATAAAGAAATGTTTTGTAAAAGAGCAGATATAACTTGAATAAGCAATAATAAAGGCAGGTAATTGGTTTTGTCAAAAGAAATGAAAAATTATAGAGGCTATGAAATGGACTAGATATGAGACTAGAATAAAAAATTGGTAAGATATATGTGAACTCAGTCAACAATGTTTCAGTAATCATCAAACAAATGCCTGAGTCATATGGATTTATTTGTAGAAACAGGAGTTAATGATAGCAATTGAAGATCAGGACATCTGCAACAGACATAACAACATAGTTGTCCTTAAGAAGCCCAGACATATATTACAGTAGAAATTGTATAAAGAAATAAGATCTATGTAACACATTACTATATGTTACAAACAAATGCTGCATACAGAATCTCACAAGAGATGATCTGGTAACTGGAATGACAGAGTAACTAAAAAAATCACAGCCTTTTCTGGAATGATAGAGAAAACATACATATACTATAGTATTCTAACATTTAAACTACAATTTTCCTATCCTATAACTACAGACCTTAAAATATCCTGAAGAGCTGAACCAATAAATTAAGCCTAAATTGGGCCAGTATCACAAATTGAATTGTTATTTATAATTATCCAGCCAGAGCACTGATTCATAAAAACTTAAAAACAATAGCTGTTACTGTATCAAATATTCATAATCTCCAAAGGTCATGTCATTAAAAAGTTTTCAAAATATAGAGACATAGCAGAGGAGATCACCAGGATAAGAAAATGAAACTATTGTTCTTTATAGTATTGCATTTGTATTGTAGGTGTTTTTTTAGAAATCTAAAAGAGGAAAAAAAGTCTTATTTACCAAAAAAAGTCATTATGCTCATCTGCATTATGCATAGTCCACAGAACATTTCATGTAAAATAATAGCAAGAAAACCACTTGTCTCAGGAATATTTCTACCTAAATTTCATTGAAAAAGATAAGAATAAGATAAATAATTGACATCTATAAAGTGCTCTGAAACTTGCAAAATACTTTATAAACTTTATCTCATTTAAATAGTCTGCAATACAATATTTAAAAAAATATTTTGAGTAAGGACAGATGAAAAGAAAAAGATGGTTTGCCAGAAAAAATGGGCTGATTATTTGGCAGGATGATAAAGAAACAGTGTGCTCCCCTGGTAGCCATGCAATGTCAAGAAATAAAAGGAAGTTCTTTGGCAGCTAAGGGACACAGTCCATAGAGTGCTTGATTGGTTTCAAGAAGACTTGAGTTCAAATTTTTCCTCAAATATTTCCTAGCTCCAGACCTTGGGCAAAACTCTTAATCTGTGCTTCTGTTCATTTTTTTTATCAGTAAAATGGGGATGACAAAAACATCTATTTCAAAGTATGGTTGAGAGGATAAAATGAGATAACAAATGTAAAGTGTTTTATAAACCTCAAAATCTTGTGAAAGAAAAATGGAAGGACATGGGTAAGAAGTACAAAGGATGGATAGCCATAAGTATCTTATACCCAGGTAATTCCAATGAATGGGGTATTATATCATGTAACCACCTGTTACATTCTAGTGACATATCAAATAAAACTCAAAAGTATTTTTCATCCTCTATTTAAGAAGGAAACCCTTCTTGGAGTGAGACCAGGGTTTCAATTAGCATCATTTCTTGGGAAATAATCTAAATAAGTTCTCTTCATACTTTTTAATCCAATTCTGGGTGGTACATTTTTTAGAAGAAACCACATATTCATTAAAAAGGAACATTTCCTGAAGACTCAGTGGAGAGAAAGGTTTCACAGATTCACACAAACATAATTTGTGAGGCTGCAGATATATGTTGTGACCTTGGCTCTGCTCCTTATCAGCTATATGACCTGGATCTTGTAAAATAAAAGTGTTGGACTGAACGGTTTCTATAGACCCTCTCAACTTTAAAGTTCTTGTTGTAAATGGGTGAAAATATTTATTGCATTGTAATGTACATTGGGATTTTCTGAATGGATTGTTTCAAGTGTGTTGTTACAATTTCTATTTCCCAGAGGAATTGAAAGAGAAACAGTCTATTTGTAAATGACCTCTGAAACCCTAGAATAGGAGTTAATTAGCTTAAAGGGGAAAACTCTGTAGTTCCTAGTAAGTTAAAGGGTTAAAAGGCATTCCTATTCAGAAAGTGAACTAAGGTTACCATTAAGAAAATATGTAACTGATGAGGTGATTACCAAAAAAGCAAATTGGTTTTTGAGAAGGAAGGAGGCCAACCAAGTGCAATGGACAGAAATAATTTTCTTAGATGATAGAAGAGTATGCTCATTAAATGTGACTTAAACTGGATGAAATGACTGTAGAGGTGACCACTTGGAGAATGCGGTGAACCTTCATAGGGAAGTTGGAAGAGGAATCAGAATGAAACTTACTAGGAATGTTTATATTAAGTCATTCTTAGGAAAGAAAACCCCAGTTTACTAGAAAAAGATGAGCACAAAACTATTCATTACAAGCATGACCAAGAAATATTTTTGCAACAGTAATATAGCTCTCTGTTCTTTTTCAGCAAAATCTGAAAAAAGTCATTTACATCTGTTGTTTCCACTCCCTCTCCTCTCATTCTCTTTTAACCTTTAGCATTATATTTTCCAAGTTTGTAGCTCAACTGGAACTGCTCTCTAAAATGATCTTTTAGCTACCAGATCTATTCATCTCTTTTCAATCCTCACGTTTCTTAAGTTCTTCACAGTATTTGACACTCATGGTTGATCACCCTAAACTCCTGAACACTTTCACCTCTCTGGGTTTTCATGACTCTACTATCTCTTGATTTTCCTCTTAAGTGTCTGACTGCTCTTCATGATTTCTGCTAGTTCCTCAACCATGTTATATGCTAACTGAGCAAGGGTCTTTCCCAGGCCATTTTCCCTCCACATACTCTCTCCCTTGTTGAATTCAATAGCTCTCATGATTTTTAATATCATTTGTATGAAGAAGCACAAATCTAGCCCTAGTTTCTTTTATATCATGAATCACTTGTTGATCATTGTCTTGGTAAAGCCCTTGACTTTTCACACTTTTTTTTTAGTTTTTGCAAGGCAATGGGGTTAGGTGGCTTGCCCAAGGCCATACAGCTAGGTAATTATTAAGTGTCTGAGGTTGGATTTGAACTCAGGTACTCCTGACTCCAGGGCCAGTGCTCTATTCACTGCACCACGTAGCCACCCCTTGACTTTTCACTCTTACCCAAACATTCAACAAGTTGTCAAATCTTGTTTTTCTTTGCATATCTTTCACACAAATTGTCTTCCCTCTATCCACACATATTCTATAACAGTTTATGCCCTATTGCCTTTGCTTGTATCACTGCAATAATCTTCTAAGTAGTTTCCCCATCTCAAGTCTCTCCCTACTCCAATTCTCCTCCACACAGATTAAAATAATGATTTTCCTTAATTACAGGTCAAGTTACTGTAATAAACATTATTGCCATTCTGTATTAGTTCTATTATTAAATATAAATTGTTTTGTTTGTTTTTTCAAGTTCTTCAAAACTTTATGCTTTCTTACCTTTACATAATTTTTAAGCATACCTCCTTTTAATGAAGAAAGGTTGGTAAAAAAAAATGTGGAACTCAAAACTTTCCAAAAGAATGAATGTTGAAAACTACTTTTGCATGTAATTGGGAAAAATAAAGAATGGGGAAGAAGAGGAGGGATATAATTGTCAAATGAGTTAGGGTGCTAAGGAAAAAAGTAACAGACATAAGGTTTAAGAACCAACACAGTACAAACAAATACAAACAGGAAATCTATGCATTAAGGTCACAAAGAACAGTGTAAAGGGCACATAGAAATTGATTCGGGGAAATGTCATGGGAAAATCAGGGAGTTAAGGCAGTCTTCACTTTTCCTAATCAGGATACATTTCCCTTCCCCATTCCAAATCTATCTATATCAAATTCTATCTCCTTCATGAATCCTTCCTTACCCATTCCAGTGTTCACTGATTATCTGTTTTTTAAACTACTCCACCAAATTATTTAACATTTAATTGTAGTCTGCTTTTATTGCCATTGCTTTATTTAGCCATTGCTTTATTTAGTCAGTTCTCCATTTTACTTATACACATTTATTAATACTCAATTGAATGTTAACCATTTTGAGTAGGAATTTTACCTGTTCTTTTATATTCTGCAAAATAAGCAGCACATAGTAGAAATTCAGTATAAGTCTGCCAATGGCTATAAAAGATTGAATTTATCTTTAGACAATCTATGAAGTTTTGTATTATTCTAATCACTGGTTTTCATACAATGATGACTTCTGGGGTTCAATAAACTTGTTTAAGAGTTTATCCCTTTCTTCAAACAGTTTACAGTTTAGGTAGGAGTTAGGATATATAGGTAGTATAACTAAAGGAAGGTAAAGACTAGCCCTGTGATTTCACTGATAGAGGGAATTCTCAGAAGAAATTCCTTCTACCCAGATTGGCACCTTGTAGTATATGTGACTTAGATTCTTAGATAGTTAAGAGTTCTGAAAATTTAAATTAATTTCCCAGGGTTATAAAGCTAGCATGCATCAGAGCCTGACTTGTGGTTTCTGTACTCCAACACCAGACCTTTATCCCTTAGTCATTCTACCTTCTAAAAGACACCATTTTATATCAAATAAACAACAAAGGATAAATAACAATATTCAGAAGTAAATGCTAAGTGCCTTAGGAATAATTTGGGATTTTTTTTAGATCAGAGCAAAGAATGATCTCTAATGGCTGAAGTGGTTATAAGAGGTCTTAATGATCATGTTTAACCTCAGTCTCCCCCAGAACTATAAATGATCCTGATCATTTCACAGGTTCTCTATTATACTCAATAGAATTTTTAGAATATGCAATATTTTATGTTCTATATAATAACTGAAAAATTTTATGAGGTCACAGAAAATTTTTACTGTAAAATGAAATATAACATGTTCTTGAGAAAATGTATTGGGTTATAAAAGCAATATTTTCTAATATCCTGAATAAATAATAACTCTTCTCTAAGAGATTGATAGACATAGGGTAAAGAAAGCAAGCATAATTAAAGATGGGAAATTCAGGAAATCTTAATTTTAATGGTTCTCATTTGTACACAAACCAAGATGGACCAAATGAAAAATTTATTTACCCAAAGAATTAGATCAGATCAGGTCACAGAATCAAAATGGTAGATCTTGACTCAAGCTGGATTTATTTAATAACTTCCAAATCATTTTCAATGAATAGTTAAAGAACACACATGACAATTATCTTCAGCCCAAGGCAAATATCTACCAGTCTAGGTATTTTTGAAATCTTAAGCACTAGGATAGACAACCCTCTGAAATGCTCCCTAACTTCTGCTTTCACTCATGGGTTGCATCCTCAAAGGGTTGCTATCATCAAGTCAAAGGATTACCTTATGATTCTTAAGCTCCTAAACCCTAAACTCATGCTCCCACCATTGCACTTCCAAATTACTCTCAATCGATAGCCATCTTAAGGTGGCTTATAGTGAAGATATTCGGGTAACACAGCAAGAACTTTAGGTATAAAATTTTTCCCATTTTGTACCTGCGTCAGAAATAGACCCAGTATTACTGGGAAGAATAGTTTGAAATTTAGAAGACACTGGAAGTAAGGCACACATGTGGGGTAAACAAATGGCCAAGGCTACTAATTACTCTTGTGGATAAGGACTTGGAAGTCCTTCCCCTCCCACAGAATCCTCACAATGCTCTGTCATTTCAAAGTGTCTCTGTCAAATGGATTACTCAACTAGGTTTCAAGGACCTGCTTCTCATGTGGTATAGCAACTCTGTGAGTCTGTCACCAGAGATCATGCTTGTTGAAACTATATCTGACCCCTTAAAAGCTTCTCTGTACCTGCGTATGTTTGTGGCACAAATCTCTACTTCCTCCTCTATGATTTAAACTCTCTTGAACTAACAAGCCCTTGAACTACAACATGGAGTTTCCATCTTAGTGTTAGACAACATAACAGTGAAGAAAGGAAAATTCATCCCCTCCCTGTTCTACAGTGGGATCATATTCCACAGTTTCTCCAAGCCTGAATTATCTTCAGCTACCTAACTGCTGTATTTTCCTAAGGATTAACCAACTATTTAAATTTTCCAGGGGCTTGGTTTATATTTATCCTAGACAATTACATTGTCCCTCCTGACTCAAACAGGGAAAGGTATCCATACTCTGAAGAAGAATCACAGGCTGTCATTACCTTGTTAGTGAATCAAAATCTCTTCATATTCAATTATATCTCCAGATACATCATCTGAGTTAAACTTTTCCCTGGTTACATTAGGAAAATCCAAGAAGTTGTAGTTCCTTATCTCCTTCCCACATCTTCTATGCCTGCCTTCTCTATCATCCACACTACTACTTACTGTTTGTTGAAGAAAAGTGCTGGATGCAGTAGGTGGATAAATATCTTAACTAAGACTATATCTGTGAAGATTCAATATATGCATGATTAAGCTTGCAGCTATGAGTCTGGGGCTATCAGTTTCCTCATCTTTAAGATGAGAAGAAAGACTAATAAACAATAAAATACTGTCAGTTCTTGATTACCTATGGGAATAAAAGGGGCTAGCCTAATGAATACTTGGCTTAACATTCTGGGTTTCCTTCATTGCAACTGTTGTCTCAGAGTTCCAGAATGACTAGTCTTCATTGTACCAAGAACAGTAGCTCCTGACTTTCTGCCTTTTATATCACAATTGCTTTGCCTCTGATTGTGAAAATCAGAATGCATTTTTTCAAACTATGTGTAACTGTGTGTGTGTGTGTGTGTGTGTGTGTGTGTGTGTGTGTGTGTGTAGTCTGTGGATTTACCTTTGGATTTGAGTGAAAGGCAGTTCTAAAGATAATACTATTCAGGATTTATCCCTAAATCTAAGACCTGGGAATAGGGATAAGCAGAAGGAGATGGAGGACCAATAAAAAGAGGTCACATTTAAGTATCACTCCAGTGTTCCCAATGTTATTTATAAACACATTATCCTATTTGATTCTCCAAAGTCCTTAGAGGCAAATGTCATTTGTCTGATGAAGGAAGAAACAAAGGTTGAAAGATTTAATACTTTGCTCAGATTATATAGTGAGAATTTGAGACATGATTTGAATTCAGGTCTGTATGAACATCAAGTCCAGGCCCTATTCACTATATTTTTGTCAATATTTTTCTTGTGCTTTTGTTTAATCGGTATATCTTTGAAATATCTAATATTTGTCTTTTATGCTCTTTTCTCTCCTGCCTCACCTCCATTGTAACACAAGATCAAGCTCTTTCATATCTTCTACAGGTTTCATCCAAGATAATATTTCTTCTCTTACCATGGAAAATTATCTCTCTCTCTTTCTTTCTTTCTTTTTTCTTTCTTTCTTTCTTTCTTTCTTTCTTTCTTTCTTTCTTTCTTTCTTTCTTTCTTTCTTTCTTTCTTTCTTTCTTTCAGTGAACCTGAACATTAGCTACAAGTTAGAGGAAAAGCAAAATAGTCAAACAATTTCAAACATGTGAATGGCTTACAGGCCCTATTCGCCCCCTCCGCCCACCTCCAAACATATACTATTATTAAAAGAGTATACTTGTTGAACTCAAATTTTTTGGAATTTTAGATAATTAAAAAAATAAAATTAAGGAAAATCAGGCAATCTAGTAGAAGATATATAAGGAGTATTATGGGACCATAATAGGTTGAGTTGTGAATGATATAGCTTGAAAGAAAGAAGGCTGTAGTTCTAGATCATGAAGGGACTCTAAAAGGTCATGGAAGAAGGCAGAAAAAGGAATGAGAGTCAAAATAGTTAAAAATCTGTCAAATAATCAATACTTCAATAACTAAAATTGTCTATTCTCTTCTCTGTTGTACCCCTTATGACACAGATGGCTTTTATATTAATGAGGATGTATTGTATATATATATATATATATATATATATATATATATATATATATATGTGTGTGTGTGTGTGTGTGTGTGTGTGTGTGTGTGTGTATATTATATATAATATATACTGTATTAGAACTATTGAGTTTTCAAATATATGTATTTCATAAGTTGTTGTGTACATGATTATATCTGACTGCAGATGCTCTGGGTAACAGTGATTATATCTGATTTAAGGTTTACTGTTGTATACATAATTTCACATTTGTGTGATCTTTGTATTTGTACATATATTTGAGAAATTTAAATCAGACTGGTCATAGAATTCAAATTCTTAATTTCATCTTTCTAACTCCAAACTGATCTAGTCATGTCAAAATATAATAGAAATATTAACATGTCATGGTCTCAGTTGTATAGATCTTAACCCTATGAAACTCTGGGGAGACAACAAACATGTTCAAAACTATCAGCAATCTAGAGTCGGGAAGTTGACTTTCTTTTACTCTTGCTTCCATTTCAATCTAAAATCCTCTAGTATCATAGGGTTAAGTGTCTCCTTTGGCAGTAGACTCTTCTCATTAGCAATTTGGAATCACTGCTGAGCAGAAGGCTACATTGTTCTCCAAAGTTGGAAAATCAATTTGCATAATGAAGCAGGTGAGAGAGCCTCATGCCCATTTAGGCAGTTCTGATTGGCAAAGAGAAAGAAGTTTTATATGTAATTGGCTGCAATTAATTTGAGGAAAAAAATAAAAGAAAATTGCCCATTGCTCCAAGTTAAAAAAAAAATACATCTGCATACATTTCTGCACATAGTTTTTAATGATAGGAAGGTATATTGTGTAAAGGCATGTGAGTGATTACTCTTATGTAGTTTCCTTCCTTTCTTGCAAGGGAAGCTCCCAGAGGCTTACTTCCTATATTCCTTTTGCCTGAAATGCCTTTAGTTATAGAGAATTTTGGGTCTCTATTCTGTTTGCAATCTTTTTCAATTTGCGTGTAAAGTAACAAAGAATTCATTAGAACCATAGCATTCTTTCTTCAATACCAGGATATCACCCAACTCTACAGCTCTTTTGTGTTCCCTCCAAGAATGGCAGTGTCACAGATGTCTGTATCTGTTAAAAATTATTTCTTTGACAAAACCTAGTTAGTTTGAACTCAAAATCAGAAAAGACTGGGGTGATAATAATAAGCTGGGAAATGCTTTGAGGAAATACCACAGGACAACATATTTAATAAATCTAATATTGGAATGCTTTTTTGTCAAAATACTTTTGGTCTCACTTCCTCGGGGCTGTGGAAACTTTTTTGGGGGAGGTGGAAGTTTTGGAGTGAAAATAGGGAGAGAAATGATAGGAGAATCATTTGCTTCAGGGTAAAGGTTTTTGGTTATTTTGTTTTGTTTTGTTTTTTATACAATGAGTTTTCTCTGATTTTGTTTCAATTACTATATTGTACCATAGTTAAATGGGCAAGAAAGACCATTCCTTGCCATATGTGAAATAGGAGTCAATGATGACACATGCAAAAATATCAACATCTTTGAAAATTAGCTTGGTTGTGGATTAGCAGCAAGTCTTCAGGTAACGGTAGGGTGTATGAGGTGTGTGAACAAAGAATTACTGAGAAATAAATGCTCAGGGGATCATATAAGCATACCAGAAGACCAGAGCCTCATGCTAGCTCCTTGCTAGTCTTCTCATAGTTCATATAGTATATAAGTAATAAAAGAAAAGGAAACTTCTATCTATATTGTATCAGTTAAGGAAACTCTAAATACGTTGTTCTCATCCTCTTCTCAAACCTTAAGAAGGACTAAAGTTGAGCAGAAGGAGAGAGGCTAGACTTAATTTCAAGGTTCTCAGTGGCTCACACTTTGCTCAGTCATGTATTTGATGAATGAAACTGACTCTGGAGCATGTTCTTCAGTCTTTTCATTGGCCATCAGTATTATACTGGATTCTAGCCAAGACTTTTGACCATCTGATTCAAATCCCAAGCACAATTGAATTAAAATATCATGGAGAAATATTTGATGCTCCGGTGTTTACAGAGATAACACAGTTTTTAAATGGCACTTTGTGACCCTTGCTGGAGGGGGATACTTTATACTAAATGGTCCTTACACAGATCCAGATACATTTAGCAGATTAATTAAAAAAAAGAAAAGAAAAAGAAATCTCACATCCCTGGGGGGGGGGGGTTGGGAAATAATAAATTTCTTCAATAAATTCAATTCAACAACTTCTATGTACAGGATCTGAGGATGCAAAAATAAAAAAAGACAATCTCTGTCTTCAAGGAGTTCACAGTGTATTGTGTAACATTAAGGTTTTGGGAACTTTTCTAAGGAAACCTAGAAAAACAGTGTATGTCATAATTTTCATTGCTAATAAAATTCTGACTTTGATGCAACCTGATTTTTTTTCTAAATCTCAGATTTTGGCCTGTACTAATTTGTATGGCTGCATGAATCTTTCCCAAAGGAATCAAAACTTCATGACCAGAAGTGTGACATTAATTTCTAATATACCTACAACTTACATACCAAAACATCTTGAGAATATCTAATCTTATATAATAAGGATGTTGGGAAAACTGACTTCTTCTTGGGATAGTATGGAATAGGAAGTAATGACTATCAGAATGAAGTAAATGCCTAAAATAACTTTCTTCTCTTGGACTAGTAACTTGGCAATAAAAAGAACTACAGTCATTGGCAATCTTGGGACCATATGTTCTTCTAAACTTGTCCAATTTGGGAGAGATCACTTAAAAGTAAAAGATTTCAAGTGCTAGCCATATACAATTAGATTTAAAAATCATCTCAGTCCTAAGACAAACTATTTGAGATTGTTCTATTTATTAGAACATTCTTCCTTATATTGGGCCTGAAGATAGGAAGACCTGAGTGCAAATCTGATTGTCAGACTCTCAGGATCTTGAATAAATCACTTCATCTCTATTTGTCTTAATCCACTGGAGAAGGAAATGACAAGTGCACTCTAGGAGCTTTGCCAAGAAAAGTCCATATAGATTATGAAGACTTGGACATGATGAAATGATTGAACAACATCATGAGAAAGTTAGAGGAGATAAGTTTTGGACTCAGTATGACAAACCTTTAAATATATTTTTATTTGGTTATCATATGCCTCCTCCCTGCAAATTTTTCCCTTCCAAGTTTAAAATTTGTTTTCAACTATCCTTCATATTTCAGATTAAAAGTTTTTAATTATCATTGTCAGCAACTACTTTATGTTTCCCAATTTACCACTGCTCTTCTTAAAATGTGGTTCCCAGAACTGTACAGTGTAATACACACTTGAGCTAAAAAGCTCATATTGTGACTTTTATAACTCTTTGTCAGGATACTATGTATTATTTTGTTTGTTTATGTTTTTACAACTTACATTACTTCTCCCACCTACTTCCCCACTCCAGATTTCACCAGATACTAGAACTTTTCCTCTGCCTCTCCTCTACCCACTGCTTAGATGCAACTAGAATCCTTCCTTCCCCCAGAACTTTCTGCCACATCCTTTCTACCCGTTCCTTTTCCTGGCTACACATTGCTTCTACCTTCCTTCACCCCAACCCTTTTCAGGAAAGAGCCCGAGTGTTCTATCCCTACATTCAGGCCCATTTTTCTTCCCATCAATGTGGACCAGAGCATCTTCTCTTCACTTTTCCCAGACCATCTGTGATATGAAGAGAATATGGCTGTCCATATCCTTTAGTGAGAGGGAAAAATTACCCACTATGACTCTTCAGTAACATGGAAGACATATTATTTGACCTGCCAGTACCCCTTAAAGATTACAAACCTCAATATTGGCCTTTGCCATTTGACCTATATTTGAATCCTTCTATATGGGTTGTCTATTCTAATTAGAATGAGATGTCCTTGAGGGCAGAGAATGTCTCAGTGTTCTATTTATTTTCTAGCACTTAGCTCAATGATTGTGACAAAATTTTTCTTAATAAATTATTCTCATTAATTAATCAATGTTTTCATTGAGTTTATGTTTGTTTATGGTAAATTAATTCTAAATCACACATTTTAAACTAGAAGGAACCTGAGAAATGATCTAGTCCCAGGGTTTCTTAATCTGCAGTCTGTGACCATTAAAAAATTTATTTGATAATTCTATCTCAATATTCTTGGTTTCCTTGGAAATTCTAGGCATTTTACTTAATACAATTAAAAATAGTATTATAAAGAGTTGAAAAGGTGCACCAGATCACCATGAGTCTGTGACATAAGAAAAGAATAAGAATCTTTTATTTATGGAGAGCAATATGGAACTATGCCCAAAGAGTAATAAAACTACTGTTCATACTCTTTGACTCAGCAATTCCAATTCTAGTTATATATACAGAAGAAAATTATTAAAAATGGGAAAAGTCCTACATGTTCCAAAATATTCATAGCAACTCTTTTTGTAGTGGCAAAGAACTGGAAATTGAGGGGATGCCTATCAATTGGGAAATGCTAAGCAATTTATGGTACATGAATACTGTGAAATACTATTATTCTATAAGAAACCATAAATGGTCAGACACTAGAGAAGCATGGGATGACTTATAGGATCTGATGATGAGTGAAGGGAGTAGAACCAAGAATAATGTACACATTAACAACAACATTATGAAATGAACAACCTTGATGGAAGCAACTCCTCTCAGCAGTCCAAAGAGCTAGGATAACTGTATTATACTGGCTATGGACTGTGAAGAAAAACAAAACAAAACACACAAAAAAACACCTTTCCAAATTTGATGAACTTTATAAAATTCTCTTATGTATCTCTTTCCCTTAATGCTGACTCCTCCTGATGAAAATTACTAGTTTGTAAACATGTTTATCAAAACACATATGTAAAATGCTAACTTGACTGCTCCCTGCTGAGGGGAAGGAGGTGGGAAGGGAGGATGGAGGGAAATTTTGTAACTCAGAAATATGCATGTGCATATGAATGAAAATAAAAACATTATAAAAAATAAAGAGAAGTTCTCTGTAAAAAAAAAAAAAAGAATCCTTTATTTAATCCAGTTGCCTCCTTGTACATATGGAGAAACTGAAGCCTAGAGACACGTGGTAACTTGACTAAGGTAACACAGATAAAAAGTGTCACAACCAGTATTCAGTTCAAAGTCCCATGTCTATAAATCAAACATTTTTGTATTTTCAGGTAGTTAGCTGTTTCAGTGGATAGTATGCCGGATCTGGAGGCAGGAAATCCTGAGGTCAAATCCAGGTTTGGACACTTAACTAACTGTGGCAAGCCAGTTAGCTTCTGTTGGCCTCAATTTTCTCCCATGCTATCATCATTGCAATTCCTCTTTCCACTGAATCATGCTACTCTTTAATTCAAATGACTTGCTATTATTAAGGCAAATTCATTTGAGAACCTGAGTGGAGAAACTAACATCTGTATCCATTTTCATGTTGTTATATTAGGGTTTTTTTGTTTCTATTGGAATTACAAAGTTACTTTTAATACTCTGGGGTAAGCCCCATAGGAACAAAAACCACTGGGAGAAGTTATCCCCCTCACCCCCAGGAATGCCCTGGAGGAGAGCAAATTTTCCTGGGAGCAGGAGAAGGATGCACAGACAAACCCACTACAGACACAAGGTAAAGGGAATGCCATCAAGTCTGGAACCTGTGAGCACTACAAGAGAAGGCCAGAGTGTGACAGGACTGTCTCTAGGTCAGTTGATGAGCAAGAGAAATGGGCATGAGCCATAGATTCTCTTGGACTCTTCCTCTTTCTCATTAGCCTTTTCCTACATTTTTGCATGATCTCTGAGTCCCTCTCCTTCCAAGCAGAGACAGAGTCATTTTCCCCTTGCCTAAGTAGCTTTGCTCTTTCATGTTCTTCTGGCTGGCAGGTTCACACTGGTTACTATGGGACATGGTGATGGCAGCAGCTCCAGCCTGACTCAGTGGCATCCTATATGAGGTCCTTCTTTTCAAATGATGAAATATTTTGGGAGGTGGGATTCTAATATTTTTATTTTAGAATCTGTTTTAAATGACTAACAGCCTCATCCAACCTGAGTCCAAACAGTAATTACTTCTATAAAACCCTGACAAATGGACAACCAATCTTTGGTTGGCACCCTCCAATGATGAAATATTTATTTGTTTGTTAAGGTATTTTGGCTGCTGAGGGGTTGCTCTAATTTTTAACATTTTTGCCTTCTAACAAGTCTAAATTGTTATCTCTGCAACTTCTACTTATTGTTTCTATCCTCATCTCTTGGGCAATGAAGAAAATTGAATCGGATCTTTTGTATTGTAACTCTGCAGATACCTGAAGATAGGTTCCTTATATCTCCATGGAGACATTGTCCAGCTCCTTAAACTAATGTTGGGGCACAATTGTCAATTATTTCATTATCCTGTCACTCTCTTCAGATTAGATCTTTGTCAACATTTTTTGCAGCATTTAGCATAGTGCTTATCACATAGGTGCTTGATAAAGTTTATTGAACTGAATTTAATCTGCATGTAGTTCTCAAAACTCAATAAAATAGCAAAAGTTTGTATGCTTTAGTGCATAATATAATGGTCATCTTTTTTTCACATTTTTATCTAATTCATTCATAAAAATGTTGATGATAGACCAAGAACAGTCTTAAATTCTGATATCATAACCTTCCTTCCAAATTGATATTGTTCCAATATCTCTCTCTACTACACTGCTCCAGTGCATATTTTATAAAATTTCAATGAGAAGAGAGATATATATTTTATTTAATATCATTGATTTTATCCCTCTTTTTTCTTAAAAAATATTTTATAAGAGAAGGTTTTTATGTGAGGAAGATAGGATACAGCAGGAAATCTAGGTGATATAAAAATTTATTAAAAAATAAAAATTTCTGTAATTAATGATTTGTGCTAAAACTGAACAACTCCCCTATTCTACTTCTGTGCTTATAGAATGCCATTTTTTCCTATAGTCTTTTTGTAGGGCAATTACAATACTTTGAGGAACTATCCAGAGACTATCATAACAGTTAATGATGAAAAAGAGGTTATCTATCCAATTATCCAAAAAAGACTAAATTTAGTAAAAATCATTTCCAATTTTGTAAGCTATATCATATTCATTATGTACAACCTTAATAAAAGCAACCATTTTAATTGCAAACCAGTTATCTATATGTAGCCCTCTTATTCAGTATATATAACCTCTCTGCAACACACATATGCCAACCCTTCTCCATTTATTTTTAATTTCAATTGTAGAATACTTGAAATGGAAAAGTGGGAAATTATAGGATTTTAGCAAAGGTTACAGATTATCCAATTTGGTGAATCTCCCAAAAGTGAAGAAAGTTGTTTTGTTTATAGATTGGCTGAGATAAGGGGATATTAATGTGGAGTCAGTCCAGGGACCCCTGAGGAATCTGTGAACTGGATTGGGGAAAAATTACATTTCTATTTTTCTGTAACTGAAATTTAGCATTTTCTTTCAATTACATAAAAATATCATTCTGAGTAAGGTCCCTAGACATCATCAGATTGCCAAAATGGTCCATGAGAGAAGCACGAAGAAGAAAGCTTGGTCTAGCTATATTTCTGGTTGAAGTTACAGGGCTGGATCAGTATAAATTTTTAGCTCTATGACCTTCAGAATGTAGCATTCTGGCATGTGGATTACATTTATTTAAATCACTTATTACAGCATTTGTTTAAATCATTCATTACATTTATTTAAAACATTTTACTCTCCCGATGGAATGCGAAAAAAAATCTTTCAGTAGCATAAATCCTGTTTTCTTTGGACAGGTCTAGTTAGAAGGCTATATGTCAATGAATGCTACACAATAAAATTAAATAATGCCTCGCAGGATATGGCAATAAAGAAGATATTTATAGATGAGAAAAAAGTGCATGCCCTTCAACTAAATGTGTTCACTGTGTAATTCAGTACTGGACAAGAAGGAATAGGCTCCAATTCACTCTTACCATGTCTAAAGGCCCTTAGGTGTCTGGCTAAACTCTAGAGACAGAGCTACAGATCAGCCTAGACAACAGTAGGGATCTGGGTAGGTGACATTTTTTTGATGGCAGGGGTCTTATGAAATCTGCAGAGATGTAGTGACACCTCTTTTCTAAGGAAACCAAAACTGGTTTCAGGTGATCTTAAGGATCATTCTTCAGCAGATCCAAGGCTTTCTGATGATCAGCCCAGAGATAGCCATATGACTTTTATTATGGCTTAGGGTAACACTACACTAATAAAAATCCCTTGTATTTGATGTGGCTTGTTTTTATAATAAATTCTTTTCGTACATAGTTCCCTTTTGTCTGCCCCTACTTTGCATATTCTTTCTTGTAAAAATAAAGTTAAAAAATAACAAAACAATAGTTCAATGAAAAGATCTAATGCATCCATCATCTACCAAATCTAACAATATTTGCAACATTCCAGATGTTCATGAGCATGCAAATTTAGCTGTTAAGGGAAAATCAGCTCTTTTTCCATGCACTTCCTTTGCAATTGTCACATCCCAGACTTTCCTCTTCTATTACCTCTTGAATTCTTATTCTGTGCATAGCCCCAGAGAGTTCCAGGATTGGCATCACTCAGTTACTTCCAGGTCCAACTGAATCACAAATCTCAGGTTACTTTGACCAAAATTAGGTTCTTATTGCCCCCTTTATCCACCTTGAACACTGTAGCACATGGTGCAGAGTTGACCTGATTGTCTGGGACCAGAGAAGGTGGAACCAGAATGAGGATAGTAGCCTCCTTTTGATTTTCAATCTAGAATGTGTTTAGAGGGTAAAGAGGACAGTTTATCTGGGGATGATGTAACATTGTTTCATCATTATAACCAAAGAGATGACCAGTGCTGTACCACTAGCACATTTCAAGATGAAGACAGTTTCTAGACCTGGTGGCTTCTACTCACCAGAAATTCCTCAGAGTCTGCAGTAATACTTGTTTCAGAAATACGATGGCATTCTTAGACAGCAACCAAGGAAACTATCTGAGCTACAACTCCCAAAGATGGTGGATCTCATAAGAATTAATATATTTCTGACAAATTAAACTTTGGGTAGTACTTCTATCTATTCAAAGGAAAAGTGTTATATATTTAATGGTATGTGAATCATGGAATTTTTGTCCTGGAAATCTTGGAACACTGGGGACATGTATACAAAGATAACCTGATGAGTAGAAGCCCCCAACTTCACCCTCTTCTTTCTGGTCCCTTTAATTTGATTCATCTATTCTCCAAGGCACTCCTGGATAATCTAGGAGAGGGGAAACTGACCCATTTTAGAATGCCTGGGTCCAAGCCACAAGACTCTTCCCATCCTTCAAAGATGATGAAAGATACAATTAACAGCAGTTGAGGATGCCACCTAGGATTTTGTAATGGATTGTGAATTCTGAAGGGTTGGAGAAAAGGTTTAGTATCCTTTTTATCTAACAGAGTTATAATCAGTTAAAATTATCTGGAAGAAAAAGGGACTGTCATCTCTTTCCAATTTTCCCCCATAATTGTTTTTGGACTCCATTAACTACCATTCTTGCATATCATTACGGCTATTCCTTTTGTAATTTTCTTTTTTTTTTTTGAAAAATTCTGTGTTCTCAAAGCTATGATAGCAGATTTCAAGCTCTGTTTGTTATTACCAAACTGGCAATTTGTAAAGTATGGACCCAGCATTAGTCTGTATGTCTGTCATACAAAGATCTAGCTAAATAATTTTTCATATCAACATGTGCTTCATTATTTTGACCACAATAATTCAGACTGACTACTACATCATAGAAGGATTACAATATGCACACGAGTAAAAATATAGATGCTTAAGCACATAAGTATATAATTAAATACTACAAATCTTCTATCATAGTGTGTAAGAGAATAATAGAAACACAAAATAGTATTCCTCTGTGTGATATATAAAAAAGGAGAATTTATCATAGTATTTCCTTCTGAATATCCTTATTTCATAACACATTTAAATGAGATCTTTGTACATATTTTACAAAATTAAAATAACTGAATTGCATACTTTATACATATGTATTTCTTCATTTTATTTACAAAAATTCCTTACTACTACAGAAAAATAATTTCATTTATAATTGAGTTCTACTGGCATTATATTCAAACAAAATATGTGCAATATTCATAATTTTAAGTATGTACTATTTTTAATTAACCATTAATAAGGAGATTGAAAACATTAAAATTAAATTTCAAACTTACATCTTTTGTTTCTAAAGATAGTTGCATAAATAAATTCAACCCCTTCACATCTAGCTGAAATAATTTTGCAATGCAGAATAATGTACTAGCACTTTTCCCCTAACGAATAACTAAAAGTCAATTGATATCAACCCTTTTCTGCTTCCTTTACTCCAATTTCTGATAAAAAGGTAATCCTTCACCCTGCCAAGGTCAATACATGCAACTTGCACTCGTTTATTCTTCTCTCTTCCTTGAAATTAGTCCTGGAATCATTCTTCTCCTACCCGTCTGCCAATCATATCCTCAATCTCTTTCTCCTCCTTCCCTGCTGCCTATAAATATAGCTAAAATCTTGCTAACCCTTAAAAATTCTTCACTTGAACTTACCATCTCCTAAGTTATTACTTTGTACTTCTTTCTTTCACAGCCAAACTCCTAGACAACACTTCTTGGTTTTTTTTAATTACCTCCTTTCCTTCACCCCTTACTTAGGCACTGCAAATTGGCTTCTATCATTATGGGTTCCAATGAATCTGTTGCCACCAGTTACCAATGATTTTTTGATTGTGTGTTTCCACCAAGGACGCAACCATCTTTTGAACCAAATAGTTCACCTCAGAATCATCCTTAATTTTTCACTCTTTTTGAACCTATCATCATTCAATAAATTGCTAAATTCCTGCCTCTACAAAATTTCTTACATCTTTTTCTCCTTAATCCAGGCCCTTATCACCTTTCACCTAGATTACTGTAATTGCCTCTAAAATGATCCCCATGCCAGTTGAATTTCTTCTTGCTGAAATTTATCCTCAACAAAGCAATCAAATGATATTCCTAAAATACAATTATGATCATGTTGGAAACTCAAGTGGGTCCTCAGTGCCTCTGGGATAAAAAGCTCTCTTCAACATTTGAAGTCTTTCACTATCAGGAAAAGTCTACTTTTCCAGTCTTCTTTCATGATTCTTTTTCTTCATATCTCTCCAGTTCTTATTTTTACATCTCCTTACCTTTTCACAGACTGGTCCATAGACCTGAAATGCATTTCTTCCTCACTTTGTGTCTTAGAATCCAAAGCCCAGATCTACAGGCTCCCTAATTCCACCAACTTCTAGAACCCTCCCTCCTCCCTCCTCCCCTCCAGTGAAATCACTCTGTATCTTTATTAACTTTTTCTAAATTTTTATTTTAAATTTATGGAATAACACAAGCATTTACATAACATAAAAATGATTCCACATGAAACAGCAAATTTACTATGAACAACTTGCTATTCCTTTCAAACATAAAACAATATTATCTTGTAAATTTCATAGGGGTTTTTTCCTTTCCTCTTACTGTATATCTTAATTAAGTTGTGATCTCTTGGTAATCCAACCCAGTAGTTGGCAAATGGCATACCATATATTTTATTGGCATACTAAATATATAAATATTTGTTGAATGATGGCTGGATAAAGAAATATGGAAGAGTAAATAGTTTCTATCCAGTTTTCAGAAAGCAAGTTCCATTAAAAATGTAAGATCTTTTAAGTTAAGCATTATTAACTTTGTTTCACCCATAAGGAAATTGAAGTAGCTAGATAGGGTAGTGGATAATGTTTTGGATCTGAAGTCAGACCTGAGTTCAAATTTGACCCTATACACTGAGTAATTCTAGGAAAGCCCTTACCTTTTGTCTGACTTAGTTTTCTCATTTATAAAACATGGATAAAAATAGCATCTATGGTTCTTCTAGGGTTGCTTTGAGGATCAAATGATACAATGCTTAGTAAAATTGAGATGCAATATAAATATGAGTTTTTGTTACTCACAGGAGTTATGTGACTTGTCTAACACCACAAAACTAGTGATAGAGCTTAGATTCAGGTCTGATTCAAAGTCCAGTGATCTCTTTATGCTGCCACTTTAGAGAATTATTCAGCTTTTGGTCAAAAAAGTTTCCTATGGTTTCTTTTAGAGCCACAGGGGAAATTTGTGTACTGATCTGGAATCTTGATGAACAAAGGAATGTTTAATTCTCTTTGTAATCATCCCCAAACCTTAGAATGTCCATAAATAAATTTGTAACAAAGGAATGCTTTCCATCATAATACTTCTTAGGTAGCCAGTGAGCAAGAAGAAATGGGGGAGGAGAGGCACTCTCTTTCAGTGAGTTTATCCTCACCTAGTCACTAACCAATAAGTCACAGAATCAGATACATTACTGAAACCTTCAGGAGGAAAAAGATTATTAAAATGAGGAAAAGGAAAAGAATAGTGTGGGGAGGGGAGGGAGGAAAAAAGAAAAAAATTCAGAAAGAAAGAAAATAATAGACATGAAGAAAATGAAAAATGATAAGAATTCGAACTCTCATTCCTTTTTAAATTCTGTGTATCATTTCTACATGCCTTTAAAGTTCCTTTCAGGAAACTGAAATAGGAATTAGACCTATAATTTTATTGGTATGGAGAATTCCAAGATAAGGAAACTCCCTCTACTAATATAGAATCATATCTTTTCTGCCATTTATAATTGTAGAGAGTTTCTTAGAACACTGATGGGTTAAGTGACTTGCCCAGAATTATGCAAGTGGTATGCATCAGAGACCAGAGCTAAACCCAAGCCAGTGTTTTTCCACTATGCCAATTGACTCTCTTAGGAACATTATTACCTGAGTCTAAGAGAAGGGATGTCTAGTTCCTTTTCATTCTAATTATAATGCATATTTTCTATATAACTTACTTTTTAAGCTGTTGGGTCAAGAGATAAATAATCAATAATGAGCATGATATAGCTAATTTGTCAGACTCACACTTAATATGTATTTTTTAAAACAGATAAATAGTTTTGAAAGCATGACAAAATTGATATCAGGAGGTTTCTTGGAAGTAAATATTTTCCATGTTTCATTTGGAATATCCATGTGTTTTACTGGAAACTTCAGAAGATGACAACGATCATTATTAGTATCATGGCTAGAGGTGACAGGAAATCTCAGATGAAAGCATGTCAGTCCTGAAAATCACTAATAGACCAGAATATAATCATACAGAGAAATGAAAATCAAATAGCTTCCTTTTTACCTCTGTACCATTTCCAGCCTGCTCAGAACAGAACACGTATAGGACTGACCTGTTAGCATCATGATATGTGGGCAGTCACAGTTAAAGATCAGCTTTTATATCCTGAAATATTCCAATACTTTCACATGAGCAGACCTCCTACTTGTCTCTAGAATATTCACAAAGAAGAAACAAAGGCAGGGTGAGCCTACAGTAACTAGTCCATCTGTGAGAAAATGTAGGCCATAATAAGGAAGCTTCCACATTGCTGGCACACAGGAGCAACCCTCTAATAATAGACTAGTCCTTGTATCCCTAAGCTACCTAGTTGCTGGACCCTAACAAACCAATGTGCAGTAACACACTAAAATAATGGATACAAAACCAAGCTAGTTATTTGTAGCCCAGGGATCATTTGTGATACTCCCTGCATAAATCAGTAGGTTCACATAAAGACAGGAAGGGAAAACAATTATTTCAGTAGGGAAACTAATTTCTTCTCCTGGTACCTTCCAATTTATTAAAAAAAACACACAAGTAGGAAATGCAGATGTTAGAAAATTATTAGGATCATGAAAATTTTCAGTGCTCAAAGTAACTTGAAACATGAGCCTAATTAAAATGGGACTGGAGGGAGAATGTAAGCAATATCTTTCCAGGAGAAGTTTTTGGGGGTGGGAACCAGATGTTTTCATAAGTATCTCTTACCTTTTTGTCACTCAGGCCAGAAACTTGGTCCACATACTCCTCTTGAATCATGAAGGCAGCTAAGTTGGCAGTGTAGCTGGCCAGGAAGATGACAGCAAAGAAGGCCCACACTGACACCATGATTTTGCTGGTTGTTCCCTTTGGGTTCTGAACTGGTACAGAGTTGTTAAATACCAGACCCCATAGCAACCAAATAGCTTTGCCAATGGTGAAAGAGGGACCACCTGGCTCTGTAGGGACCAAAAGAGAAGTTCAAGAAGTTATGTCAGTGGGACTCTCACAGCCTGGTTCTATTATTACATGCCAGAAGTTTGGAATAAGTCTTCCATATATGTAACTTCATTAAGACAATACCATGGCCAGGGAAGTACAATGCCTCTTCTCTAATAACTATTAAGCCTCTTCCTCCTCCAGCTTTGTAGGTCCTTCCAAGGACTTCCTATCCCTGCATTATCATAATGACTTATACTGGCACTGTGCTTTATATTTATAAAGTAAATTATCTCATTTAAGGCTCAGCGTAGGACTGTCAGGTGGTTAATTCATGTATTAATAACTTTATTTTACTAATTAACAAAATGAAACTCAGGAAGTAAGGAGATCTACTCAAGATAACATGAACTATAAACTTCAGACTTACCTCTTCTGACTCTAAGTCTCATCTTCTTTTTACTACACCACACCATCTGTAGTATTTGCTTTTTAACTGATTTTCTTTTTTTTCTAAAATGCTATTATCATACCACGAAATACTAAAACCTTAAAAAAGTCAGTATATGTTCTTTGCTACTGTCTTCTTCAAAATCTGTCTTTGATAACTAATTCTATTTCTAGTCCCTGAATTGACTGCAAGTGATTAGTACCTAGAGGTAGGATAGAGGCTAATGGACTTCTTTTGTTTTGGTTTCATTTTTTTTGCTTACTTCATGGAATAAAACAAGTTTTTCCATAACATAGTATGGTTTACAAAAAGACTGCACATGAAACTACATGTCTATAATATACAACTTGCTATTCTTTTAAACATAATCTTATCGTGAACTTCCCCCCTTTTCCTTCTTTTAATTTTGCTTATTGTTTGGCATTTGTTTTATGTTATAGGCTCTTAAAGCACCTATCCCAGTATGAGGCATTTAAGAGATGGTCCTATTGGCTTCTGATCTGGGTCTGTGAACCTGATTCTTCTACTACCCTGACTTATGGCCCTTCACAAAAATACTCTGACCCCTGGACTGTCAGTAGCTGCTTAAGAAACTATTAGGGAGAATGCATGGTTGGTTACCCAGTGTATGGCTACAAACAGTTTTTCTATATAGGGAGGATTGGTACAGTGTCTTTTCCTACCCCCAATCAATCTTTGTATAAGACTCTTAGAGTTCTTTATTCCACAGGTTTATGTAATTGATAAGTGGAACAACAAAAGCCAGGATTCATTATTTAGTGATGGTGACATCTGCCTCAGTATATGGAATTGCACTTGACCCCTCTTATGTAGTTATGAATGTCTGCTCTCACATTTCTTCTACATATTGGCATTATCATAAGCTTAGGTTGACAAACAAGGCTCTATTAACATCTGTTCAGGCCTCTTTAATATTAGGCATTGTGTATATGTTGCTATGTACAGCTAGTCATCTGTATAAGTATGCCTTGATTTACACAACAGATATTTAGACAGAATTCTGTATAAATTTAATTTCTATTAAGTGGATCATATATTAAAATTCCTAGGGGAATTTGCTATATTAAATCATCCTATAATTAGCCTTTTAATAAAGTGCTTCAGTAAAGCAAATAATTGTCTTATAGTTTATTAAGCTTAGTAATTTGGGATTTAAATATATTTCTAAAAGTACATCAGTTTCAACATTTCTTTATATCTGCACACTCGTTTAACAATACAATCTTTTTAATAAATAGTAGACTGATCACCGGTGCTCCCTAGAGTGTGCCAAATGGTTAATTTATATAACTGGAAGAGGTCATAACAACTAAAAGATCCCTGAAGCAACATATGAAATTCCATGTCTGCATCACACCGTAGGGACCAATCAATTGCCCCAGAACTCAGAACCATAGTTCCATCTCTGGACCAACAGATATTTAGGGAATTCATAGAATATGAAGGGAGTCTATTTCTGGGACAGGCTCATTCCTAAGTTGGAAATTATACCCCCCCATACACACACACACACACACACACACACACACACACACACACACACACACATTCCAAGTGATAGGATACATTTTAGGGGACTTTTGAGGTGAGGTTATTTTAGTGGCTCCTTTGTGACCCTTCAGGAACCTAATTAGTCACCTTTAACAATCTCATAAATATTTGGAATATTTAGCAATCACTAAGATCTATGAGAGAGGTCTAGCCTGAAAATAGATTCCTTTAAAAACTGCTATAAAGGCAACTAGTTGGCACAGTGAGCATTGAGCCTGGAGTCATAAAGATCCGAGTTCCAATTCAGGTTCAGATTTCATTAGCTGTATGACCCTGAGTTAAGTTACTCACATGTTGTATGTCTCAGTTCTTCATCTCTAAAATGGGAATAATAATAACACCTCATTCCTAAGGTTGTTATTATGATAAAATGACATATTTGCAAAAGTGTTTTGCAAGGCTTAATACACGAATTGAATCCCAGAAATTTTAAAAATTTGATTTAATAAATGTAGTCCACCCAATTCAAATTTATATATCAGAACCACTCCCCACTGTAGCTATGACTGGGGAATATCACAGGCTCTAGTTTAGGATGTTTTTTGAATGAAGATACCTTATCAGTTTCAGATTGCCCAATGTACATCCTTGGAAGACACATACTTATCACATGTTTTGATATATGAATCAGTATCTATTATCTATATCTGCTTAGGATTATCCAATCTTAAGGCATTTCTGAAGTTAGTTACAAACTAAAGGTTCAAAGGTTCATTTCAAAAATTCCATGAGGTAAAGAGGAATTTCAACTAAATGGGGAAGATGGTACCTACAAATCTGAGAACTGGGGATTGGGGAAGAGGGACTTTGAAAATAGAGAAGTTGAGTTTCTCCTTACCTCTGCCATCAGCAAGGCACCGGTTATAACCCACAGGGCTGAAGTACTCAAAGACAAAGACTGCAACCGCTGAGACAATCAGCAGCATCACAAACATCATAACCCACACATCAGCACTGAATGGCTCTAATGAAGGGAAAGAAACAGGGCTCAGGTAAACATATGCACATGGATGTATGCAGATTGCAAGTAATTGTATTAATACTCATTTCAGTGTTTCTGTCTTTCAAATATACAAGGAGGATAGTCACACCCTAGTGTGGCTTTCTGGGTTAATGTTATAGCTTTTATTTGCAAACTGACTCATATTGGCATCCACAAGGGAAGCTGAAAGTCAGAGTTGGTAGAAAAGTAAATTACTGCATGGGTGTAGTTAAGAAAAACAAAAGACAGCATCCTATTTAGAGATATAACAGACTTTAATAGATCATCTAATCTAGGAGCTAGCAAACTATGGCCCCCAGAGTAAATCACCTACCAACTGTTTTCAATAAGGCCTGAGAGCTAACAATTTTTTTTTTACATTTTAAAATAGTCCTGTATTTTAAAGTGTAAAAACCTTCCTTAGCTTGTTGTTTTTATTGTTTTTTTAGTCATGTCCAACTCCCTTGACCCTATTTGAGGTTTTTTGGCAAAGATACTAGAATGGTTTGCCATTTCTTTTTCCAGTTCAAATAAGGGAGTGACGCAAATGGGTTTAAGTGTCTTGCTCAATCATACAGCTAGATCTGCTGTCTTCAGGACCAGCTCTTCCTTTACTCTAATTAAGCTGCTTCTCCTTAGTTTGAGGGCCTTACAAAAACAGGTGAGTTTGCTAACCCTTGATCTAAACCAATGCTCATATTTTTTCATATGAGAAACCACAACAAAATTACTGGCCTAAGATCATTATAAGTAGTGATAGTCATGATCTACACCTAGAATCTGGTTCCAAATACACTCCCTCTTGATCATTCAATTCATTTTCACTAGCTATGGGACTATACTATAGTACTGGGACCCTAAAAAAGCAAACTGCTACAGTTTTTGTGTTAATGAAACATCCTTGGATGCAATAGACAAATCAACCAAGAGAGTTCTTATCTACATTGTTCATAGCCCTCTCTGCTCTTCAGGTCTAATACCAATAGTCTGGTCTCATTTAACTGTCATTAAAGTCTCATCTTTATAGTTGAATTGGTCTCTACATACATTGACCTATACTCTTGGAAGTCTTGCTCATTGTCCCACAGTTGTTCATATCTTTCAGCTCTTGACCCCCTTGTTATTCATCTTTTCCTCTGCATTTTCTTTTTTTTTAGAAATATTTTATTTTGAGTTTTACAATTTTCCCCCATTCTTGCTCCCCTCCCCCACCCTCCATTTTTCTCTGTATTTTCAAGCTGCCATACCCTGCTTGAGGTATACCATACTGAATGAAACCTGAAAGTTATGCACTGGACTGGACCTTTCAATTTCATGGTCTCCAGAAACTCATTTCAATGGGAAATAAAGTCAAAATAAGGTTTGAAACAGGCCTTGGAGGAAAAAAGAATTTTCTTTGGAGCAGTAAGGACTCATTCTGTATGGTAGGTTTGATGTCCTCTCAGAAGAGAAACTAAATTAGGTTCCTATAAAGACAACACCCTTTAATCAGACTTGAACCATCCAAATAATTAATAATAGTTAATATTGTCCCCAGTGTCATATCTTAGTCTTTTACTGATCACTGTAAGTGAATATAGGGTGTGAACCATTAGATATTACCAAGTCTTTTCAAGGTTACCAGAGGATATATCCAGAAACTCCAAAGGATGATAACATTAAAGTTCCAAATAAAGGTTCATCAAAATGACCCTCTGACCAACTGCCTGCATGAAAAAAGAATTAATGAATTCCCTCTTTTCTTTTCTATTCCACACTTCAAATTCTTTCATTTTCATCCATCTACTCCTCTTTTTCTCTCATCTCTCAGAAAATTCTTCTTGCTAAGGTCAACTCCTCTAACTGCGCCTTCAAGCTGTCATCCTATAGTTCTATCTTTTACTGCCAGATTAATTGGAAAAAAAAATTATCTATACTCACTGACTCTACTTGTCCTTTATTCACTTCTCATTCTTTAAGCCTTCATGCAAAGGGGACAGTCCATTTAGATGTAAATCTATTATTTTATGATCCTTATAAGTCGATTTTTCCTTCTACTGTACTGAAATTACTCATTCCAAGATTAGGAAATACCTCTTAACTGTTAAATATGATTGCTTTTCCTTGGTCCTTTCACATCTTGACTCCTATACATTAAAGAGTACTGTATATAGTATACCAGGACTCAAACCTCAGGCCAGAGTAACTATTTAACATGGGATTTCTTTTTTATAGTTTCCTCATCTGTAAAGTGGGGATACTAATATATGAACTATGTACCTCATGGAGTTATTGTGAGAAAAGTGCTTTATTAACCTTTAAAATCTATATAAAATGGAATATTGTCATTATATATTATATAACTAAAAATAACATCCAAAAATAAGAAATGGTCATGAAAGAGCATAGTGAGTTTAAATAGATCACTGTATATGGCCATCAACAACAAATTCCTTACTAGAAGTGGTAAAAAAAAGATATAATCAAAGACATGTATGAGTAGAAAAGGAAATAGATGAATTTTAAACATGGGATAATAGATGACACTCCCAAGATCACCAGTAGCATATTCATAATATTAAGAGACCCAGAGGAATACTACCATCTTGATTGGTAGATGTTCTATAGAGTAAAGGACATAGACAAGAGTTTCACAAGATTGAAGACACAGTTCACTGTGATATGTAGCATTGTAGGAAGTACTTTGATGAGACCATGATTTGTTAAATGCATTGAACTAAACCTTACTAAAATACTATCAAACTCTTACTGCAATATCTTTCAGCTGACTGTCCATGATGCAAATCAGATAAGCTAACCTTTTTTTAAATGTCATGTTTCTGTGGAAATAATTACCAGACATGTTATCCCTAATAGCATAACTTTAAAATTTTCATAATCATTTCTTCTGGATCCCTCCTAATTAATCTATATCTCTTTTATTGAAATGTCCAGTGAGAGAACATTATATTCTAGGTGTCATCTCAGTAAAGTGGTGTAGAAAGTAATGATGACAATTCTTCATGATACAATGCTTCAAATTCATCCCAAGATAGTTCTGACTTTTGTAGTTGTCAAAATACATTGTAAATTCATATCTAAGTGACTTGACATGCTGTTTGTTTCCTCTTTCATATGATTAATAATGATAAATTTGAACAAAGGGGAAAATAGATTTAAATTAGAAAAACTATTTCCTTATTTCAAAACCTATTTTACTGTTGAATTCCTAAGGGAATTGTAAAAGTCTTATTTTTTGAGTAATTAAAAATGAAACATGATGAAACTTCAGAAATGAACATACATTCTTTTTAACAGTCCTATTCCATATGTAAGTAGTGTGGAGTGTGGTAGATAAAGGATCTTTTTTTTCCCTTGATAAAGGGATCTTTATCTATCATGTGATATAAAGGAAATATACTTCATTTGATTGTTCTATACCAAATCCAACTTGAATGACAGGTCCATATTCTTCAACTTTACCTTGGAAAATAACTAAAAGGAGTTCACTGATTTGAATCATTTTTCTTTCTCTACAATTCCATAATAATCTTTTCTATGATAATCTTTTGAGCATGCCTTTCATTGTAACACTGATAACCTATGTTGAGTTATATAATCATTGTCATTCTTCCATAATCTCAATGGAAATCTGGTATTACTTTAAGAATAGTCTATGACTACCTTCTATAAGATAAACACACGAATTCTACATATCATTTAAAAGATAACTTTAGGACAGCTAGGTGGCACAGTGGATAGAGCACCAACCCTGGAGTCAAGAATACCTGAGTTCAAAACCGGCCTCAGACACTTAATAATTACCTAGCTGTGTGGCCTTGAACAAGCCACTTAACCCAATTGCCTAGCAAAAACCTAAAAAAATAAAAAAAAATTTAAAAATAATCTATTATTCTTTAGGTTCTTTTCACATCAAGAGCCCTAACTCTCCCAATTCAAACAAAAGATAAGTAAATTTTGACTTTAGAAAGAATTTTAATGTAATTTTCTATAATATTGATTGATATTCAAATATTTTTTACAAAGGAATGAAATTAAAAAGCATATAATCTAAATGTAGGACATGTGTTTAGTGTTTAGTGTCCAATGTTAGTTTACAAATATTCTTGGACACTAGAATGCTTTTCATGGAGAAAGGGGAATATAGGGGAATACAGGAGAATATAGGGTAAATTGAGTGTTTCCTGTGGGGACGCTCCAAGAACAGAACATAGAATGTACTATATATTTCTCCATATAATCATTCTAGGTCCTATGACAAATCCCTTTTCAGAGAAATTCTAGGATTTTGGCATACTCGGGATAAGAATAGATTAACTTTGAAGAACCCAAAATTCTTGACTGAATTTAATTCATAGGAAACTAACTCTTGGCAGAATGGATACAACTATATGTACTTCTTGTCTCTTCTTGCTATCTGTTTTCATTTTACGTTTTTATCATTTACCTAAGAAGGCAGATGGTGAGACAGTCCCATTGCTTCGTGACACCATAACACTAATGCCAGTCTCTATGAAGGGCACAGAGAAGTCCACCACTTCTGAACGTTCTTCATTGATGGTAAGGGATCCTACTGCCATGTAGGCACGTTTCATGACCACCTTGAGGAAGGAAGGAAGGGGGCAATATTGCAGTTAGAATGCACCAAAAGACAAATGGGGAAATAAAAAGATAATAATAACCAATATTATTCAGAAGAATCTGATGAATATACAATACATTTGGGAAGCAGAACTGGGAATCATAAAAGAAAATAATATATATATATATGTGTGTGTGTGTGTGTGTGTGTGTGTGTGTGTGTGTATGACACACACACACACACACACACACACACACACACACACACACACACACACGCCCCTAGAACTCACCTCTCCAATCATACCATTCCAGGTTCCGTTGATTTTCTTCCCATGCTTGCCATTGGTAACTAAGTAGAGGTCATAGGTGAACTTCACAGATTTAGATATTTTCTTGAGGATGTCAATGCAGAAACCCTTGCAGCATTTTTTAATGTAATCTGGCTCCTCATCTGTTTTGTTCCTGACCAGTTAAAACAACCAAAGATTAATGAAGAAGACAAAGCATTCTCTTTCACATTACCATATCCCCATTCCATAAGCATGCTCCCCTTCATAGCTCAGAGTATTTGTATTTATATTGAGAGTTCAAGTATTAATTTCTTTCTATAAATTTCAAATGGCTCATTTCACAGCTTCTATCTCAAGAAAAAATTCATAAAACATCCATAAATTGGACATGCCAGATAGTAGAACCAAGCAGGGGGATAATTATCACAAATATAATCAGAATGAATAAACCAAAGTCATGGTAAAGAAGATTCTAAATATCAGTCTTATAGGATCAAAACTAATTTAAAGACTTAGTAATTAAAATTGATGATACATATTTAATTCTGGGAATCAGGGCTTAAGCCAACTGGATGAAAATAATAGGGTCTCAGCTGACTGGGGTGGTGCCACAAAAAATCAGTTTGCCATACTCAGTAACAATGCGTTTCTGGCAGGGGACTGTATTCCTCATGCAGGTTCCACTCAATGGGTCCACACTTTCCACAATGACAAATGGAGCCTCTTCCAGAGTTACAATGCTTAAGTGGTCATCCTCTCGCTCCTCAGTCTCAGGACACACACGAGGCCATACATAGTATTTCATCTGAAGGCTTTTGTCTTTCCACTTTCCTACCTGCAGAGATATGTGCAAAAGATTCAGAAAGCTAGTAACAACATTTCTCTTAGCTATCACTACCTTCTATAAGATAAACACACGAATCCTACATATCATTAAAAAGCTAACTTTAGGACAGCTAGGTGGCACAGCCCTGGATTCAGGAGGACCTGAGTTCAAATCCAGCCTCAGATGCTTAATAATTACCTAGCTGTGTGGCCTTGGGCAAGCCACTTAACTCTGTTTGCCTTGCAAAAACCTAACAAAAAGATAACTTTATTATTCATATTATTAAATAACTCTCAAAATAAAGTTACTAGGTTTAACTCTTTGCTAATGTTCAGTCATTTTAGTTGCAGCCAACTCTTTGGGACTTCATTTGAAGGTTTCTTAGCAAAGATAATGGAATGATTTCCCATTTCCTTCTTCAGGTTATTTTAACAGATGAGGATAGTCAGACAGAGTTACCTAACTAGTGAGTATCTGAAGCTAGATATGAACTCCAGAATATGAATCTTCCTGATTCCAATCCTGGCACTCTATCAGCCTAAGGAGAACTTTATTCAAAAAGAGTTTAATGACCAACAGCTTTTTAAATACAGGTTTTGGATATTCCCTAACTGTAATAAGGATCATAATAGTTAAAAATGATAACCACCTATCAATGATCAATAGAAAAGTGGAAGTAAAAGAAGCAGACTTAAATTTTTTTATACAGGTTATCAAAAATTATGACAGAGATAAACTGTGTTGGAGTCCTGAATTAAATTGGCACAAGTCATCATGAGTCATAAGGAAACTTCATTCAGCCAGTTTCCACATAACTTTTAATTCAGGCATTAACTCACTATAATAGCATGAAAATCACAATCTTCTGTATCTCAGAGTGTTCACATGTGAAAAGGAGGATAATAGCAATTTAATCCTCTTTAATTCAAGTACTTATCACCTCACACCTGAACAATTATTATAGTCTTCTAGCTGATCTCCCCATTCCTAACATCTTCTTCTTTCCAATATATATTATATACTATTGTCTGATATGGACTGATTTTACAAAATGATGGCTTCTTTTAAAAATTATTTTTTTAGGTTTTTGAAAGGCAAATGGGGTTAAGAGGTTTGCCCAAGGCCATACAGCTAGGTAATTATTTAAAAGTTATTTTCTTACTTTCTCATCACCTCTGGGATTAAGCCTAAATTTCTCAAGGAAATTAATAACTTTAGCCTAATCTAAGACCTTCACTGATGTGTACACACACACACACACACACACACACACACACACACACACACTCTCATATACTCTCATTCTAATCTAAAAAGAAAGCAGTGATTTTTGGAAGTCATCAAAATTTACTAATCACAAGTTGTTCTGATTTTAACTCATTTCCTTTTCTGATAGAATAATTAATTGGATGATTAAATAAGGACTTGTGATACATTCTGATTTCTTTAAGGTATATAACAAAATTTATCATAGCATCCTTATGGACAATAAGGGGAAATGTGAGCTGCATAATAGTGCCATTAGGTCAACTTGTAGTTACTTAGATTAAGAGAATTTCAATGTAGGTTTATATAGAAATATAAGGTTTACAAAAACTTCCAGCACTATGAAAAATGAGTTTCTACAATCATACTTTTATGTTGAATGAATTGGCTTAAATACAGAAGAAGACAGAGGCTTATGCCCAGTCTCCTTCCACCTTTTCCCACATTAACTTGGATAAACACTAAAAAGTAATGTTTATCAAATAGATAATGACAAAAACCTGGAGAAGCTGGCTAATATATTGAATGACACATTTGAATGAAAATTCAAAAAGATAACAATAGCTTAGTAGATGGACTAAAACTAAAAGGATGAAATTTATTATTAAAATTAAAATTAAAAAGTCTTGCCCTTAAAGAAAAAATCTACTATATGATACAGTTTTGAGGTACTTGATGTAATACTCAGTTCAATGAAAAAGAATTAGCAAGCTTTAGAATTATTGACTCTCAGTGCTTAAAGTTACCAGATGATATAATATATACAATGCGCTTTGGAAACCTTCAAGTACTATGTAAATTCCAGCTATTCTTGTTACTAATAAAGTTATATAGCTAGTTAGTGTTGGAGGTAACACTAGAATTAGATCACTTGACTGTCAGGCAAGTGGGTTGACTCTTACATCTTGTCTACTGAAAGTTCAATCTAAGCCAGCAATGTGATGTGGCCAGCAGCAAAGCTAATGCAGGCCCAAGAAGCAATAAAAAAAGTACTATGCTCAGACCCTAAGGAGATAATAGTCTCAGTATGCTTGGTTGCTGGTGAAAATATATCTGGAATATTGTGTTCAGACTTGAGTACCAAGTACAGATTAAATAATTTCTAAGGTTTCTTCTAGTTATGACATTATTTGATGCTTTGCTTTGAGGGAAATCACAAACAACAGCTTGTTCTGGAGGTCAAAGATACCGAAGAGTCTTTGAAAGTCATGTCAAAGAAGAATGTTTACCTTGTTAGAAGAAGCCTTACCAGGGACTTTGATTGCTTACTTGAAATAATTGAATAACTATATCAGTGGATAAATAAATGGATTTATCAGGGACAGGCCTCTAAGACTAGTAGACAAAAAATTATAGATAGCAGTTTTCATATTAGCCTAAGAACAAACTTTTTAATAATTAGAGGTATCGAAAAATGGAATGAGTTATTTTATGAAGTAGTAATTTTTAGTCATGAAGAATTCTCAATTGGAGTTAATTTGTCAGAGATGTAAAAGTGGATTCCTCCATGGATTGGGAAATTGAACTATGATAATTTTCAACTCAGAATAACTATGGTCTAGTTCATCCTCATTATCTTTATCTTCAAATCACAAATTTGCTTGTCATTTCCCCTTTTCACCTAGATGGTTCTCTTCTATCCTTTTCTTTGTGTAATTCCCTAATCACAACAGTCCATCATGATATCACACAATTATTATAACACTGTTCTCTTGTGACAAAATTACAACTAGTTCCCTATTAATGTGTCCAATGAATCCCACATATATTTGAAATCGCACTATTTGAGGTTATAATTACATACATATATATGGTAATTGGTTCCTGTACAAGGGAAATATAAAACATAGTTCTGAATAATGAAATAACTTCAAGGGATTAATTATTCATATTAATTATTTCATATTATCTTGCTTCATATAAATATTTAATTTTCATTATATATTAAACTCATATCATATATGCAGCGACATCATAAGCATATTGGAGATCACAGAATTACATAATTTGAGGAGTTAATAGGGACCTCAGTTGCCACCTAGTCCTTTCTAAAAGGAATCTCACAATAATATGCCTTAGAAGTAGTCATCCAAACTCTTGCTGAAGAATTTTAATGTGAGTCAACACTTTCCAAGATAACCCATTACACTTCTGTAAAGGTCTAATTTTTAAAATTTTCCCCTAACATCAGTCTGTATTTGTTCTTTATGACTTCTTCCTGTTGACTCTGGTTCTGTCCTTCTGAAACCAAATAGAAGATTTCTAGTCTTCCTTCCACATGACAATCTTTCAAATACTTGAAGACAGCTATCATATATTTCCCAAGTCTTCTCTTTTTCAGGCTAAGCATTCCTATTTCTTTCAATTGAATCTCATGATTGGATTTGGTTCATCTACCTGGTAGCTCTCCCCTGGATACTCTCCAGCTTATCAATATCATTCTTAACTTGTGACCTCTAGAACTGAACACAGTAGTCTAGTTGTTATCAAGGCACAATGAATAGAAAGGATTGTCTCCCTATTCCTGGCTGTTTTGCTTTTACTGAAGGACAAGGATAACTTACCATAACCCCATAACCCAAGGTACAGTGCCATGCTCTCTCTCTCTCTCTCTCTCTCTCTCTCTCTCTCTATATATATATATATATATATATATATATATATATATATATATATATAGATAGATATGTGTGTGTGTGTATAAATTTTATTTATTTAAGGCAATGGGATTAAGTGACTTGCCCAAGGTCACACAGCTAGGTAATTATTATTAAGCATCAAAGGCTGGATTTGAATTCAGGTCCTGTGAATTCCAGGGCTGGTGCTCCAACCACTGCACCACCTAGCTGCCCCAACTCTTAATATATATTTAATGAAGAATTTAAAAATGAATGATTACTTGGTCATTGTATAAGTTTATTATAACATCAAATTATGGCTCTAAATAAGAATTAGTCAATCACTCAATCAACAAACATTTTAGTAAACACTTTCTATGTACCAGGCATGGTACTTACTACCAGGAAAACAGGAAAAAGGAAAATAGTCCCTGTTACTGAAATTAGAATTCAAATAAATTTGATAACATGTCCTTAAGTAGTATATCAAAATAGATGCAAAAATAATATTGAGGTGTAGATCACTGGGGAGAAGAGGAAAGGCTTTATATAGAAGTTGGCACTTAACCTGGAGCCTGGAAAGAAACTTGGGATACAAATAAGTATTGAATAGAAGGGAGTATATTCCAGGCATGGAGAGCGCCTGGACACCATAAATGGAGTATCTTGTGTGAGAAACACCAAGAGATTCATTTGGGCTGGTTCTTAGGAAAAGTGAAGAGAATGGGTGACAAAGAAGGAAAGGTAGATTAGGGTGTGGTTATAAGGGTTTTAAATGCCAAACAAAATAATTTATATTTGATCCTAGAGGTAATTTGGATGTCACTTGAATTTAAAGAGAAAAAATGAGAAGATTCCATTAAGAATGAGGAATGGAGAGAAAATTTTACAAGGAAAATCTTTTATAAAGTTCAATTAATGCCAATAAATGTCAATAATGTCAATATGTAGAACTCAAGATGGAGTTTAGTACTCTTGAAGTTAGGGTGGGGGAAAATATAATCATTAGTTCAAACTGAAGCATTTTGGACAAATAAACTGAAAAAAAAGATTAAAAAATTAAAATATAGGTAAAGAAGGGTCTTTAAGTAAATGTTCTACTAATTTTCCTAGGCTATTTGAGTTAACAATAATGACATATCACAAGAAGAAAAATTCACACCTACACAGTAATACCAGGTTTTGAAACTTTCCTCACAATAGCCCTAAGTAAGCTTGTTCTCATTTTATAGATGAGTAAACTGAGATATACTGAGGCTAATTGACTTGCTTGGTAAACAACTTCTGAGAAGTTTGAAATATAGCAGGAAAAAAATACTTAAAGTTAATATGATCTTTGAAGATTATATACACAATTAAGACTGATGAGAAGAGGAAAGGTAAAAAATATCTGAAAGAAATTTTTTAAAAAGAATGATTGAAAAAACATGTTGAGAATTAATGGAATTATTTCTTACAGTACTCTCAGTTCCTCAGAGAGAATAATTAAATAAAAATAAGGAATTATCATAAGCATATTTACCAACATCTGCCTATATAAAAATCAAATCACCTTTTTTCTTGACATCTGAAAAGGGCTCTAAAGAAAAAGAGAAATCCTTTTTCACAAAGCATCTTTTTTTTTCTTCAGTTGCTAAGGGAAACATGGATTTGACATCATAGGGTTGAGGTGGTTGTTCTTAGTATGAGATGAACACCTCCACAGAAAATAATTATTCCTAAGAAGTTACTACATTCTATGACCACATGTGTTAAAATTAGAGGGAACTGGTCCATGGAGATGCATTCCTGAGAAGAATCCTGTGAAACAAATTTCTGGTGATTTTAGACTTCAAAGTCTTTCCCTTGCTCACAGTTTTCTCCCATACAAGTAGGGTAATTGGCACTAATTAGCACCCTGGCTGGCTGTGACAGACAAGGCCAAGCATTAAAACAACCAAGGAAAACTGTGCTTCCCTCTGAAAGTCCTGGGGCCAGTCCCTCTATGATAAACAGCTGAGGTAACACAGCAGGGTGAAAACTATATGTGCATGCACAGAGGTGGGTGAGGACACATTGACAGGTCGCTGTTGCTGCTGTAGTCCTTGTGCAGTAAAGCCAGGGGTGTCAGTCTCCCCAGGCTTTTTCTTTTGTATGCATCAGAATTCATTTTAAGATCACAGAACAAAAGTACTTATTAGAGCCTCTTTAGGCATCAAAGGTTATTTTGCTAAAATCAAAGCATTTTTGTTTCTTGCTTGAGATGACATCTGGATCTAGTACTAAATACTTACTGCTTATTTTAGTCCTCCATCTGACTTTTAAAAAGAAGAATTTAAAGCTCCTAATTGAGCAAGCTGAAGAAGTGAAGAAGCAAGAAGAAACTAATACCACAAGTACAGAAAGGGAAAGATCTCACTTCACAACATTTCAAGGGAAATAGGAGGCATAACTGAGGGTCATATTTGACTTGGAAGTCGGATTCCTCCCCTTATACCTGTGTTACCTTAGACAAATCACTTTGTGTCGCTAGACAGCACTTTCTTCATCTGTACAATGTGAAAGTTGAACTAATTCATCTCCATTCCAAATCTAAATTTATCATCTTTGTTGCCCTGTGCAAGGAGATCCAGACCTTGCCCTTCCCATCAATCCTCAATGCTAGCCCCTGTTCAGGTAGTGCTTCTGATGACCCCTACTAGACATAATGTTGGTACTGCAACAGGTCAATGGCAAAGGTAGTCTAGTTGTGGAGGATTACAATATTCAAAACTAGTAGAGAGCTTAAGATATCAGTCCAGGGCTTCGTAACTTGCAATCTGAAGAAACCTAGTTACATCTTCTTAACATTAGGATTGGGATTTTGTTTTTGTTCTGCCTACTTTCATAATTGAAAGAAATGCTAAATTTCAGATAGTGGTTAGTGAAAATAAGGATATATTTTTCTCTCATTCAAGTTCACAATATCCTTTGAAACCTTTCCAAAGACTCCCTGGAAATTTGTACATAGACATTCCCCTCCCACTAAATGTCCATGGATCCCAGATTAGCAACTCCTAAACTAGTCTAGCCGCTACATTTTACAAATGGGGAACCTTAAGCCTAGTATCTAAATGCCTTATCCAAGACCACACAGATGGTAGATAGTATTTGTAACCAAAATTCCCTGAGCCCAAACTCAGGGAATTCATCCTCTGAAAACAAAGGATTTAACTCTTCTTTGATTATAATTCTTCCAATCTTCCTGATCAAAAATTGTTTTACAAAATAATAGATTCTAAGCATTAAAAAAAGTTTCACGAGTTATCTAGACTAATGCAAATCTAACCAAGGACTTTTATATATTAAAGACTAGTATTCATCTAGGCTCTGCTAGAAGACTCCTGTGCTAAGGAAACTACTTTCTCCTACAGTTAGCCCTTTTCACATTTGGATAGAATGAATTGCTAAAGTTTTTTCCTTAAAGATTTTTTCTAAATCTACTTAGTGCAAATTTCACTGGTTGCTGTTAGGTTTACTGTAACAAAGTCTCATATTTCTCCTGCATAAAATTACATCATAAATTTAAAGATAATTTTAATAAAAAATAATAATTAACATTTGTATAGCACTTTAAAGGTGTAAAAAGTGCTTTAAATTATTATCATTTCATTCTTACAATAAAGAATGAGGTAGATGCTACTATTGTTTTCATTTTACAGATGAGGAACTAAGGCAGACAGTTATATGACTTGAGGTCAAACAACTACAAATATGACCTTTCTAAGTTTTCTCTTCACCAGACTGACTTTTCCACAATTCACTAAGTGAACTTCAAATGGAATAATCCATTCCTCACTATCATGGATACTATTTTTTAAAATTTGGCACCCAAAAGTAAACAATAATATATTATAGTTTAACCAAGTCACTTATTCATTCATTCATTCATTCAATCATTTCCTACTTTTCATGGCCCCATGAAGGATAAGACACCAGGACCTTCTATCTTCTACTATCTCTCAAAGTCTGTTCAAGGTCATGTTCATTGCTTCTATGACACTATCTCATTCTCTTCCATTTTCTCTTTTTTGCCTTAAATCTTTCCCAACATCAGGGTCTTTTCCAATTAGTTCTGGTTTCTGATTATATGGCCAAAGTATTTAAGCTTCAGTTTCAGTATTTGTCCTTCCAATGAGTAGTCTGAATTAATTAGTGACCGCACTGATCTCCTTAGTATCCAAGAAATTCTCAAAATCTTCTCCAGTACCATAATTTGAGAGTGCTGATTCTGCAGCACCCTGCTTTACTTATAATCTAACTCTCAGAGCCATACATTACTTCTGGAAAAATCATAGCTTTGATTCTACAGGCCTTTGTCTTCAAGGTAATGTTTCTGCTTTTTAGTGTCCTATCCAAATGTGTCACAATTTTTCTGGAAAAGACCAATATCTTTTTAACTTCAGCAGTGATGTTTGAGCCCAAGAATAAAATTTGACACTACTTCTATATGTTCTCCCTCTATTTTACAGGAAGTGATGGGACCAGATGCTATGAACTAATTTTTTTTTTAATGTTAGACTTCAAGCTTCTTAATTATTCTTTACTTTCTGCCATCAGAATGGAATATCTGAGATTGTTAATCTTTCTTCCAATAATCCTAATTCTGCTTTTTGATTTATCTAGCCTGGCATTTCACCCTGCATATGAGTTAAATAAATAAGATGACAATATATAAACTTGTTGCACTCCTTTACCAATCTTAAACTAATCAGTTGTTCCATGTTTGCTCCTAACTATAACTTCTCACTTTGTATACAGGTTCCTCAGAAGACAAGTAAGATGTTATGGTATTACTATTTCTTCAAAGATTTGTCCCATTTTTTTTTGGAATCCACAAATCATAAGCTTTAGTCTAGTCAATGAAGCAGAAGAATGTTTTTCTGGAACTCTTGTTTTCTCCATAATCCAGTGAATGTTGGCAATATGGTTTCCAGTTCCTCTGCTTATTTGAAAATCATCCTACTCTTCTGGTAATTCTTAATTTACATATTGCTAAAATGCAACTTACAGAATCTTAAGCATAATCTTGCTGACTTGTGAAATAAGTACAATGTTAGTAATTTGAACATTTTTTGACATTACCTTTCTTCAGGATAGAGATGCAAATTTTTCAAATTTGCTAGTATATCAAATGAGTACTTTAACAGCATCATATTTCAGAGTTTTAAACAAGTCTGATGAAAGTCCATCAGCTTTAGTATCCTGATTTTTAGTAATACTTCCTAAAGTCAAGCTGACTTCATTCTCCAGGTTGACTAATTCTAAAGCAATAATCACAACATTTTAATTATTGGTGATGATAAGATCTTTCTTGTCTAGTTCTTCTGTATAGTCTTACCACCTTTTCTTAATTTCTCCTACTTCCATAATAACCTCATCATTTTTGTCTTTAATAAGTCCATTTTTGCATGAAACATAGCCTTGTTATCTTTGATTTTCTTGAAGAGATCTCTTGTCTTTCCTATTCTATTGTTTTCTTCTATTTCCTTGCTTTGCTCATTTAAGAAAACTGTCTTATCTTTCCTTTCTATTCTCAAGAATTCTGCATTCTCTTGCATATTTTGCTTTCTCCTTTACCTTTTGCTTCCCCCACCCTTTCCTCAGCTATTTATAAATAAAGCCTCATCAGACAATCACTATGCTTTCTTGCTCTTCTTTTTCTTTGGAGAATTTTTTGTTGCTACCTCTGTACAATACTGCAAACCTCTGTCCATAATTCTACAGGTAGTCTGTCTATCAGATCTAATTCCTTAATTCAATTCATCACTTCCACTTCATATCAAAAAAAGATGTTATTAAGGTGCTATATGCTCAGATGGTTTACCCTATTTAAGTCTGAATTTTGCAATAAGAAGATCATGATCTGAATCACAGTAAGTTCTATGTCTTGTTTTAGTTGACTGTAAGGTGATTTTCCACCTTTGCTACAAAGAAAATAATCAATCTGATTTCTATATTGATCATCTAGTAATGACTATGTATAGAGTATCTTTTGGGATGTAGAAAAAGTGCTTGATTCATGAGTGAGTTGTCTTGAAAAAACTCTACCCTGCATGTTAGGACAATTATCTTGATGTTCTACTTTTGCCTTCTAATCCCCCTATGATAAATGCTTTGATGCTATTTCTCAATGATGCCATAAATCTTCTTAGAACTGAGCAACTTTTGGTCTCTTTGGGATCAATGGTTGAAGCATAGACTTGAATTACTGTGATGTTGAATGGTTCACCTTGAATTTGAACAGATACTATTCTGTCATTTTTGAGAATATACCCTGTTTTTTTTTCACCCTTTTACTGACTATAAGAGCTACAGCATTTCTTCTAAGCTAGGGATTCTTCCCCACAGTAGTATATAAAATGTTCATCTGAATTAATTTCATCCATTCCTGTACATTTAAATTCGCTGACACTGAAGATGATGATATTTAATCTTGCAATCTTATGTTTGATCACAATCAGTTTACCTTTGTTCAAGGATCTTACATTCCAGGTTTCTTTATAACATTAATTTTTACAGTGTTGGACTTCTTTTTAATCACCAGACACATCTACAACTGAGATTCATTTCAATTTTAGTCTCGATACTTTCTGGGACTACTTGTAGATGTCCTCTACTCTTCTCCATGGAGGGACATCTTCTGACATGAAGAGTTCATCTCCTGGTATTGTATCTTTTATCATTTTAATGATACTAATGGGGTTTTCCTGGGAAAGATACTGGAGCAATTTGGCATTTCCTTCTCCCCTGAATCACCTTTTGTTAGAACTCTCCACTAGAATCTGTCCATATTGGGAAATTTTATACCACAACAAGGTAGTAATACAGAAGGGGTAGCCAGGTTATAGTATCATGTAATTTTACACTCATATGTTCAGGATACTATGTTTTATTAATTCAGGCAATAGTAATATTACCTTATTTTGTTTTGTCTGGATGTGTATAACACACTTTTCACTCAGTTTTAGCTTTCTATTTTAATTGCAACTCAGTAGAACAGTGGATAGAATGTGAACTCTGGAGTAAGGAAGATTTGAATTTAAATACTTCCTCAAACACTACCCTGGGCAAATCACTTAACTTCTTGTTGCCTCAGTCTCCTCAACTATACAATGTGAATAAAAATAGCACCTATTTCTCCAAGTTGAGAGGATCAAATGAGAAAATATTTATAAATTTATAAGCAAAGTGCCTGGTATAGACTAGGCAAAAAAATATTGTCCTTAAAAAAAATATTGTTCTTTTTCTTATTATCTAATAAAATCTTCAGTTTTTTTAAAGAACAGTTTTAAAAACCACACTTTCAACTTCTTACTTTTTAAAATTAATTTGAAAGTGTTTTTTTTAAGTTAAACATATTATATTTTATTACATACAGTCTATTACTATAGTCCCCAAGATCTTTTTGGATCATGGCTCAATCCATTCAGCATGTTAACTCTCTTCTCTTGTCTTATGACATCTTCTAACTTCACAAATTTGATAATTACATCTTTATCCAAGATACTGTAACCATGCTGACAATCACAGACTCAAGGACAGGTGCCTAGGGCATGCCGCTAGAGAATGCTTTCCAAGTTGGCATCAAGCCATTAAGGCCTACTATTTGGGTTTAGTAATTTGGAAATTATCCAAAGGATAGTTGTTGATTCAGTATTGAAGTTCAGGGGAGAGACAGAGCTGAATTTATAGATCTTACAGTCATCTTCAAAATGATGATTAATTAAGCCCAAGGGATCTGATAATACTAAATAAAGTATGATGCAAAAGGAACAAAAGAAGGCATGAAACAGAGCTTTGGGGTACAAGCAAAGTTAGTCATACAAAAAGATAGAGCAAAAGCAACTGAGAAGAACCAGACAAACCATAAGCAAACGAACATAGCGAAAATAAAGCACTATTTGATTGAATCCACAGGACTATTGTCAGAGAAAATCTCACTAAAAATTCTAAAGCATTCATGTAGAGGTAAAATTTCAATTTGAATACCAAACCAAAAAACTTTCACATAATGAGTATAAAATCCTTCAACAATGAAGAACACTTTGAATAATTCAGGATCATTCCACAATCATAAGAAATTGGAGTGAAAAAATTGTTGCATTCCAAAAATCAAATATGCTCAAGTTGCAATTCCAGCATGGCTGAACCTGATGGTAATTGGGAGAAATAACAGGTCTTAATCAAGAAAGGCTTCAACACAATCTACAATAATTCCTGAGATTATTAGAAATTTGGTTTATCAGTACTTGAGAAGCACAACAAAAAAACCATCAAGAAAAAGATTAAGTGATTAAAACAATTCTCCCACTTGAAAAAAAAGAAATTGGACTGAAGGGTAAAAGAAAAGAACAAAGAGGTAATCAAGAAAGAATAAAGGATTCCAGGGTCTAAAGAATTAAAGCAGCAAACTACAATATGCTCCAAATGTATACATGTGCTAAATATAAAAGATCATATTAAAAAAAATAGAAGAAAAGCAAAAGATACCTTCCATGATTATGGCTAGTGGGAAAATTCTTAACTAAACAAGGTATGCAAATGAGCATAAAAGATAAAATGGAAAAATTGGATTATATATAAATAAGATTTTGTACAATGTCAATGCAATTAGAATTAGAAAGGAATAAGTTTACTGGGATAAATCTTTGTAGCAAATTTCTTTGCTAAATGTTTGTTATTTGAAATATATAGGAAATTGATACTAATATATAAGTATAAGAGTAACAGTAAAGCTGTTCACTTACTTTTGGTTGTTACTCAAGGATATAGAAATAATGACAACAGAAGTTAGATGTTAGGAATAGGAAAATGAATAAATACATGAATGAATGCATGAAGTTTACAAACAGAAAAGAAAACATTCCTTGCTCTCAAGGAGTTCGAATTCTACTAAAAGAAGACAAAGCATACACAAAGTATCAGCTGCAAATCAGATGGAAAGGTCCCATGATCTTTAAGGGTGTAGCAAGAAAACATAATAAAAGCCTGTTTTTTTTTAATTTCTGTTTCTGATATTGAACCATTTGAAAGTGCTAAGAATTTTGATGGTAAGAACTTTATTCTCTGAGACTGCAGGAACTTCCTGCAGAAGTAATTGTCAGGTCACATCACCAACAGGGTTGTTGATTCTTGAGCTGATGGCCCCAAAAACAGACTGGAAGAAGGACCAGTGAATGTAATGGGGTTGCAGCCACTCCCAGGGCTGCCCATCAGTGGTATAGTTGGTATTAAGAAAGGTGAATGTCTTTTTGAATATGATGTCTTCCCTCAATAATGGCTATGGGGACCAGCCTGAAAGCAAGACCAGTATTCTGAAGGTCACTACTGTTCTCAAAACTTTTGGTTTCAGGGCCATGTGCTATCTCTATCAGTTTTTGAGGGAAGGTGGTAGTAGTAGTAGTAGTAGTAGTAGCAGTAGTTTGAGATACCAGACACATGCTGCCTTCTGTCTCTTGCCTCAGATCTTGCTCCTTCAACTAGGCTGGTTGGTTGGAAATCAGTAGTGGTAGTGGGTCCTTTCTTTATAGTAGCTGCTTCATCAGATAATAGTTCCTCAGAGACAGAGGAGAGTAGGTATTGGAAAAAGACAAAGTATGTAAGTGACTAACATAGTCGCTGTGCTGGAATATTTTCCTTTTCAGGTGGTGAAGGCAAAAATGTTAAAAAGATTTTTAGCTCTGAAAATATTCAACAAGATTTAACTTAAAATGTCAGAGTAAACTTCAGCTAATCCTCTGCAGCAGGTGGATTACTTCTCTGCAGGTGCAAATAAAATAAACTATTGGGGATAATAATACCCACACCTTTATGAATTTACACAGGGACTTGTATCAAAAGAACATGCACTGAGCTAATTTCTTTCCTTGGGAATAAGTTAGACACTTTTGGAAACTGTTATTAACTCCTTCTAAATCATGTTGTGAATTATGCACCAAATAGTAAAACAGTGACTTGAAAGACCTAACATACTTTGCTAACAGAAAAATTACTCTTAGCTTCTCCTTGTATTCTTTCCACACAAAGGAAAACTCTCTTTAATACCCCATCTAGGGATTTACAGGGGAGAAAAATCTAAATTCTAATATGGGCTCTCCTGTTATAATTTCTCTGAAATAGTTCTAATAAATTATATTTTCTTTTTGAAGCAACCAAATTGTACTCTTCCATTCCTTCACCAACCCACTGTGGGGAGGGGGGCAGGAGGGGGAGGAAGGGGAGGGAGATTCTTTCAGGATGGTATGAGTTTAGAAGAGGACCACTTCGAATGCCTCTCTACCATATCAGGTATCCAGGCTTTTTCCTTTCTTTAAATATTCTTAAAGGGGACCTTTAAGTGGCTAAATGGAAAATGTTAGGCCTGGAGTTAGGAAGACATCTTCATGAGTTCAAATATGGCCTTAGACACTCGCTAGCTATATGACCCTGGGTTAGTCGTTTAACTGTTTGCCTCAAATTTCTCATCTGTAAAAATGGCAAAGCACTCTAGTGTATTTTGCCAAGAAAGCCCCAAACAAGATCAGAGTCAGAAATGACTGAAAAACAACTGAACTGAAAGTGGAATATGTCCCCCTTCACCAAGGGGTTGTGAGAACCAAATGATTTAATATTTGTAAAGGCCTTAGCAGAGTGTCCATTACTCTATAAAACTTTATCACTTTCCTTCCCCTGTCCAGTGTTTCTAATGCTTTCTTGGGGTTTAATGAAGATTCAAGACAATTTCTTTGGCTAAATGATATTTACTACGTGAAGATATTGGAATTAGAACTACATGAAATAATTCCCAGTTACTGAAATCACTTAGAAAGGTGTTAAATAGGGTGGGGGGCGGCTAGGTGGCACAGTGGATAAAGCACCAGCCCTGGTGTCAGGAGTACCTGGGTTCAAATCCTGTCTCAGACACTTAATAATTACCTAGCTGTGTGGCCTTGGGCAAGCCACTTAACCCCATTGCCTAGAAAAAAACCTAAAAAAACAAAAACAAAAACAAAAGAAAGGTGTTAAATGGAGAAGGGGGAAGGTGAGAGAGCAGTAGAGAGCCACCCTACTGGAACCCTGATATGAGGAAGAGATGAAAGAAATTCATTCATTCAATTCAACTAGAAGTAATGGCAAGGAACCTTTTTGATGAATTAGGCTAGGGAACACAAACAAACATCTCCCAGCTACCTGAGTGTTTCTTTGGTTTACCAGCTAGCAAGAACTGGATTAAGGCAGTTAGATTAGATTGCTCCTGAGGTACCTTCTAGCCTCAGACCTATGGTCCTATGGGTTGCCTAGTCATAAAGTATGAAGCATAGATAGTCTCACAGGAGGAAAGCTTCTCTGAAGTGATAGAAGCATCAAACCAGCAGCAACAAGCTATGTTTTAGTTTTTTTATTGTTAAGGACAGCAACTTGGTGGAGAAGCAAAAAAAAAATAAAAATAAAAATGAAATTTTGAAGTTGGAGAGTAGGGACTAAGAACAGAACTTTAGTGGATGATACCCATGGAGGTGGAGAATAGAGGAAGCATCAAGGAAGTTTCTGGAAGGAACTAGTGGAGTTAGAGCCAAGGAATTGTAAAAAAAAAAAGTTAGCACAGTCATGAGAACTCTGGGAGAAGAAATTCTTCCATCCTAAACTGAAAGGCAACTTCACTGAAGCCAAAATCCTTCTTCACCTCTGAAAGTGAAGGAAACAAATGTACAGGACCAGTTTCCTTCATCCACCAGTATCTGAATCTTTGGGAGATTGTGTTCATTTTCATGACAGGGCTGTGAAGGACTCTTCATGATTTTCTGGCTATTTACTTTGCTATTCTCTTCTAAGTAAACATTGTACTATTTGATATCTTGGCCTAAGATCAGGGCTCAAGAAGCATTTCTCACAAGATTAATACTATGAAGCATATAATCCCTAGGTTCAATAAAATGGCTTTTGCATTCAAACCAATAGATATTTATTGAGTTACTATAATGTGCAAAATTGAAGGTCCTGGAGAGGTAGAATTGAAGGGGGAAACAGTACTTTAGTCTCTAGTTAGTATCAGTGTGATGGTCCCCAGAAGTCCTTAAATATCTTGACTCCCAGGAAGCAAGTGGGGGGGAGGGTGGAGTTGGATTACTCAAACCATTCTATTTTTCCTTTAGTTACTAATGACAGGGATAATAACTCCCATTTCTATAATCCTATCCTTCTTTTTCCCTAGTTCCCCCATTAGTTTCAATTGCTTTCTAGTTGTGTTTTAAATTTATTTAAGGAAATGGGGTTAAGAGTGACTTGACCAAGGTCACATAGCTAGGCAATTATTAAGTGTCTGAGGTTGGTTTTGAACTCATGTCCTCCTGACTCCAGGGCCAGTATTCTATTCACTGTGCCACCTAGCTACCCCTATAGTTGTTGGGGGTTTTTAAACAGAAAAGGTACAGATAAGTATGACTTTTTAAAAACCCTAGAAAACTATTTTAGACTCTTTTATGAAAAGGAAGCAAACCGATGCATTTTCATGAGAACCATTTTGTCTTAAACTTCTATGATAATCTCTCACTATTTCCAATTTTTTTTAGGTTTTTGCTAGGCAGTGAGGTTAAGTGACTTGCCCAAGGCCACACAGCTAGGTAATTAGTTAGTATTTGAGGCCTGATTTGAACTCAGGTACTCCTGACTCCAGGGCCGGTGCTCTATCCATTGTGTCACCTAACTGCCCCCTACTATTTCCAAAATTAAGACTTCACAGATAATGTTTATTTAGCCCAAATGAATGGATTCTTTTTGTAATACCACCATTCCTAGGATGAGATAAAATATTTCTACATTCTGAACTGAGATAATAAAGTTAAGCTTTCAAGATTTTAGAGTCATCGTCTTATTTAGAAAATTACTGTTCAAGAACCCTTACCATCCAACAATTAAAAGACTATTGGCAACCATAAGAAATAGAACCTTCCTTTATATAAAGGGAAATCTGATGAGCCATCTTTGGTACTGATACCTGATCTGTGTTGTCATCAGTTCATCAGGATGTTGAAGAACAAAGAACCACTGTGGTGGTGTTGTACCTCTTATGAGTCATCTGAGGAGTTTCTACCTCCTTATTGATCTGAAATGTCAGGCCTCTGCACTAACCAGAGAAAACTGAAGACATAACATAAGAACCAGACCAAAGGAATTATATCACTTCATCTCCACCCCATTAATATTTTTCATAAAGACTTTTTTTATTATAAAGGATTACAAAAACTAGCCTTCCCTAAAACTAAATAGATTACTTAAGTAGCATAAGTGAAATATTTCTTTTTTGATGTGACAACTAATTTATCATAACATCAGTTATTTAGAAGATAATTATTGATAATGAAGGACATGCTATAAAATAGAAGAATACAACCAATTTTTCTTTTCAATTATTTCTCCTGGACCTAAATAAGGTCCATGAGCCCAAGCTCTGGCAAAGTCTACATTCTTAATGTGGGAAACTGAGAACAGGTCTTATAATGGACTGTGGGTTTGTCATCTGAGAATCAAATTAAGGTAAAAAAAAAGGTGTATTATCAGGTTTGCCATAAGGAATTGAGTTTTTCAGCCAAGAAATTCACATAAAGTATATGATTTGTATTGGTAAGAGAAGTACCTTAAAACACAGAATTGCAGATCCATGAAATGCTGAAGTAAAAGTAATGAAAGATAAATAATAAACCAAGGAGAAAAAAGATCAATTAAAAATATAGTTTCATAAATATGCACATCTTTTCTAAGGTGCCCTAAACATTCTTGCTACAATGATTTCCACACTTAGGTTAGGTTAAGGACCCAGACATTTTACAGAATGACAAATTTTATTCTAAGATTGCCTAGAAATCATATAGATAGATAGATAGATAGATAGATAGATAGATAGATAGATATCTTTAAGGAAAGTCATTCTGGTTAAACATGGCCTTTGTAAAAGGAAAAATCTGAAAATGTTTTGCAGGAATCATGGATACAGATTTTAAGGGTGAAATCAGTGAAGAAGTATTTGTAGCCCATTTACTAAGTACATTTGTAGCACATTTACTAAGATATTACATTAAGTGCCTACTGTATACACAAAAGTCTGATTTTTTTAAAAATCTCTTTTGAAGCAATCTCTATCGAAGTAATAAATTTCCCAGATCCTCTCAAAGGGGACACTGATCCAAGCAGACAGGGAAGTGTGAAAGAAATTATAAAAATAGAATGAACAAAGGATTGCATATATATGGTAGAATCAATGAAACCAGATGGGGGTAGGAAAAAAAGAAAACAGGGATATAAGCAGATTAGAAGTATCACAAGAACCTTTTAAGATATTTCTAAAGAAAATACAGAGTTGACCCAACTACCTCTGTTTGAAGCAAGTTAACATCCCACTGTCACTTCTAAAATTGGAATAATTTCAACATCTTTTGGTCACAGCAAGTTATAATATACTTTGTACTATTGACTAAAACAATATGGTGCTATTATTTGACAATTTCAGAATTCAGGACTTTGAGAGACTGTTTTACAATAAAAAACAGTTATATTAAAATTCTGGTATGTCCTAATATCCCCAATAATATTCATCAGAAAAATATAATCTATTCTTGGGGAATAGTAACATAGTATCATCATTTCTTAAAGAACTCTAAAAATGTCTAATTTAAGTATTCAATTTCATTGTTTAAACAAGTTTTAAACTTTAGGCCCAGGGTAGCTCCTCCCCCTCATTCAGTCAGTAAGTACTTTTTATCTACCAGAAATTTGAAATACAAAAAAAAAAAATGGCAGGAACAGTCTCTGTTCTCAAGGTTCAAAAAATCTATGAGGTAGGTAACATGCAAAGAATTCTAAATAATATGTGTCTATAATAGTTGTTTTTTTAACCATTAAAGTCGTGCCTAATCCTTGTGACCTCATTTTATGTTTTCTTGGCAAAGATATTGGAGCTAGGTAGAGCAGTGGATAGAGAACTGGTCTTGGAGGTTATGTCAAAACCGAGCTCAGATACTAGACACTTACTAGCTATTTGATCTTGGGCAAGTCACTTAACCCTAACTGCTTCACATCCAGGGCCATCTCCAGTTGTTCTGATTCATATCTGGCAACTGGACCAAGATGCTTCCAGAGGAGAAAGTGAGGCTGGTGACTTAGCACAACATTCCCTTACTCAAATCCAATTCATATGCTTGACATGGTATCATCTCCCTGATGTCCTGGTCTTCTTTGATAAAGCAGGACAAACATCATCACTGGAGTAACTTGCCATTTTCTTCTATAGCTCATTTTACAGATAAGAAACTGAAGCAAATATATCTGTGATAAACTGGGGATAATATTATAGAGGAGATATTAAAATGCAGGACTGGGAAAGCCTTCATGAAAGTGAAACTTTAAGAATGAAGTCAGGGAAGATAGGAGGTAGAGATTGAGTATTGCAAGGCAAGAGGGTCAACCAGCTTAAAGATTCAATCTGAGGAGATAGAAGGTCATGTGCAAGTAACAGTTCCCTCATGTAAAACTGAAAGTAGTAAGGTACATGTTCATTATAGGAATAAAGGAAGGAAAAAAATCAAACTTTAATTTTTTCCTATGGTTATGCACATTCTCCTAAACTTAAATGACCTTCTCTAACTAGTTCCAGAGCCTTCATTCTTTGGGAGGTCCAGGATTTCTTTTTTTTAAGTCTCAATTGGTCTGCTGAACACCTTAAAATGTGCTCTTTGATGTGATGGGAAAAGTTCTAAATTTGGAAGTATGAATTCTATGTTTTAATTCCACTTCTGATATTTCCTCTAAAATTGTATACATCTATGAATTTTAATTAATTTTGAAAAAGTTCAGTTTATGTTTTCTACGGCACTGTAGTTCATTTATCAAGTGTCTAAATGCATCTAAAAATATTTCATATGGTTTGCAAAGGATTTAAATTGGATATGGAAATTGATTAAATTTCAATGTGATAGAAATTCTCTGCTGATTTTGTTGATTTTCTGCACCTTTTTTTCCAATATTCTACAATGTCTTGACATTGTAGTGACTTATCATCTTATAAAGGACAAGAACTAACTGGAAAAAATTTTGGTCAAGATCTATCTATAATCTTATCTATATTTCATGGCAACCTATAAGCAAAAATACAAATAATGGAAAAAGCTATCCTCAGAGATTCTGATAAGTATAAATGAGAAAATACTGAAAATTTTCAAAGCTTCTATTTCTTTGATTAAGATAAATTTTAAAATAATGAAATAAAACAATGAAAATAACAAGTACTTGCATCAACCTAGATTGGCAAAAGGATATTTCTTTATCTTTATAAATGGAATATCTGAAAAGTCTTATGAAGTCATTTTCATAAGTTCCAGATAACTTTATTACTGAATAGATCAAAAACTTGTAGCTAAAGAAACAAGTGGACTTTTTCTTTAAGGCCAGCAGAGAAAATGCCTGTTTACAAACATTTAGTTTAATTAGCCAGTCAGTTCAGGTGAGGATGTAGAACACAGTTGTTTACCATAGCCTGATAGAAAGAATTCATTAGCAGCAAACTAACCCTTCTCCTGGTTTGGGGATCAATTTCCTGGGGGAAAAAAATAATGGCATCTACTTATTCTCTTATTTCACTAGAGAAAAGCATGTCTCAAACTTAGCTAGACTCATGGGGTTAGGAGAAACTCAGGAGACTGAAAAAAAAACCCTAAAATGTAGAGTCAAAGTAACTAACAATTTCAGAGTAGCTATGAGTATTAAATAATGACAACTGGCTCAACACTAATGAAGTAGGATGTCCTAGGTTCCAAAGAGTTGTAAAATATGTGGAATTAAATGAAATTTAAGTTTCACACCTGCACTTACAATACTGAAACTATTTCTACCTCCATGAAAAGAGAGTGGAGAATTAGGTCAACTAATTGTCATTTATTCAGTCAAAAGAAAAAGTTTAATGCTTTTACTTTGATTAAATGTCTAATTAATGTCTAAAATGATAGAAATATAAGTGTTTTCTTTTTTCACCTGAGTCATCTAGGTAATATCTCCATTTGATTTTTCACAATACTTACTGAAATTGAATGTCCTAGAAGGAATTCTTATTGACATTTTGGTTGAAGTTGATGCTTAGGGTCTTTTTCACCTATGATTCTATAAGTTCTGAGCAAGTTTCTTTTATCAGGCTAAATTTGTATATATAAATCATAGCCGTTGTTTCTCTTGAGCTGCCCAAAGGTTTTATGATTCTAAATTGAAAAGCAATATGTGAAATATTTAATTAATTGCTTTAAATGATTGTTTTTCAAGAATGGCTATTTGTTGATGAGTTCAATGGTGTACTAGGTTTGATCATTTATATAGTTGTCTTATTTTAGAAATTATCAAAGATTAAGAGGAAGCAACAATCGTCAATTGGAATTTTATAGTTTAACCTTTATGACTATTTATAGATATGAGAAACAAAATGATATAATGGGTAGTATTTTCTATCCTAATGCATTCATAGGCCTAGATCTCCTTCCTTAAACAAAAATTATAAACTTGTATTGACTATTTAATCCATCATGAATATAACCTTGTAAAATGGTGAAAATAAAACAGCTTTGCTTTTCTGAAAGAAGACTTTAATTATATGGATAACATACTACTCAAAAGATGTTGAATTATTTCTTTGGTGAGAATGTATCTAATAAAGGAAGCATTTGATTGACCATAAACCTAGTTGAAAGTGTGCTGTTGGACTTGGATTCAGAAGATTTGATTTTAGGTGCAGCTCTGCCACTTACAAGCTGTGTGAATCTGGGCAAGTCACTTAACCTCTCCAAGTTTCAGTGTGCTCATCTGTAAAATGGAAATACACATACATACATACATGTATGTATGTATGTGTGTATGAAAAGCTCTGGGAATTATAATTATGTCTGAATTGCATTATGATAAAGTGGAATGCTGCTGATGATGATGTTTGTCCTTCATTCTTGAAGAAAACCATGAGAGATGATGCCATGACAAGAAAGTGAGTTGGATTTGAGTGAGGGATGCTGTACTAAGTCACCAGTCTCACTTTTTCCTCCAGAGTCATATAGGTCTGGTGGCCAGATATGAATCAGGACAAATGAGGATGGCCCTGGATGAGAAGCAGAGTTAAATGACTTGCCCAAGGTCATTCATCTCCTACCTGGTGAGTGAATGAGTTCAAATTTGAACTCTGGTCCTCCTGACTACAGGACCAATGTTCTGTGTACCACCTAATTGGATTTAAAATTAAAATTAAATAAGTAAATAAAGATTAAATTAAAATAAAAATAAGATATTGGGAATAGGTTCTGCTCTCAATGATAAGTTGAGATAGTATGTTTTCTCTGTTGGGAAAATGTTTTAGACACTGCCAAATGATAAGGATCTTCCAAGTATATCCAACCCCTATATATACTTAAACTTTTTTTTCCTACTTTCTTCCTTAAGAACTCATGTGTGATTTCCCCCTTGAGCTAAGATTTTGTTTTTGTTTTCTTTTAGTAATCATCTCAATTAAGAGTCTTTAAGTTTGTTTTCTTATTATACTACTTGTGAAGAGGAGAAAGGCAGGTTTGTTTTCATATTTTTCAAAAAGTGACCTTTATAAAACCCTGAATTGATCCAGTTTGGAGGTATTGAGAACTCAGATATCCCCTCAGAAAGCTTCCTGAGTACAGCTTCTACGATGGGTCATTGTTGGTCACAAATTCTCCTAGTACAATTTTCTCAGTGAGATCTTTCACTGGCTGAACAGTACAAATGCAATCAACTTTGCCACTTACAGTAAAATATTTAAATATATGCTATTAAGAAAAAGAATGTGTGTTAGGTAGTGAAGAATAATCACCTTTCCCTTCTTAGTTTAATTTTTATTCTGGCTCAAATTTATCTAAATGCTGAACCATCCAGGAACTTGGAAATATCAGGGAGTATCTAAGTATAAAACAGAAAACTTTGATTTCTACCTAAACAAAGGGATAGAAAAAGAAAGATCTCATTTTAGCCAAGAAAAGTCATCATGGCTTTAACAGAGTTTGCTTGTTTTAACTAAAAAGCTATAAGTATGCTATAAATTACACCCTAACAGTCTGAAGATAAAATAGTTTTAATAGCCCTAAAGAGATGATCCCCCAAAATAGTTGCTTAGAGCAATGCAGAAACTACTTTCCTAGAATTTACTAGAATAAATGCATCCATTAGAAACTGCTAAGTACTGGGGCAGCTAGGTGGTGCAGTGTATAGAGCACCAGCCCTGGAGTCAGGAGTACCTGAGTTCAAATCCGGCATCAGACACTTAATAATTACCTAGCTGTGTGGCCTTGGGCAAGCCACTTAACCCCTTTGCCTTGAAAAAAAACTAAAAAATAATTGCTAAGTACTAAGAGAGCAGCATAGCAGTAGCAACAACCTACACAGTAGTCATTATAAATCTGACACTATTAAACTCACTATACTAACAGCAAAGGATTCCATGAAGCAGCAGAATCTAGTAAGCCTATACACTCAACAGAAATACCACCCCTTAGAAGAGAGTCAGTCCAGTGAAAAACATTGGTGGGTTCTGCAATCTACCAATATCCCATAATGACAGTAAGAATACCTTTCTCCAAAGGTCATTGGGAGATTACAATGAGTTGCCATACCACAAAGTTTTTCAAACCTTAAAGAGCTAAATCAGCTAGAGCTATTATTGCTACTCCATCCTAAGAAATGAAAATATGAGGAATCAAAGAAATAGGGGAAGAACTTTATGAACTGAAGTAAGTAGAACTGAGGTAATGAGAACAAAGAAACAATACACACAATACTTAACACTAATGTTAACAGCAACAAAACACATTAAAAATCAGCTAAATTTAGATTGGTGCTTCTTCCTCTAACTAGTGGTGGAAGATTATGGGTTTGTTTTACTTTCACCAAAGCATTTTTTCAATCTTCTTTGTTAGTTTTACTTAACTCTTTTTTTTTAATAAGGAAAGGTTTGTGTGTTGAAGAAGGGCAAATGGATTTGGAAAATACTGTTATGAAAAAATGTTTTAAAAAGCACCAACAGATCTTATTTCCTTTGCTCACTGGTGTCCTCCTTAGTCTCCTTTCCCCCCACTCTCCCTCCCTCCCTTCCCCCCTCCTCTCCCTTCCTACCTCTCCTGGAGCTTGCTCTGTGAGACTTAGGACCTATAAGTTATGCCCCTGAGCAGTACACTTCATCCCAAGGAGCAGAAGTAATTGAGAGCATGGTGGCTCTGGCAAGAGTCCAATATTCAGCAAATGATATAAAGGGAGGAGTTATGCTGGCTTGCAAAGGAAATATTTTCCCCCTCCCTCAAATGTTCTTCTATTAGACCAAAACTTATTGATCAATGTCAGTGCTCCGAAGCTAATATAATATCTGTACTCATTGGGATAGCATGAATTTCAGTTTAAGCATTTGCTGTTCAGAGAGGGTTCAGAGTAAGGTAGAACACCAACCCTTTTACTATACATGAATATTTGCTCTGTATTCTACTGGGATTTAATCCTGAGAAATTTTAAAATAAAGAATGAAAATGATTAAGGAAAAAAAGTCTTCATGCTAAGAAAAGTTGGTTCAAAACAGTTAGTTTTGGGAAGGACCAAAGACTTGCATTTTTTCTTGTTTTCCAGAAGAAATAAAATTATTTCACTGTCCTTTAGAGCTCCATTTTGGTGAAAGGATTCTTCACTGCACTGATGTCATTTTATCAAATACTATTCCAGTAGCTGGCAGAAGAATAAAGGAATATGGATTTAAATTCTCCTAATGTCCTATGAAGATAATTTTCTATTTGGAATTAACAGAAAACTATACACATGTGGAACAAATAGCAGACACATTGAAAAGAATGTGTGCTTGATTTGGAATTGTATTTGGAAATGGAATTTTCCCATTTTCTACATACATATATGACCTTGGGCAAGCTATTTAAACTGTCTGGACCTCAGTTTCCTTAGTGCATTGACTAGCTAGCTGGTCTATAAGATATTATAAAGGAGAATGATCCAGTTACATATAGATCAATGAAGCATAATTTAACAAATTTGCCAACTAAGTATATTTCTGATTTTCCTTCTAAATATTTACCTACTTTAGGTAATATTTTTTTCTTAGAATCAGGTTAGTGGTTATGACTAAATGAAAATGTATTTCAATTTTTGTCCTGCTATTTACCCAATAAAACAAACAACTATATTAGTGAAGTAAGTTCATAGGAGGGAAACAGTGAATATTTTGAAAAAGCTGATACCAGTATTAGATTTTAATTAAGTATGATCTTAATAATGTGAGAATTCCTTCTAAGTCATAGCCTGTCTATGTCTTGTCATCTTGTATAATTTTTGTCAATCACCTATCATGTATTCTCCACAAGGGATCTAAGAAGTCCCAGGGACTTTCCTCTGAATCTCTGAGCAGTGTGTAAACACCAGTGGAGTATGTCCTTTCTCCATCAATTATCTCTAGTCCTTATGGTCTGATAAGTCACACTTCTTTTCCAGGAATATACTTCTCTTCATATATACTTTATACTGATATTCCTATGTGCAGTCTAATCATACTTAGCTTGTACCTTTCTATTGACCCAAAAGTTTTATTCCTTAGAGATTGTGGCATCCCCAGAAGATGACTAATGTTAAAAAAAAAAAAAACCATGATCCTTGGTTGGGAGGAAAAATTTGGAGTAATTAAATCATTGCACGATATCACCAAAGCATTTTTTTCAATCTATTCTCAGCCTATTACTCATTCAATGTCTAGTCAAGCAATTTAGTCTTTTGAGGGCAGTTCTATGGTTTGTCCATTCAGTTGAATATCATAGTCTGGAAAATAGTCATTTTTCATATATTTGACTCTTCTAGGTAATAAGTTCAGAGTCTTTCAAATGATAAAGGATCTCATTTAAAAAGTTCTGCCATCTTCAGGGACTTAATACAATCAGGAAAACATCAATCACATAAAACAACACCTGGAAGACCCCACCAAATAAAAGTCATCCCTATACCACTTGTACTGACAAGTAAGAAACATCTTTAATAAGCTTACATATGCCTCTCTTATATTTCATTTGATAATAATAAGGCAGTCACTGAAAAATTACATCTTTTAAAGAATCATGAATTATTTTGACATGAATGGAATAAATGTTCTCTTTAATGGAGAACAGCCTTTAGAGCTACAAATTGTTCTCTGAACCAAATACTATTTTTGACAACAATAAACAGAAAGGAAATGAATAAGCATCTATTAAGAACCTGTTAAGTCTGACCCTATGATAATACAAATATTATTTTTTCTAAGATATCTTCATTCTCATTTTACAGGTGATAAAATTGAGGCCAAGAAAAATTTAGTGATTCACTCAAGATCACATAAGTAATATGTATTTAAGGCTGAACTCAGATCTTTTTGGCTGATTCAAACTAAGTACTCTATCTACATTACCAAGATGCTTCTAAAATGGAATTATATACCTTTTGATCAAATATGTGACAGAAAATCTGCTGTAGAGGATGGTTGAGAAAGCTTAATTGCTTATAGTTCATACTTTTATCCAGGAAGGTTTTGATCTGAGTATAACTTATTTTATCTCAAATACATGCACTTTAGAGATAGAAGAGTAGACATATGAATCACTTGTCATTGATATTATCTCAAATAATGTCTTGCTCCAATTAACAAGTTATCTTTCATAAAAGAATTATAAGTGAAGCTCATTGTAATCCATTTTACAATTACTCTTTTGCCTCACAGAATTATTAGGAGGAACAGATAAAAGATGAAAATTATCAAGTATAGAAATCATATTTGTAACATATAATGAATGTATATTATTATAGTGGTTGCTAAACACTAAAATAAGTATATTTCTGATTTTCCTTCTAAATATTTACCTACTTTAGGTAATATTTTTTTCTTAGAATCAGGTTAGTGGTTATGACTAAATGAAAATGTATTTCAATTTTTGTCCTACTATTTACCCAATAAAACAAACAACTATATTAGTGAAGTAAGTTCATAGGAGGGAAACAGTGAATATTTTGAAAAATAACTTATTCATGATTCATGAATCAAGAAAAACAATTAAGTAAATTCATGTTACAGTGTGATATATGCTTCTTTTATGAAACATAACCACTTTAAAATGATAATATTGTTTTCATTAAAACCATGAGTGGGTATTAGTAAAGAAATAAGTACTAGAATTTCCACAAAACTTATATCAAAGTATGTAGCCCAATTATTTTTTTCTATAATAGAATCTATCTTCAAGGCATAGTAACTTCCCTAAAGTAACAGTTATTCTTTGAGATATTGATCTATGATTTTATTAATTTTTCTTTTTCTAGTGAGAACATTAGCTCCTCAATATAAACATCATGACCCTAGAAGGACATAAATAATTCTAAACCTGAAAGGAATTTTAGCTATTTCAAATATGTAGCTAATTCAAATCCAATGTTGGCTAAAAAGTTCAGCTAAGATGGTGTCACTGACCTGTAACTAAGTGTGCATTTCTGAGTGGCAAGGAAAACTTCAAAGAAACTTGATGAGATTTATCATTCAAGTGGAAAGTCTGCTTTCTTTTCTCTCAACAGACAGCTGTCACCCCATCATTGTTCCAGATGGTAGAAGTTATGCAGTCAATGACCTGAGCCAAAGAAGATGTAGGGCAGAGCCAAAGTCCACTAAGACAATCTAGAATGCTTCAAAAGTTCATCACCACAGGTTTCCAACACACCAGAGACACAGTTTCTAGATAGAGAAATCACCCTTAATTTTGTGTCCTATACTACAATGCAAAAGGCAATTTGAAAAAATAATAGTGGAAAGAATAACTTGAGATATCCTACTACAACTGTATAAAGCCAATACTTCCTTCCTTCCTTCCTTCCTTCCTTTCTTTCTTTCTTTCTTTTTTTCGGTTTTTGCGAGGCAGATGGGGTTAAGTGGCTTGCCCAAGGCCACACAGCTAGGTAATTATAGAGTGTCAAGACCAGATTTGAACTCAGGTACTCCTGACTCCAGGGCCGGTGCTCTATACACTGTGCCACTTAGCCGCCCCATATAAGCCAATACTTTCAACAGACTTAGAGTTTGATTAGTGATTTTTCCTTTAAGAAATATGTTTGAGAACATGGAATATATAGAAGCAGAAATGTTTGAAGGGTGGGCTCTGAAGGACACGGGCAACAGTGTTTTTTGCAATCCCTGGCTGCTAGAATGTAACAGCTGGAGACATACTTTATAGTCTCAGAACAATCAAGGATGGATAATGCCCTGAGTCAGACATTTAAATTCTGGACCTTCCAGCAAAAATGAATGGATGACTGAACAAAAGAAGGAAAAACTAATCAACCAAATAAACAGAAAAACAGATAAGTAAATAAAACAAACAGATTAGAAGGATAAGTACTGCCTCTTTTTATAAAATATGGGCATTCCTCACTGCCTTGAATTTAGAAGAGCAAAACCCATGTGAAAACCTGAAACTTTCACATGAAAAACAATTACTTGGCATAAAGAGCAATGAATCATTCTAGTATAATCATATTACCTATGGTGATAAACACCTCTAATGATCAAAGCATTATCCTTTCAAGACTATGGAAAAAAAAACAGTGACCATGAATTGTAGGGTATATTTGATATGCTCTGTGTGTGAGTGTATATAAATTGAGAATTTGCTCTTTGATAAGTAATGCTTAGATGCTGGGAGTTACGGACATTTTTTCAAAGTAAGAGTATATAAGAAATAAAATGCTTTTTTCCCTCTCTTCACTCTCCTGTTAGAGATCAGGAATGTTGCCAAAGGAAGGACAGCTGTGTGTGCATGTGAAGACCAGATAATAATACTATAATATCTTTTCCCCTCTTAATCTCTCTTTATTACTTTATTTTTAACCCTTTCCTCTTCCTACTATACTCTATTCAATTTTCCCCACTTTAACTGCATTTTCTCCTTTTTCATCTTCATCATAAATATTTACATGTCATCCCCATCTCCAGTTTACCCCTGTATGAACTATACTTTGTCAAGGAAAAGAAAAAAGACCTTCAACTACATTTTAAATCTACATTTTATGCTCCAAGAAAGAAGAATGAAGAAAGGATCCAAAAGTCCACACTTGAGGAAAATTTACGGGACAATGTGTCTTAATTCTCAGAATTAAGTTGTCACATTCTGGGTAAAATTATGTGTGCTGTAAAGGCAAAGGTAGCAAAAGCAGTATTTGTAAATGCAATGAACATTTTTTTGTACATGTCTGTCATTTTCTTCTCTCTCTCTCTCTCTCTCTCTCTCTCTCTCTCTCTCTCTCTCTCTGATTGCTTTTATGGAGATAGATGCTAAAAATGATATCTGATAGTTCAAAGGGTATGCATAGTTTAATAACTTTTGGTGTATAATTGCAAAATGCTTTCCAGACTGATTAAAGCAACTCTTAATTCTATCTATGCATTAATGTCTTTATTCTCCCACAACTTTCTTTTTTACTATTTTGTCATTTCCCAAATGTAGAGATAGACTTCTAGCATTGTTCTAATTTGTATTTCTCTTATTATTAATGATTTGGAGATTTCTCCACAGTCTTTTTTCTAAAAGTTACCCATTAATAACCTTTGAGCATTTATCAATTTTGGAATTGTTCTTCTTCCTATGTATTAATCAATTCCTAACATAACTTTCATATCAGACTTTGAATAGAGAAATTTCAAAGAAAAATTAGGTCAATAATATAGTAGAAAATAACCCCCAATTCCTTTAAAATCTTAATGGGGATATGTAGTTTTACCTTGGACAAGAGATGCATCTGAGAGTTTGGAAAAGTATCCTCAGAGTTTATCTGGCTCCAAAATAGATCATTAGTAACACTGGAGAAAGCAGATGAATGATAAGATCAGAAAGAAGACAGCAAAGGGTTAAGAAGTGAAGGAAAGGAGAAGTAAAGATATTGAGTCTAGATTAACTTTCAAGCAGTTTAGCTGAGTTGAGGGAAAAAGCTACAATAAAATGACTATTCCTACTATTTCTACTACTGCTGCTGCTGCTAAAATATTTATGTCATACTTACTATGTGCCAGGCTCTGATAAGTATTTAAATAATAATGATAGTTAACATTTATACAGTGGTTATTATGTGGCAGGCACTATTCTAAGTATTTTACAATTATTATCTCATTTGATCCTCACAATAACTCTGGAAGGAAGGTACTATTATTATCTTCATTTTAAAAATGAGAAAACTGAGGTAAACCAATATTAAGTGGCACTGACCCAGAGTTACATAGTATCTAAAGATGAATTTGAACCCTGACTCCAGACCCAAGCTTTAGCTATTTCCCCATCAACTTACTCCTAGCTCTCAGGGAAAGTAAAATCAAGTCAGTGTATGTTTATGGTTGGAGGAGATATGGGTTTATTTGTAGCTCCAAGTAAGAAGCTACTAGATAGGGAGAGATTGGAGATTAAAGATGGTGTTAAAAAAAAGAGAAAAAACAAATAACCCATCTAAATCTGATCAACACTTCCTAAAAAATTATGTTTTATGTATCTCCTTCCCTCAACCCTAATTCCTCATGCCTAAAATTACTACTTTGTAAACATATTTATCAAAATATGTATATAAAATGCTAACCTGACTGTTCCCTGCTGAGGGGAGGGGGGGTAGGAAGGGAGGGTGGAGGGTAATTTTGAAATTTGTAAATATGCATGTTCACATGAATGAAAATTAATTAAAAAATAAAGATGGTGTACACATGATAGTGTCTGTAATTTTTTTGAGAAGATGAGATTAGTCTTGGCAAGGAGAAGGGCTATTTTATGAAGAGACTAAAGTGAAAAAGGATATAGTATTAAATGTTTTCCTGTTTCTACTCAGTTCATTATAAATCAGTTTCTACTGCTCAGGATTCTATGAAATTACCCTTTTTTCACCATTTCTTATAGGATTCTATATTCTATGACATTCATATACCTCAACTTCTTTAAGAGATAATCAAAAGCACTCCTTTAGATTCTAGTTCTTTTCTCCCTGACACCCAACTTTTAATCCTCTCATAAGATCCAGGAAATTTCTTTTGCGTATGCTATTCCCTTCCTAAATGTAATTCTATGCCAAGCTGTTTGTTTACAACTGTGTTCAAATTTCCTTTTTTCCCCATTTCAGATAAGTTATGTTCATCTTATGCACACTCTCCTTCTCTATTCCTTCATATTTTTATGCTTTTTCTCACATTCCCATTGTATGAGAAACAGTAAATTCCACCTGCTTCTTATTACTTTATATATGCATACATCTCTTTTATGCTTTCTTCACTTCCCTTTTTTCCACATTTTAGAAAAGAACCAACCTACCTCCATCTTCCTTCACCAGGACCTTTTATTTTCTTAAGTAAATCTATTAGCATTTTTTGAAACTATTACAGTTCTAAAGGAACATTTGGGGTGTTTTTCCCCTTCAGAGAATATTAGCCTTTCAACATCACATAGGTCCTTCCAACAACTTAATTTGTTTTGTCTTTTTAAGTTTCTTTGTATACTAGTATATTATTTTGTTTCAAAATTTCTATTCAGTTGTCATCTTTTCATTAGAAATACTTGAAAATCCTGTATTCCATGAAAGACCTATTTTATCTTCTGTAGAATTCTCCTCAGCTTTGCAGGGTAAGTATTCCTGACTGTAGGTTAATAACTTTTGCCTTTTAGAATATTGTATTGTTATTATATATGTATATGAATATAAATATATTCATAATTGTATATGTATACACATATATATACATATATACATATATACACACAGAGCAAAAACCTGTCTTTCCTGTGTTCCCCAACCCCCTAATTGAAAATGAAGGAAAGGGAGTCAAGATTGTGACATGAAACTACTATGCCCCTGGAGCTTTTCCTACCAATGTTATTAATAAATAGGCGGGGAGGGGCATACAAAGTTCAAAAACTGATTTTGCTTTGGATGATACTTTGGCTCATGAGGAGAATTGTCCATGGAGGAGACTTGAAAAGAGGTATGGTAAAAAAAATGATTATCATTATAACTTCATGTAATTTGAGACAATGCTGCTTATCAAGCAATCAAATAATCAAACTATGATTGATGATAGCTGATTAATAGTACTTGAGTGATAAATAACATCAGATGAAGAAGCACAAAGATTTATAATTTTAAAGGGAAAGAAGGGATAATGTGAACATTGAGTAAATTCTAGTCATTAAATTTGACCCAGAGAGGGAATAAGATACATTCAAACATGGGTTTAAAAATTCACCCTAATTGGGCAGCTGGGTGGCAGAGTGGATAGAGCACTGACCCATGAGTCAGGAGGACTGAGTTCAAATGTGAATTCAGACACATAATAATTGCCTAGCTGTGTGACCTTGGACAAGTCACTTAATCCCATTGCCATAAATAAAATTTTTAAAAAATATATCCTAATCTGGAGGGGAAGGGGGGACAGGAAAAGGGAATGATAAAGGAAGAAGAGAGTGATAAAAGGGAAGGAGATGGTATAAGTGAAAATAAACTGAAAGTTAAATTTTAAAAGAAATGTTAAAGGGGAAAAGGAGTAAAATTTTGGTAAGGAACAATACGAGGAAAGAGAAAAATATAAATGGAGAAAGATAGCATGGAGAGAAATATGGAATTAGTAATCTTAACTGTAAATGTGAATGGGATGAACTGTCACATAAAATGGAAGTGGATAGCAGAATGGATTAAAAACCAGAATCCTACAATATGGTGTTTACAAGAAACACATTTGAAGCAGAGAGATACACACAGTGGTAAAGGTAAAAGGATGGAGAAAATAAATGATGCTTCAGCTAAAATAAAAAAATCAGGGGTAGTGATCCTGATCTCATATAAAGAAAAAGCAAAAATCAATCATCTTAAAAGGGATAAGGAAAGAAACTATAACATCTTAAAAGACAACATTGGTAATTAAGCTATATCATTACTAAATTATATATATATATATATATATATATATATATATATATATATATATATGTCTGTGTGTGTGTGTGTGTGTGTGTGTGTGCCTAGTAGTATAAGATCCAAATTCCTAGAGGAAAAGCTGGATGAGTTACAAGGAGACATAGACTTTAACAATGGAGGACCTCAACTTCCCTCTCTGAGAACTAGATAAATCTAACCATAAAAATGAAGAAAGTTTAAGAAAGTGAATGAAATCTTAGAAAACTTAGATATGACAGATCTCTGGAAAAAACTTAATGGGGATAGAAAAGAATATACCTTTTTCTCAGCAGTACATGGCACCTGTACAAAAACTGACCATGTATTAGGGCACAAAAACTTGACAATCAAATGCAAAAAGGCAGAAATAATAAATACAAAATCCTCAGACCATGATGCAATAAAAATTACATGTAATAAAGGGTCATGGAAAGATAAACCAAAAACTAATTAGAAACTAAATAACTTAATCTTAAATAATGGGTGGAACAAACAGCAAATAATATAAATAATCAATAATTATATCCAAGGAAATGATGCCAATGAGCCATCACAGCAAAATTTATGGGATGCAACAAAGGCAGTTTTGGGGGAAACTTTATATCTCTAAATGCCTATATGAATAAAATAGAGAAAAAAAGAGATCAATGAATTGGGTATGCAACTAAAAAAGATAGAAACAGAACAAATTAAATATCCCCAATTAAATATCAAATTAGAAATTCTGAAAATCAAGGGAGAGATTAATAAAAAATGAAAGCAAAAAACTGATCTCATAAAGAGTTGATTTTATGAAAAAGTCAATAAAAATAGACAAACCTCTGATTAATTTTTATTTTAAAAAAGGAAGAAGATAACCAAATTACCAGGATCAAAAACAAAAAGGGTGAACCAACCTCCAATGAGGAAAAAATTAAAGAGATAATCTGGAGTTACTTTCCCAAATTATATGCCAGTAAATTTGATAACCTGAGTGAAATAGATAAATATTTACAAAAATACAAAATGCCCAGATTAACAGAAAAGGAAATAAAATACTTATATAACCCTATTTCTGAAAAAGAAATTGAAGATATTATAAATAAACTCCCTAAGAAAAAGTCACCAGATCCAGATGGATTTACAAGTGAATCCTATCAAACATTTAAGAAACAATTCCTATTCTACATAAGCTATTTTTTAAAAAAATAGATCTACCAAATTCTCTTAAACAGACAAAGAAAATTATAGACCAATCTCCATAATGAATATTGATGCAAAATCTTAAATAATTTTAGAAATGATAATACAGATTACTAGGAAAATTCACCATGATCAGGTAGGATTTATACCAAGTAGGCAGGGATGATTAAATATTGGAAAAACATAATTGAACATATCAATAGCAAAACCAACAGAAATCATGATTATCTCAATAGATGATTAAAAAGTCTGATAAAATACAACATCCATTACTATTAAAAACACAAGAAAGTTTAGGAATAAACGGATTTTTCCTTAAAATAATGAATAATATCTACCTAAAGTATCAACAAATATTATATGTAATGAGAATAAACTCAGAGCATTTCCAATAAAATCAGGGGTAAAACTAGGATGCCCTTTATCAACATTACTATTCAATATAGTATTAGAAATGCTAGCTTTAGCAATAAGAAAAGAAAAAGAAATTGAAGGAATCAGAACTGGCAGTGAGAAAGCAAAATTTTCACTCTTTGAAGATGATATGATGGTATATTTAGAGAACCTGAGAAAATCATCAAAAACACTCCTTGAAATAATTAACAAATTTAGCAAAGTAGCAGGATATAAAATAAACCCACATGAATCATCAATATTTCTATATATGAATGACAAAACCCAAAGAACAAGAGATAGAAAGAGAAATTCCATTTGAAGTAACTACAGACAACATTAAATACTTGGGAATCTACCTCCCAAGATAAACTTAGAAACAGTATAAAGCATTATAATGTCAGATCTAAATAACTGGGAAAATGTCAATTTTTCATGGTTAGGTCAAGCTAATATAATAAAAATGACAATTCTACCCAAATTTAATTTTTTATTCTATGCCTATTCAAGCTACCAAATAACTATTTTACTGAGCTAGGAAAAAATAGCAATAACATTCCTCTGGAGCAACAAAAGGTCAAGAATAGCAAGGGAATTGATGGAAAAAATGTAAAGGAAGGTGACCTAGCTCTACTAGATCTAAAACTATACTATAAAGTAGCCTGATACTAGTTAAGAAATAGAATAATGGATCAGTGGATTAGGGTAGGTTCAGAAGAAAGTACAATAAATAACTACAGCAATCTACTGTTTGACAAACCCAAGGCTAAGAACAAACCCAAGATAAGAACTCACTATTTGACAAAAATTATTGGGAAAAATAGAAAATAGTATGGCAAAAACTAGGCATAGACCCACATCTCACACCCTATACCAAAATAAGGTCAAAATGGGTACAGGATTTAAACATAAAAGATGACACCATAGATAAATTACTAGGTCAAGAAATATTCTATCAGATATGTGGAAGGGGGACAAATTTATGCCCAAAAAAGAGTCCATTATAAACTGCAAAATGAATGATTTTGTCTATATTAAATTGAAAAGTTTTTGCACTAATAAAATTAATGCTGCCAAAATTAGAAGGAAAGCAGAAAGCTGGGAAGCAATCTTCACAACTAGGAGTTATGATAAAGGTCTCATTTCTAAAATATAGAGAGAATTGTATAAAATTTATAAGTCATTCCCCAATTGATAAATGGTCAAAGGATATGAATAGACAGTTTTTGAATGAAGAAATTAAAGCTATATATAATCTATGAAAAATGAGCCAAATTATTATTGATTAGAGAAATGCAAATTAAAATAACTATGAAGTATCACCTCATACCTATCAGATTGACTAATATAAGAAAAAGGGAAAATGATCAATGTTGGAGAGATTGTGGGAGGATTGGGACATTGATGCATTGCTGATGGAGTTGTGAATGAATCCAACCATTCTGGAGAGCAATATGGAACTATGCCCAAAAAGCATTAAAAATGTTCAATCACTTGGACCCAGCAATTCCAATTCTATTCCTATAACTACAAGAAATCATAAAAAATGGGAAATGTCTTACAAGTTCCAGAATATTCATAGCAGCTCTTTTTGTAGAGGCAAAGAATTGGAAATTGAGGGAATATTCATCAATTGGCTAAACAAGTTACGGTACATGAATACTACAGTACATTATTGTTCTATAAGAAACCGTAAATGGTCGGAATCTAAAGAAGCATGGAATGAATTACAAGTTCTGAGGCTGAGCAAAAGCAAAACAAATAGAAAAATTTACATATTAATAACAACATTGTGAGATCATCATCCTTGATGGAAGCAACTCCTCTCAGAAGTTCAGAGTTAGTACAACCTTATTAGACCAACTATGGACAATGTTATCCTCATCCAGAGGGAAAAAAAAACCAAAAACTTTCAGAATTTGGTGAACCCTTTTAAAAAATTATCTTATGTATCTCTTTCCCTTAATCATAATTCCTCATTCTGAAAATGATTGTCAAAAATATGTATGTATAATGTTACTATTCGCTGCTGAAGGAAAGCTGGGAAAGGAGGGTGGAAGGAAATGTTGTAACATAAAAATGTACATACACATATGAATGAATGTTGGAAAAAACTTTCATAACATGTATTTGGAAAAATAAAATATCAATAAAAAAGAAAATGAAGGAAAAACAAATCCCTTATTGCAAACATATGTCATCAACCTAACAAATTTCTGCATTGACCATGTTAGATTTTGCCTCATTCTGCTCTTTGAGACCTTCTCTATCAGGAGACAGGTATCATTTGATCATTAGTCCTCTGGAATCATACACTGATCAGAGTTTTTAATTTTTTAGATTTTTGCCATATTGTTCTTATGTATAAATTATGCACCTAATTCTGTTCATGTCACCCTGAGTTAGTTTATATTAAGTTTTTTCAGGTTTCTCTGAGACCATGACTGTCATAATATCTTACAGCATGGACCAAAACTTGTTCAATCATTCCCCAATTTCTGGATAGCCTCTCAGATTCCCATTCTTTTCCATCTCAAAAAAGCTATAAATGTTTTGTAAATCCTCAGTTAGAGCTGGTTTTGCATAGGAATAATATCTCTCTCAATCTTTTAAATTCTTCTCTTTTATCCTTTTTTCTCTATTAACTGAGCTATATTTTGTACCCAATTCTGTATGTATTATATTTTTCTCCCCCTTTGAACAATTCAGATGGCAATAAGATTCAAGTCAAATCCCTTTTTCCTGTTTGTATAGATATCTACTCACACGTGTTGATTATATGCAATATTTTTTTCTAAATATTTTTTCCTCCCATTGCTACTCATCATTGTATTTTTTTCCTCTCCAATATTATTTTTTGATATCATCAACACATAACAGAACCACTTCCAAGCCTTGTCTAATTACATTCCTTCAATGTCCATCAACTGGAGAATAGTGGAATAAGGTATAATATATATGATTGGAATGGAATGCTTTTGTGTTATAAATATGGTGAACAGGAAAATTTTAGAAAAGGGTAGAGAGAATTACATGAACTTAAGTTGAGTGAAGTGAGCAGAATCCGGAAAACATGGTACATCATAATAATGTACAATGATGAACTTCTCAGCAATACAAATGATGCAAGACAATTCCAAAATACTTACATGGAAAATGCTGTCCGCATGCAGAGAAAGAACTATGGAGTCTAATGCAGATTGAAGCATGCTATTTTCACTTACTTTGTAACTTTTCCCTTTTGTTCTGTTTCTTCTTTCATAACATTGACTAATGTGGCAATATATTTACACGATTTAACATGCACAATCTATATCTGTTTTTCAGGGGTTAATAGATTGGAGCCAGAAAAAAAAATTGAAATTCAAAATCTTAACAAAAAAATAATGTGGAAACTTATCTTGGAAAAAAATTGAAAAATTGAAATTCTATTTATTAAAAAAAATAGTAATAGCACTCCCTTTAAGATCTGTAATGATGATAGAATTCAATCAAAACATGATTCATTTCCCCATATAAGAATGTAAGTAGTTTATCCTTGTTTAGTCCTTTATTAATCCTCATCATGTTTCCCTTTTTATGTTTCTTTTAACTCATGTTTTTGAACTTAAAAGTGTCTATGTACTTCTGGTCTTTTCAGCAGGAATGCTTAGAAGTCTTCTATTTCATTAATAGTCTATTTTTTCTCCTGTAGGAATGCAGTCAGTTTTGCTGGGTCAGTTATTCTTGATTATGAGTCTATATCCTTTACTTTGTGGAATATACCAAGCTCTGCAAGCCTTTTATAGAGGTGACAAGCTAGATCATGAGTGATCCTCACTGTGTCTACTTGATAATTTAATTCTTTGGGGGGGGGGGGCTTTTTTTTCTCTGACCTGGAAACTCTGAATTTTGCTTATGATGTATCTGGAGCTTTTTAATTGGGGGTTTCTTGTAGGAGATGACTGATGGATTCTTTCTATTTCCATTTGATCCTCTGATTCTAAGACAGGATTATAGAGCTCATAGATTAATAATTTTTTTATGTGTTTAAACAAAATTTTATTAAGTTTAAAAACCATTCTTAGACCACAGGCCATATAAAAATAGAAGTAAGATAACGCCTGTTCTAAGAAATCTAGCAGTTTTCTTTAAAGATATTTCTTGTTTTTGTCATGATTAGGTAGTACAAAGATTCTTAAATTTACTCTCTTGGAAGATAAGCTGTTTTTTCCAATGAATTAGCTTATATCTTCAATTTTTTTAAAAAAGTTTCACTTTGTTTTAATGTTGCATGTTGTCTAATGGAATCTTTGGCTTCTCATTGAACCCGAACTGGCTAGAAGGTTAGAAAGTTGTCAGCTGCTGCCTATCCCTGTCGAAATGCCTCAATATAGGTCTGCAGATCCTGTTATAAGTCTAGGCTTTTTACAGCCCTAATGCATAGGTACTCTCTGTGCATTGGAGTACTTCATGCCTTCTGGCCAAACCCAATCCTTAGTATCCATAGATCTCTCTTCCTCCTTATGATAGCTTGTGTTAGAAAAATGACTCATGGTGACTATTTCATTGGATTTTCACCATAAGAATTCTGGTGCATTTTCTAGATCTGTTTTTTTATGAGTTTTAAGGGCTCATTGTACTGCTTTTCACTATTCCATCATTTTGACTCCACCTAGATTAATATATTACAAGATCTTTTATATGTTACTGAAAGCTGACAGGTCTTGATTGTAGTTCTTCATTGTAGGTATCTTGATTGTAGTTCCTTGATACTTGGACTGCTTCCTTCTGTATTCTTGTATTTTTTTCATCAAGGGAGGATTTCTGAATTTTGAATATAAATTTCCTAGTAATTTTTCATTCAGGATAGGAATTCTATCTTTATTTTGTTTTCTAATTTTAATAGATGTGAATAACATCTAATAGAAATTAATGATTTCTTTTTTGAAATATAATGTTCAGGCTTTTTAAAGTTCTAGTTTTCAGAGAGACTATTAATTCTTAAACAATCACTTCTTGACCTGTTTTCTGGGTCAGTTGATTTTGATATAAAATATCTTCATTTTCTACTTTTTTTAATCTTTTGGTTTTTGTTCCAGTATTTATAGATATCTTATGGATACATTGCTTTCCATTTGGTTTAGTTTTCAGGGTGTCCATTTCTTGAATAAGATTTACCACTTTTTATTTTAAGCTATTTATTTTTCTCCCAATAATTTCCTTAAGAGTTTATATTTCAACCCCATCACCACCATCCTTTTTTATTTCTCCCAAGAATTCATGAAATTTTTTAGGGAAAATTTATGGTTTGGGTTGGGTCTTTTTTGTTTGTTCTTGAGTCTCTGTTTTTAGTTGGTAGTTACTTATTCCTTCTGTGGGGATGTTAGACTTCCAATAATTATGGATACTGGTTGGTATTTTCTTTGGTTTAATCATCTACCCATCATTTTATTCCTGAACAGGGGTTTTGTGCCAGGTACAAGGTCTGCTCACTACTGTGCTTGTGGTGGGTAGGAATATGAACCATTTTCCCCCTCAAGTTTTCTGCATTCTAGGACTGACTTATTTAACTCACAGAGTTAGTTTTAACTGAATTTTTTAAGTTTAAAGTTTGAATATTCAAGTTTTTCTGGTGTCTCAGGCAAAGTGGACTGATCTAAAGGATGTGGCACCATGCTGCCCAAAATTCTGTTCCCGGGCCTTCCAAGATCATCATTCTGATGCCTTCAGACCATCCTGGGTCTTTCCCTTGGAGCCCTCAACTCTTTTAGCCTATAGACTCAGAGCCTTACAGACTCTAAATATGGCTAGTATATCAGTTGGGTTGAGAAGCTAATTTCTACTCACTTTTTAGACTTAGTTTTCCTATTCCTTGAGGGATTGTTGTGCAGTTCTGAGATAGAAATCCTTTCTTCCAGTTCTTCATGAGGTTTATTAATCATTAATAAATCAGATCCAAACTTTAAAGATTTGTTGGAATAGCATGGGCAATCCAACTTTAATTCAGTCCTCGCCAAACCTAAATTGATTAATTTAATTCTTTTCTCAATTGTCATCCTTATCAATTTCTATTGTATTTAATGTTGTTGATAACTTTTACTTCCCGGGTTTTTATGGCAAATATTTTCTCTTAGTTCTTTTCTGACTTGTATGATAGCTCTCAGTCTCCTTTGGTATATATTCATGTAGGTCATTTTTGCTGATTGTAAATTTTCTTCAAGGTTCTATACTAAGCCCTCTTCTTTTGTTGCACCAAATATCTCACTGTATCATCTAATCCTGGATTCAATAATCATGTTGATGCAGATCTACCTATTCACCTTTAGTCTTTCTCCTGAATCCAACTGCCTAGTGGATATGTTGAACTGGATGTTCTGTAGATACCTCAAATTCAACATGTCGAAACAGAACTCATCTTTCCCCCAAAACCCTCCCCTCTTTTTACTTTCCTACTCTCCCTACTTCTTACCAATTAGGGCATACCAGGAGCTGAATTTTTTTGAAATTCTTAGTTCCTCACTCTCACTTATTCCACATATCTACCTACCATAGCTAATCATTTCCATCTCTGAAACATCTCAAACATATATAGATATAGATAGATAGATAGATAGATAGATAGATAGATAGATAGATAGATAGATAGAGGATAGCTAGATAACTAGATAGATAGATAGATAGATAGATAGATAGATAGATAGATAGATAGATAGATGGATACATATAGATATTCTCTATTCATGGCAGCTACCACTCTTCAGCAACTTATTAAGTATTGTAATAGTCTTTTAATTGCTCCCCTCAAGTCTAGTAGAGAATATTATCTATGTTCTACTCAGTGGCCAAAGTAATTGCTTTTAAACCATAATTCTGAACAAATTACCCCCCCAAAAAATCTCTTTTACCTTACATATAGATTATGAGTCCATTTGTTATTCATATTCTTTTACAACTCATTTCTATTTCTTGAACATTATGTCATTTCAAACTATGATCTAGCCATATCAACCTACTTGAACATCTTTTCACGTAGTTCTCTAGTTCCCGTATCTGTCTCTTTGCACTGGTTTGCCCTTCATACCTGGGATGTTTTCTCTCTTCAATTATATCTCTATGTACTCCTGACTTCCTTTAAGCCCAAGTACCACTTTCTGAAAGAGACTCACCAATCCAGTATCCCCAGTTTCTAGATCCTTTGTTTTTACTTTACAGAAAGTATATATGTCATACATTAATTAAAATATTTATTTACATGTTACTTCCTCCATTAGAATGAAGACTCCTAGAGGGTAAGTACTGTTTTGGCTTTTATTTGTATAGCCAATGTTTAGTACAGTGTCTGGCACATAATATATTCTTGTTGATTGACTGATAGAAAAAATTTGGTGATATACCTTTTTATTCTATAATTATAAACAACTTGTTGATCTGTCTGGATCTGGGATTATTTTTCTTCAGGACTTTCTTTACAGAATGGCCAATTACTTTTTCTGGGACTGCTTTACTTAAATTCTCTATTTCTTGTTCTGTTTAAATTTCTGTATTTGTGCAAATATTTATCCATTTCAATTAAACTAGTTTTGTAGTCCTACAACTAAGCACAGTAGATTCTTTTTTTAAAAATTGCAAGATAATGGGGTTAAGTAACTTGCCCAATATCACATGGGCAATATATTTAAGCAAGTTTTATGTGTCTGAGATCCAATTTGAACTCAGGTCCTCCTGACTCCAGGACCAGTGCTCTATCCAGTGTGCCATCTAGCTGCCTCAGCTAATAGTTTCTAAAGAGTTCCCTTTTTCTTCTTCGTTAATTTTGAATTCTTTTCCTTATTCAGAGGTATGGTAATTTGGTTTTCTTTTATCTGAAAAATAATCTATTAAATAATGTCTACTTTTTTAGTTCCTCTTCCAAAAAATAATCATTATCTAATTGTTTATCAGGTTTATAGGGATTTAAGTATTTTTTTTTACTTCTTTGAATTTTTGAAATATCTATTTTTGTGCTTGAAATTATTTCTAACACTTTAAGTTGCATGTCCAATTAATTGTTTTGCCCTTTTTTTCTCCTGTATTTCAAAAATACTTTTCAAGATGTACATTTTTCATTTGCTGCTTTAGCTATATCTTCAAAGTAAAATGACAATTATTAGAAGGACTTTGAGAAAACAGAATCATTGTTATACTGCTGGTTGAGCTATGAATTCAACTAACCATTCTGGAAAATTTTTTGAAATTATATCTAAAAACAAATTTACTGTGTATACTTTTTGAATGAGCAGCAATACTACTAGGCTTATACCTCAAAGTGATGAACTATATATGTACCTATACACACAAAAATATTTTATAGCATTTCCTTACAAATTTAATACAAATACAAATAATGTGCAATAACTGAGGAATTGTTGAATTAAAATGGGGCATATTTATGGAATAGAGTATTATTATACCATAAAAGTTATGAAACAGTTTCAGAGAAAGCTAAGAAAACATATGAACTAATGTGGAGTGAAATGAGAAAAAACAGAGGAGAAAATTTTAAGGCAAAATCTGGGCTTTTTTGAACAATTTTGAAAAATGAAAAGGTCTCATATATAAACTGATGAAGCATGTTACCTACTACCAGACTTAGGGGTGATAGATTTCAGGTGTAGATGGGAACATCCATTTTAGAGATTTGTTTTGCTTTATGATGCTTATTTTAAGATCATCATATATGATTGCAAGCTGTGCTTTACTCCTCTATTACAAGGTTTGTCTTTTGCCTGTTTAAAAAATTTAATTGTGAAGCTTAGAGGTGGAAAGCATAGTTAGCAATTATATTGCAAATAAAGAAAAAAAGAAAAGTTTATTAAAATTTTAAGAGCACAAAAGAGAGCAGGAGAAAGTTCAGAAGAAAATGCAGTCAAGCAAGACAGCATTGAAAGTAAGATATCAAAGGTGTTATATACCATTTAAAATGCAAGTTATATCTAATAGAAATTGTCCATTAAATGTATAATCCCCATTTTATATATCAGTTTGTATATGGAATTCTTCTTTTGGACTTTGTGATTTTTTTTAATTAAAATTCTAACCAGGTCCATACCTTTTTACTTTGTTTTTGTTTGTTGATTCATTTGTTAGATTTGTCTAGATTGGACATGGTCATCTTGAAGTATTCAAGTATAAATTTGCTATTTAATTTCTCTCTGAAATTTAGTTTTTTCATTAAATATTTAAAGGCTATATCATTCTGCTTTCTAATCCTTTTCTTCATTTTATGAATTCATACTATTACATCTATATACATACAGATATATATATATATATATATATATATATATATATATATATATATATATATATATATATGTTCATGGCAGTAATTGTTAATTGCATCAATTGCACCTTTGGCTCCATAATCCACCTCTATCCTCTGTCCTCTCCACTACTGCCTTTCTTTCTAGTCTCTTCACTCTGAAGATGTCTCTGCCTCAGCAGGTGTTTCCCTGATTAGTGAGTTCCTACCTGCTGCCATTTATTATTTCATTGATTCCTGGTCAAGGATATAAAACATTATACATAACCAAGCATATTCTGTCTATTCTTATGGGAAGAAAATCTATTCTTTCAAGATTATGGAACTAGGAATATGGAAACATAATAAATTCAGGATTAAGAAAAATTTATTTGGATTCAGACATAAGTGATTAGATAGATACACATAAACTATTCTCCCCAAATTAGCAGAATGACCAAGAGTGTGATAAAAGATCCTCCATTCTCTGAAAACCATAGCCTTTCTACTCCTTAAGTGGAGTAAAAAGAACTTTCACTGTGAGTATGGTTCTTTTAGCTCCTGTTCCTTGTTTCATTTAAATCAATCAATCAATACTTATTAATTGCTTACTATGTATCACACGAGGTGCTAGCACTGGGGGATGCAAAAAGAGACAAAAGCTGTCCCTGCCTCCTAGAAGTTTTCATCATGATGGGAGAAACTATGCAAACAAATATTTACAAATTTCCAGGATAAAAAGGAAATAATTAACAGAAGGAAGGCAGTAGAATCAAGAGGAGTTGAGAAAGGCTTACTGTAGAATAGGGTTAATGGCTAGTACCACCATATAATAGTCAGATATGAGATGAAATTGATGCAGCAGAGCAAAATACTGCCTTAATAATTCTCTTCCAATAAACTATCTTCAGTATATATTTTAAGTAAGACATACTTTTTTAAAAGATGAAAAAACTGACAGTCTTTTGATGATTAAAATCAAGTGAAGAATAAAGTGAAATACATGCTTATGAAAGGTATTTTTCTAGGTCATAAGCAATCCTCAGCACAAGGAAGAATTTCTTAGTTAGGTTCTTCAGATGTTCCTGTTTGCAAATGACATGGTGCTGACTGCTTCAAGCCATGAAACATGGGAGAGCCCTTTAAATGAAATCCATAATTACCCAAAAGTTTTCAGCCTAATTACCCATAAAGGAAAAAAGTAGATAAATCCTGCTATCAAATTATGATATATACATGAAAAGGGTAAAAACATCACTTGTACAAAAATATTCAGAGCAGCCCTGTTTGTGGTAGCAAAGATTTGGAAATTGAGTAAATGTCCATCAATTGGGGACTGGCTGAACAAATCGCAGTATTTGTATGTTATGGAACACTATTGTTCTATTAGAAACCAGTAGGGATGGGAACTCAGGGAAGCCTGGAAGGATTTGCATGAACTTATGCTGAGAGAGGAGCAGAACCAGAACACTATATACCCTAACAGAAACATGGGGGTGATGATCAACCTTAATGGACTTGCTCATTTCATCAGTGCAACAATCAGGGACAATTTTAAGGTATCTGTGATGGAGAATACCATCTGTATCCAAAGAAAGAATTGTAGAGTTTAAACAAAGAACAAAGACCATTACCTTTAATTTTTTTTTAAAAAAAGTTATCTTATTATGTGATTTTGCTATCTCTTATGTTTTATTTTTTTTTCCTTAAGGATATGATTTCTCTCTCAACATATTCAATTTTGATCAATGTATAGCATGGAAACAATGTAAAGACTATCAGACTGCCTTCTGTGAGGGATGAGGAGAGAGAAGCAAGATGGGGGGGTTGTAAAATTCAAAAAACAATAAAGAAAATTATGATATACAATTGGATGGATAACTCAAAAAACTGATTGATCTGTACATACATTTAAGACAGAACCTTATTCATATGCAATGAATTAGAACTTACTATGAGAAGAAGATCAGGTAGATTATGTCAGGAAATTGTGCAATACTTTTTAATGACCCTAAATCCATTCCTGAAGCAAAAACTTATTATTATTCTTTAAGGGATACTATAATAGTTGCAAATTACGGATGCTGTAGACTGTCTCTGAAACACTGAAGTTGTAAATTGACCAAAAGAGAATGGAAACTAGAACTTTTCTTAAAGTGATGTTTCTATCTAAAATCAAGAGTTAACAAATCTCAACTAAAACCTATCTTCTAAAGAAAATCTTGTCCAATTTCTTTTAATTCTACTTCCTTCCTTCAATCATTTCCTAGTTATCCTAGTTTTATATATTTGTTTGTTTTCTCCCTCATTAGATTGTGAGCTCCTTAAAGTTAAGGACTATCATTTGCCTCTTTTTATATGTCCAGTGATAGATAACACAATGTAGTATGTATATAGTAAATATGTATTGATTGAGTGAATTGCGGAACAAATTATTTTACATGAATGTAAAGTAATACTATTATACCATAAGATATAATGAAAAGAATGGATTCAGAGAAACCTAGGAAGACTTTTGTGAGCTAATGAAGAGTGAAGTAAAAAGAATCAGAAGAACAATTCACTAATTATTAAACAATAAAAAAACCAACTTTGAAAGATTATGTAGTAGAACTCACATAGAGGACCTTATCAAGGAGACATAGGACCAGAAGAGTAGATCATGTTGTGAGAATGGAGTATCACTCAAATTTAACCACCTCTTGTAAGTTAAGTGTTCCTATGAATTTCATGAGTATGCAACAGATAAGTCATTTATAAGAAATTTAAATGACAATGGGAAAATGGATGAATTCCAAGAAATATCACTTTAAAATCTTTATGTATTATAGTAAATACACATAAACACACTTTATGTATTATAATAAATCACACAGGTAAGTTCTTAATGTAACATTTTTTCATAAATTTGTGATCTTTAGAACAGATTTGTTTTCTATAAATTACTATATATAAATTACCAAAATTTGTATTTTCATAGATTTGATTGAATAATCAAATAATCAAAGGTCAACTCTCAGACTTTCTTTAAAAATATCAATTAGAGTATATGAAGTCTGTGGATGCATTATTTTTTATTGGTATAAGACCTTTCCTATTAGGAAATTCCCTCTATCAATAAAGATCTGTACCTTTTCTGCAACATACAGTTTTAAGAGAACTGAATGCCTAACTAACTGGTTCAGAGTCATATAACCAGGATTCTTTAGAATCAAAACTTGAACATAGATTTTTCCCAAACTTTCTTTTTTTCTGAAGCTGATTCTCAATTCACTATATTGCAACAACTCTCAAAAATATTATTTTTAAGAAATAAAGTTAGATTAAAAATTTCACTATGCTTGGTATTAAATTATATAAATATACATTCTGTAATATAAAAAAAAAACTAAGAAAGAGACCTGAAAACCAAGTAGTTAAGGCATAAAACAGCCATGTGTCCTTGATAAAAGTATTGCATTTCCAAGGTTTTCTTTCATCTATACAATTATACTTTTACACTAAATAACATACAAGATCTCTTATATTTCTAATACTCTGTGATTGTTTTTCAGTAAACCTTATGTTCTGTTCAGTATTCTTGTCATTTTACCTATTATATTATTTTATGTTTAAAGTAACCTATATGAAATAAAAGAAGAAATTTATTAACAACAATATAAAAGACAAATCACTTAGTATTGAAAGAAAATTACTATTTGAATGACAGGTTTAACTCAAGTTAATTACTTGAGGACAGACTATCAGAACATTGTATTGTTTTCCTAGATTTTTCTCTTGCACCTTGCTCAGAGAAGACAATTAATGTTTGTTGAGTGAGTACAAGAAGTAAATTCTCATTATTCTTATGCTTTTTTAGCATGCTATTCTTGTCTGGGTATAGGCTTAAGGTCAGAAGTCCCTCATCTGATTCTCAGGGATAAATTTCAGAATGTGGGAGTAGAAGGTCAGACCCAGTCATAGCTTTCTTCCTCCCCCTGGACAATTCCCACTTCTTATCACCCTGAACTCTATCTGCTCTTTGTACTTTCTTTGCAAGTGTGAGGGGAGGATGTGAGGATCAAGGCCACATGTCCCAACAACCCAGTCTTGTCTCAGAAAACAAAAAAGTTAAATTGGTTTTATTCATTTTATCATGATAGACAGAAAGAAAACCTTGGATTTTGCCCTTTTGAGAGTTTATACAAAGTCAACAAATCATAACCATAAGATTCTCTCTCAGTTTGGTCCAGTATCCAGACAAGGGAAAAACTAGCACTTTTGAGGAATAATATTTGAGTTCTCCTTAGCCCCCTTCTTTTTATATCTCTGCATACAAACACTGTTCCAACTGCTTCTGCCTTAGTGTTTACAAATAAAACAACAGGCAATTTGCAAGAAAATGAGATCAATCAGGTTTAACTAACTGGCAAAAGAGATTAAAGCTACTTAGAAAGAAATTATAAAACTTTAAAGAACAGAATAAGCTTTGGAATTAGTTTCCATACCTTTCAGGCAGAGAAGAAGAAGAAGAAGAAGAAGAAGAAGAAGAAGAAGAAGAAGAAGAGATTTTACAATCTGCCATCAGCTCAGATAACTACTTCCCTCTCTCCATCAATGGAAAAAATAAGTCATTTAATCTTTCTGGAAAACTTAAAACTCCCTATTTTAAATTCTCTAAAATATAGACAATTTTCTGATTTCTTAGAGCATACTAACTTTAATTTGATTTTTTTTATTTGGATGACCCAGTCATATTGATGTTTGGAGCATTGTTTAACCTTGAACTAAATAACCTTAAATGGTTTGACAAAGTATAGCTGGTCTCAGTTATCCCCTCACACTTGCCCCCAAGTTAAGAATGATTTTTACATTTTTAAATAAAATGTTACTGTATTTTGAAATGTGAAAAAAAACAAACATTTCTATCTTTCTGTCTCCTCTCTTGCTTCTCAGAGTAGCAATTTCAATGAACAACTATCCCTTCTTTCTATACATTCCATATTCCTATTCTATCTTTTGAAATCTATAAAGAATTAGAGGAGAAAACCAAATATTCAAACTCATTAAATTGGTAACTTTAATTTACAAATAACTTTTAATCAAAAGATTGCACTCTGATTTAGAATTATCCCCAAAAGACAATAAAACTAGGCGTACCTTTGATCCAGCAATGACATTACTGGATCAGTATCCCAATGAGATCACCAAAAAAAAAGATAAAAAAACCCACATGTACAAAAATAGTTATAGCAACCCTTTTCGTGGTGATAGGAAGTTGGAAGTTGAGGGGATACCCATCAATTGAGGAATGACTTAACAAGTTGTAGTATGAATGTGATAGAACACTATTGTTCTATTAAAAAGAATGAGGGATGGGACTTCAGAAAAGCCTGGAAAGACCTACATGAACTGATGCTAAGTGAAGTGAGCAGAACCAGAACATTATGCACAGTAACAACAACATTAGGTGGTGTTCAACTATGATGGACTGGAAAACACCATTCATATCTATTGAGGGAACTGTGTAGCTTAAATTCAGACTAAAGTTTGCTATCTTAAATTTTTAATTTATCTTAAGTAGTATGTTGTTTTTTCTTTCTAATGTCTGTTTTTTTCTTCCATTTGGATTTGATTCTTCTTTCACAACATGATTAATATGGGTCTATGTTTAGCATAATTTCACAAATAGAACCTATATTAGATTACTTTCTGTCGGGAGGAGGGGAAAGGGAAGAAAAATATAAAACTCAAAACCTTGCAAAAATGATTGGTGAAAACAACCATTACAGGTTGTTGGAAAGACAAAAAAATAAAAATATTAATTAAAAAAGTTGTGCTCTAGTGGTACCTGGGGTGATCTTGTTTTTCAGCTGTATTAGTATTCAGAGGCATATTTTGTGAATATATTATCTCTAAATGATTTGTTTGATAAAGTTCTGCTAGATAAATGGGATCTCTACTGTACTACAGAACTTCTATGGCTCAGGATGAGGTAACTGTGACATGCTTTGACAACTGTAGAAAAGAAAAACATAAAATGCTTCCAAATGAATGAAGAGAGCCAAATAAAAGTCTCTATGTTATCAGCTGATCACTGTTTTTTATTGCTAATTCTAAGCTCAAATTGTTTGAAATAAAGGTTGGAGTAAGAGGATTTATGATATAGAATATTGGATTCCTGTAACCAAACATACATATTTTGCCATTGGCAAAATCTTATTAATATAAAGAAATATGTTGTTTTTAATTTTTAACAAATTAAAGTGATGTTATCTGGTTCTTTTAACTTTATTTATTTTTCTTTTTTTTATGAATATCCACCTCTCCTTTTCACTTTGAAAAAGCAAGGAAAATATAATGCCTCTTACAAACATGTATAAACCAAGCAAATTTCCTACACTGGTTATACAAAAAAATTTCAATCTGCATTTTTAATCCAATGCCTCTATATCAGTCATCATGTTTCATCAAGAAGGCACTAGAATTTGGTTATGATGCTGATCAGTTACTGAATCTATCAAAGTTAGTCTGGCACCTACATTATAAATAATGTCTCCATTTGTCCCATTCTGACTGTTAAAAGGGAGGAAGGAAGGACAGAAGGACAGAAGGATGGAAGGACAGAAGGATGGAAGGATGGAAGGACGGCAGGTAGGAAGGAAGGAAGGAAGGAAGGAAGGAAGGAAGGAAGGAAGGAAGGAAGGAAGGAAGGAAGGAAAATTTATTATGCAAAACTGTGCTAAATGATGGACATCCAAATAGAAAAGTAAGACAGTCTTTGATCTGGAGGACCTCGCATTCTAATGGAGACAAGAAATATGAGAAGTTTTAAGTCAGATGAGTCAGATGAGTAATCAGATGTAAATATGTCTCTTTTGATGTTATTTTCACCGGTAAAAAGTGATAAGCATTTATGATTTGAACTGTTTGACAGAGCAAAGTATTTAAGTGGCAAGAAATTTCTTTTTTCTAGGTTTTTCAGTAGATGTGGCCACAGCACCTTCAGGAGAAGTGACCAGGTTATATCTCCATAGGGACTGTTTCTCAGGATGATGGCTGTGGACCCTGGGCAGGAAGAACTTTTTGCTTCTTTGTTTCTTGGGTTATGTCCAACATGGTGTGAGGAGACATGGGGGTCAAAGGGGTGTGGCAATTTGACTTGCAAGGCATATATTGCCTCCTCTCTTTCCCTCAGGGTGTCCAGCTGCTTTTGCTAAGCTCACTTGTCTGCTCCATATGGAATAGGTGATGGGAATGGCCCCTTCTCCATAGGAGTTGCTTCCCCAGATGATGGCTATGAGGACTGGAATGGAAGCAGGATCTGTGGATTGAGAGGTACTGTCCCTACCATTGCTCCTATGTCTATCAAAGAGGAGTCAACCTCAGTGTTACAAGGGTACATGGTCTACTGCACCTGGAGCTTAGGTTGTAGTCATAGGATTCTATAACTCAGTTCTCAGTTCAGTTCAAAAAGCACCTGGTACAGCCTAACACTGTACAACTACTAATTCATCCTCAGGCATACCTAGCTAAGAATCCCATATAAAATCAGTTCATCCCAGTGCTGAAAGAAAGACACAGACTGGATAGGAATACATCTCCCAGAAATTCACACAACCATATTCTACTCCTGTCTACTTGACCAAGTAGTTCCTTTCAAAAGCCATTTACACGTAGAAACTATAAATCTTTTACATGACATAAAAAGATCATTTTCTTAAACATATTTGGCAAGAATTCTGAACAACAGCAGTATAAAACAAAAATAAATTATGTAAGATATAGAATTAATGAGTAGACTTTCTACTCTTTACATCAAAATAAAATAATTCCTGCCTATTCTTCTGGATATCAGACTGTTTTGACCACATTCTTCTCCACCCCCACCCCTACACTTCTGCCTTCCATTTTATTACCTTATGATGACAATTTCATTTTTTGCTGCACATACCCTTATCCTGCTCCCCTCTCCATTTAAGACTTTACAAGACTCAGAAAAGAGCATCAACTTTATCTTTTTCTTCATCCTCTAATATCTTCACCCTCTAATTCCCTGATTTCTTACTTTCCTGAGATTCAAGGAAAGTTTAACATATCTTAATATATAAATTCTAAAAAATAGAAACTCTGAAGACCCAGAAGTACAATCCGGAAAAGGATGGGAAGAAAGAGTCTGGAAAGGATTGATAGGAATAAACCTAAAGGTTCTTGTTTTATTTCTGAAATTTAGGTATTAAGTTAGACACAGAGAAATGGATTGAATTAGTCACTGAAAAAAATCACAAAGAAAATTTTCATTAAATGTTTCATTAATGAATTATCAGAATTAATGACTGAAAGTTCCTCTATGTGGAATTATAAAGAGTTAAAGAAATGTATGTAATACTTCCAATGACAGGTTTTATGAACAAGGATATCTGTCTTTACATTGAGTATCTTTATTATCATTTCTTCCATCTATGCCTGTCTTCTATTTCCTTTGTCTCATATCTTTAAGACCTCGCTTTCAAAGGATATGAATAGACAGTATTCAAAATTAAAGGTTGTGAATAGACAGTTTTCAAATGAAGAAATTAAAGATGTATATATATACATATATATGTATACATATATATATATATTCATATAAAAATATCCCAAATCACTACTGATTACAGAAATGCAAATTAAAACAACAATGAATTATCATGTCACACCTATCAGATTGATCAAGATGAGAAAAAAGGGAAAATGAACAATGTTGGAGAGGTAGCAGGAGTATTGGGACATTGATGCATTGCTGGTGGAGTTGTGAATGGATCCAACCATTCTAGAGAGCAATATGGAACTATGCCCAAAGAGCAATAAAAATGTTCAACTCCTTTGGCCCAACAATTCCAATTCTATGTCTATAACCAGAAGAAATCATAAAAAAAGGGAAAAGTCCCACATGTTCCAGAATATTCATAGCAGCTCTTTTTGTAATGGCAAAGAATTGGAAATGGCTAAACAAGTTATGGTACATGAATACTATGGAAAATTGTTCTATAAAAACCATAAATAGTTGGACTCTAGAGAAGGATGGAATGAGTTATAGGATCTGATGCTGAGTGAAGATGATCATTGTGAGATGATCAACCTTGATAGAAGCAGCACCTCTCAGAGGTTCAAACAATTAGGACAACGATATTAGACCAGTTATGGACAATGTTATCCCCATCTAGAGGAAACAAAACAACCAAAAAAAAAATACCTTCGGAATCTAATGAATACTTTATAAAAATTATCTCTTATACATCTCTTTCTCTTAATCCTAATTTCTCATACAAAAAATGACTGATCTGTAAATATGTTTATCAAAAATATTATGTAAATGCTAACCTGACTGTTCACCAAAAAGGGGAGGGTGGAAGGGATGTTGTAACTTAAAATATATATATATATATATATATATATATATATATATATATATATATATATATATGCATATGGATGAAAAGATAAATAAATAATAATTTTAAAAAACTCTCCCCATTTTGCCTCAATGTATCATGTTTGGTATGTTATTGAGTTTTTAAAGTGTATACAGATTGCCATCATTAACCTAAAGATGTGGGTTTTTTTGACATAACTGCTGAGAATAAACACATCTATATTTTATGTTGGGTTTTAAGTCAGGAAAAATAGACTTAGAATGGTTTTCTTCCTTTCTCATTTTTCTCTGTGATTCCTAAAGAAGAACTTAACTTTAGAGGAAGTATTAAAGCCATCTAGTCTAGGACACACACACACACACACTGAATAATGAATCCCTGTTATAATATATCTGTCAAGAGATTAATCCAATCAGCCTTTGCTATATGGTCTCCAATAAGGAGTAGCTCACTTTCTCCACAGATAGACCATTCTGCTTTTATATAACTCTAATTATCAGGAAGTCTTTCTGGCACTTAGCCTAAACATAGATCTTAGTGGCACTTATTACTTGCTACTAAATCTGTCCTCTAAGGTAAATAGATCAAATCCTCTCCTGTTCCAGATATTAAAAATTATGTTCCCTCTGAGCCTTCTCTTCTCCAGGGTATCACCCTAATTTGTAGTAGACTTGCACATTTTTACCATCCTTTTAGCCCTCCTTTACTGTTCTCTCTAACTTAACGTTCTTACTAAATAGTACCCAGAGATGAACATGGTATCAACTTGGTACTTAAGATGTTGTCTAATCAGAGCACAATATAGAACTACCCCTTCCTTAACCCTTGAAGGTTAATCTCTTTTAATGCAATTCATTGCCTTACACTGCTGATTCATACTGGTTTTGAAGCTCACTACAACTGTCTAGATCTTCTTTAGACAATTGGTTGTCTAATCATGTAGCTGTTTAAGTCCAGGTGGAAGACTACATAAACTATATCTACTGAATTTTATCTTTTTGGTTTTAGCTCAGTGTAATAACCTGTTAATATTTTTGGTATCTTGTCAATATGATCATTAGATATTCAAATTGTGTCACTGGCAAATATGATATTTGCTATCCCCAGGCTTATCATTTTGTTATTGACAAAATGATACTATGTTCAGAGCTCCTCTACCTACCTGACAGAGGAAAGAGCCAGGGACAGTATTTCACTAGAGACTCTTGACAAGTTGACATTAAACATCTCTCTTAATTCTAATTCCTTCACTTAATTATTTTCTATTTTTATTTGAATATATTTACTGCTTTTTGTATCCTCGAAGGCAACATATACTCAAGGCTCTCATAATCTAATGGTGGGCAGGTAGAAGAACAAACAGAAATATAAATTTAACCTTATTCAGTCCTGCTGTACATATCCCATTATCCAACATTTTCAAGTATCACTATCTGTGGTTTAATATTCACACCCAGGAGCTCTTTCCCTGCCAAGGATGTGTTTCATCTTGACCTAGTGGACTTAATTTCATTTACTGATCCTTGCTTTCAATTCCATCTGTGGAATTTTTGTTTTGTGACATGGTCTTTTTCCTTGGCAGAGGAACAAAAAGCAAAATAGGAGGTGAGCAGCATTTCCTTTTTCCCTATTGTTTGTCATTATTATCTCATCTACAACAATCTGTGTATTTCTTATTTGATTCTCTGTCTTTCCCCACTATGGCTATGAAACAGCCCTTTTGGTTGGCTTCAATTCCTCCTAATCCTTGATTTATTGTGTATGGTACAGTGGGGTAATATTGAATTGAACCATAAGAATATGGGTTTAAATCTTGCTGCTTCTACTACTATCTGATGATCTTGAGGAAATCATTTACCTTTTCTGGTCTGAATTTCTTCAACTATAAAATTAAAGGATTTACCTAGAGGTTATCTAAACTCAAACCACATGACCTTTATTATAACTATTATTATTTTTTACAGGTCCATACTAAACTAATAGCAATCCTCATAGTAGCCTTTATATTCAACTTCTATAGGAACCTTTAAAATAATTGATTACTCATTTATTTTCTTCAGAACACTTCTTTTTTCTTCATATTGAAGTTTTTCTTTGTTATTTCAAATTTTTTTTCTTGAGAATTTTCCATCCCTTTTAGTCTGAATGCCATAACTGAATTTTAGAATTATACCATGTATTCTACTTTCCATTCTTCTGAACCTTTTGAAATTTGATTTTCCTAAATTTAGGGTGTATGTTAGATTATGCCCAACTTGGGGACTTGTCCCATTTTTTTATGATTTCTTCTGGATATAGGCTAAAAATTAACAGTTTTGCCTTTGTGAGAATTAGATTCTGTGTGGAATTTCCCTTCATTATTCAACATTTGGAAGGATAGAATCATCATTAAGGAAGTTAAGTAGTTATTGACAACTCTGCTTTTTCCTCTTTTTGTATCCCCAATACTTAGCAATGTGCCTGGCACAATGTAGGCATTTATTGCGTGTTTATTAATTGGTTGATTGCTCTTGCGAAAGTCTGGGCCTCTGTTTTTGTGACCATAAAAAGCAATTTGGACTGGAAAATAGAAGGTAAAAATAGGCATAGATCCACATCTCATGTCCTTTGCCAAAATAAGGTCAAAATGGATTCAGGATTTAGACATAAAGGGCAGAATCATAAGCTAATTAAGTGATCAAGAGATATTCTGTCAGCTCTATGACAAGGGGAGAAGTTTATGACCAACAAAAAAATAGAAAACATTATAAATTACAAAATGGATGATTTTGGTTATATTAAATTTAAAAAGTTTTTGCACTAATGAAACCAATGTAACCAAGATAAAAGGAAATAAGAAAGCAAGGAAACAATTTTCACAGGTAGTGTTTCTGATAAAGGCCTCATTTCTAAAATATATAGAAAATTGATTCAAGTTTATAAGATTCCATGTCATTTCTCAATTGATAAATGGTCAAAGGATATAAACAGGCAAGTTTTCAGATGAAAAAATATTAAAGTTATATACAGTCATATGAAAAAAATGCTCCAAATCATTATTGATTAGAGAAATACAAATTAAGACAACTATAAGCTACCACCTTACACTTGATTGACTAACGTGACAAATAAGGAAAATCAACAAAGTTGGAGAGGATGTGGGAAAACTGTGATACCAATGCACTGCTGGTGGACTTGAGAACTACTCCAGCCATTCTGGAGAGCAATATGGAACTATGCCCAAAGAGCATAAAACTGATCATATCCTTTGACCCAGCAAAACCAGTACTAGGCCTACATCCAAAAGAAATGATAAAAAATGGGAAAAGTTGTGGGCAAAGCCAAGATGGGAGGAGTAAAGGTAGAGACTCCCCAGAGTTCTCACATAAACCACCTCAAATACCTTTAAATAATGACTCTAACCAAATTCTAGAGTAGCAGAACCCCAAAAAACCTGAGTGAAACAACTTTCCAGCCCATGACAACTCACAGAAAGGGTCTGTTAGAAAGTACCCACAGTACAGCCCAAGTTACACCAGGAACAGACTGCAGGGCTCCTGGATCCATGGCAGTTTCCAGAACTTTCAACCCAGGGATTACCAAGGGCAACTTGGAAGGTCCGTAGGAAAACTGCCTTACCAGAGTGAGGGTATGCACAGTCCAGCACATTCCTCAGCACAGACCCAGCCCCAGGGGATCAGGATCAGACCTTCAGAGCCACCAGCAAGCATTTCCAAAGTGTTCATTCCATGATTATATGGGGTTTGGGGTAGACTGCAGTGCTCTTTTTGCTATTACAGAGGCAGGACTCTGTTGCTTTGATGATACTCAATTTCAGTTCATATTCTAGGGTCCCAGTCTCTGCCTGTAGCAGAGCAGGGTCCCTCCTCACAGTTCTATGGCAGAAAGGAGTGCTTGTGGTCACCACAGACCAGAACACAGGCCAGGAACATAGTCATAGCCTCTCATTAGACCTTGGAGGAATTGAGAATGTGCATGCCCTTGAGGGGTATCTTTGAAAATAGTTGCAAAAGCCCTCAAAAACTTGGGATGGTACATTATCCTCCACCCTAGAAGCAGAGCCCTATCTTCAGAAAGAGTTATTATCAAATCATAGGCTGGGGAAATGAGCCCACAGCAAAAGAAAAAAATCAGATTATAGACAATTAATTTGGTAATACAGAAGATCAAAATGCATACTCAGAAGAAAATAACAAAATCAACACTTCTGCATCTAAAGCCTTCAAGAAAAATATGCATTGGCCTCAGGCCATGGAAGAACTCAAAAAAGATTTTGAAAATCAAGTAAGGAAGGTAGAGGAAAATTTGGGAAGAGAAATGAAAGCAATAAAGGAAAACCATGAAAACCGAGTCAGGAGGTTGGTGAAGGAGAATCAAAAAATACTGAAGAAAATAGCATCTTAAAAATCTATTTGGGTCAAATGGAAAAGGTGATGCAAAAAGACCATGAGGAGAAGAATGCCTTAAAAAAGCAGAATTGACCAGATGGAAAAGGAGATTTAAAAACTCAGTATAGAAAATAATTCCTTAAGGTATGAAATGGAGCTAAGGGAGGCTGATGGCTTTGTGAGAAATCAGGAAACAATAAAACAAAATCAAAAGAATGAAAAACTAGAAGACAATATAAAAAATCTCCCTGGAAAGATAACTGATCTGTAAAACAGATTCAGATGAGGCAATTTTAAAATTATTGTATTACCTAGAAAACCATGACCAGAATAAGACCCTAGATGATCAATTTTTCAGGAAATTTTGTCCTGATATCCTAGAAGCAGAAGGTAAAATAGAAATTGAAAGAAACCACTGACCACCACCTGAAAGAGTTCCCCAAATGAAAACTGTTAGGAATGTTATAGCCAAATTTCAGAACTCGCAAGTCAAGGAGAAAATAGTACAAGAAAGAAACAATTCAAATATCGTGGAACTACAATCAGGAAAACATAAGCTTTAGCAGCTTCTACATTGAGGGATTATATGGCTTAGAATATAATATTCTGGAAGGCAAATGAGTTTGTATTACAACTAAGAAGCAACTACTCAGCAAAACTGAACATACTCTGTTAGGGAAACTTTCCAACTTTCAAACTTTCCTGATGAAGCAACCAGAGCTGAACTGGAAATTCGGTCTTTAAATACAAAACTTAAGTAAAGCAGAAAAAAAAGGTAAACAGAAAAGGCAAATCATAAGCTTCTTAATGATGTAGAACAGCTTTTATTCCTCCATGGGAAAATGATACTGATATCTCATATGAACATTTTTAGTTTTTAGGGCAATTAGAAGCATATATATAGACAAAGCACAGGTGGAAGTTGAATTTAAGGTATAATATATTTAAAAAAGATGGACTTAATGCGGAAAAAAGAATGTACTGGGAGTAAGGGAAAGGAAAATTATTTCACATAAAAGAGGCAATAAAAAGCTTTTAAGCTTTTCAGTGCAGTGGAAGAGAGGGATGGTGAGGGAGAGTGAGTGAGCCTTACTCTCATCGGTATTCACCTACAGAGGGAATAACATACACACTCAATTGGGAGTAGGAGAGGAAAGGAATGGGAAAAGGGGTCAAGGGGAGGGGGAAGGTGATGGATGGGAGGGAAGATTTTTGGGAAGGGGTAGTCAGATGCAAATCACTTTTGTGGAGGGAAAAGATGGAATAAGAAAGAGAGAATAGAATAAATGGGATGGGGAGAATAGGATGGAAGGAAATACAGTTAGCAATAGCAACTATGGGAAAAAATATTGAGTTTCTTCTGATAAAGACTTTGTTCCTCAAACATAGAAAACTTAGTCAATTTGATAGATATAAGAATTATTCCCCAATTAACAAATGATCAGTTTCAGATGTATTTCTCAATGCAATGAATTTAAAACATTTTCTTAAAAAAATGTCATAACTCACTATTGATAGGAGTAATCTGAGTTGAAACAATTCTAAGCTACTACCTAATTCCTATTAAATTGACTAATAGGACAGAAAGAGAAAATGACAAATGTTGGAAGGGATGTAGGGAAAATGAGAACAGTGTTGGAGGAGCTATGAAATGATTCAACAATTATGGAGATTGAGGGGATGCCCATCAGTAGGGGAATGGCTGAATAAATTGTGGTATGTGATTGAGTTTAAATGCTATTCTGTTATGGGAAAGTATCTATAGGATGCTCTCAGTAGAAAACTAACTTACATAAGCAGAAGTAAAGTAACAGAAATATTGCAGGTTGATCAACTGTGAGTGACCTACCTTTTCTCATCAATGTTCTGATACAAGGAAACTCTGAAGGCTCAAGATGATATAGAATACTAACCATCCCAAAGGCAAAGCTGATGTTCCCTGAATATAGACTGAATTATGCTTTTATTTCACTTTATTTTTCTTGATGTTTCTCTTTTATTGAGGTGGGATTATATTTACTTTTACAACATGACTATTGTAGTAATATTTTTCATGACTACATATGTTTAATCTATATCAAGTAACTTGCTTTCTCAGTAAGGGGAAGAGGGATGGGAGGAAGGGGAAGAATTAGGAACTCAAGGTTTTGGAAGTTAACATTAAAATTTGTTTTTTGCATGTAACCAGGGAAAAAATAAGATAAAATTAGGGGGGGAATGGGAAAAGTCTCACATGTTCAATAATATTTATATCAGTTCTTTTAGTAGTGGCAAAGAACTGGAAATTGAGGGGATGCACATCAATTGGGGAATGACTGAATAAGTTATGGTATAGGAATGGAGTACTATTCTTCTATAAGAAATAATGAATGGTCATACTTTAGAGAAGCATGGAAAGAATTACATGAACTGATGCTGAGGAAAGAGAGCAGAACTAAGAGACTTTAAGAACAACATTGTTAATTGATCACCTATGAAGGATGTGGCTCCTTTCAGCAGTTTAAAAATCAAGGACCACCCTGGGAGATCTGTTATGAACAATGCCATCCACATCTAGAGGGGGAAAAAACTCCCAGAATCTGAATGGATACTATGTTCATTCTTTTAAAACTTCTCTTATGTTTTTCCTTCCTATCTTATGGTTTTCTTTCTTTCCCCTTAGTCCTAATTCCTCTTAAACAAAATGACAAATATATAAATATGTTAAATACAAATATACATGTACAAATTTAGCAGATTGTTCACTGCCAAGTGAAGAGGAATGGAAAGGGAGGGTGATAGAAATATATGTAACACAAATCTACAAATGGATGAATGTTGAAAAACAAAGCATATAATTGGAAAAATAAAATAAAGTATCAATTAAAAAACAAAATGGTAAAAAATAATTTGGGAGACAGATAATGTTCCTTCCAGATTCTTTAACAAAGCTAAAATTCTAAGTGAGTACTTTTCATGACCTTCAATAAAACCTTACCTATATTTGTAATGTGCTCTATGATTTAAAAGTATTTTTCCATGTTTTTAAATAATTTGATTGCTAGATTTTATTACTTATGTCAAGAGAAAGCTAAAAAATCTGAAGTAGAAGGGAGATGAGAGAGAGAGAGAGAGACAGAGACAGAGACAGAGACAGAGACAGAGACAGAGACAGAGAGAGAGAAACAGAGACAGAGAGTGTCAGAGACCGAAACAGAGAGAATGGAGAATGATAGAGAAATAGAGAGGGAGAGCGCGACATACTTCGAATGAGTCAAACTACCTCTACCACCTCCCTTCACTTGATAGAGATGGCTTAGAATGAAAATCTCTATCATCACTGACAGTAATTACCATGGTTTCCAGAATAGCAGGTCCCCCCATTTCCCCCTATGCCATTGACCTTGTTTCTAGGTTGCCTCTATAATCGTATTCTAGGGAAACAACCTGGCAACCACCTGGGTAAATGCTGTAACCTCCAACTCCTCAGCAGATACACCTATTAAAAACCCTAAAAAGAAAGATCTTAAGACCAAATTTGTTACACAACAGAATCAAATAGTGGAGGTATGAAAATCTTTACCTTATCTCTCCACTCTAAGGACCTCTGGGACTTCCCCTCTGACTTAGAGGTGGAACTTCCTATATGTACATTCTTCTTTTACTAGACTATAAGGTCCTTACCTTTCTAACTGTATTTCAAGTTATTAACATGGTAAATTGGCACATAGTATGCACTTGTTAAATACTTTGTTAAAGAAAAAATATATCAACTATAGTAACTTCCTTTTACATATAAGAAAAAATATAAAATCCTCTGAATACTTTTTAAAGCCCTACATAACATGGGCTCAAATCCTTTCTAATTTTTTTCATTTCTCAATTGCTTATAATCTATGAACTGAACAGTCTAGCCAAATTGGTCTTCCCATTGTTTGTCACACATATCCTTTCATCTCTAGGCTTTTTCACTGGCCAACCCAATGTAGCCTGGTGTATATACTTCAATGGTCTATTATAGTGCCTAGTGCTATTCCTATCTTTTTATCTTTTTCATGTAAAACTGATTAATTTTTTAGTATTGTTCCCAATGTCATTTCCCCCTTAAACCCTGTAGTTTTTGTGATTCTGCACAGTGATGATTTCTGGAAAACCTTATGTCAAGTTGTAGCAGAAATGACCCTCCTATTTTGTTGTTAATTTTTCTATTTATACCCTTTCTCTGGTTCTTTACATTTAGTGTCTTCTATTCTTACTGTTGTGGCATACACACACACACACACACACACACACACGTATATGTGTGTACATACATGTATATATTTATATATCTTATCTCTCTAAATAAATTATAAGTTTGAAGTCAAAGATCTTCTGTTCCATAATATGCTTTGTATTAAAAATATTTTCTGATTAATTGTTATTGATTGTGAAGGAAAGAATGATTAGAAGCTTTGGACCTGAGATGGGTAGATCAAGCCAATAACATTAGTTTTAATGATTCAGCCTTTGTTAGGAATTTTTCCTTCTTCTTCTGCAATAGGACTTTGCTTATTGAAATGTTTAGCATGTCATCTCTCCTCTGACCTGATTCTGAAGGTTAACAGTGAACTGATGAGATGAAAGAAAAAAAAACAACTTCTAATCAATAGATTAGAGACTCCACAGATTTAGTCAGATGGTTAAGGGATACCATAAAAACTCATGTTCTGTTTTGTTTCATTTTTCTGTGAAATTTAAATGATGTATTCCTAAAGAAAGCTTGCATTATGTTACCTGTAACAATAATTAGCCTTTCCTGTAGATAATAAACAGTAAGACAATTCATTCCCTTGATTCCATTATGTTTTCATCAACAATCCATTACTATACAGCAAATAGCGACTGGACCAACAGAATTTTTGTTGAATGAAATGAAGAACTTAGTCACTAATTAAATTTAATTATATTTTCCCCTGAACTTTAAAATGTTGAGAAGTATCATGGCATATAAGATGTGGGGTTAGCCCTGAAGTCAGGAAATTCTGGATACAAGGTCCAACTTAGACATATAACAGTTATGCAATCATGATCAGATTACTTAACCTTTCAGCACTCTAGTGCAGTAATATGAAATTCAAATAGAAATGGATTTCTATGGGCCATATATTGACTTAGAAATTTCTAAGTATAATTATGTTCTATTGTATTTTTAAATATTGTGTTAAAAATTACTTAATTACATTTTAATCAGATTCAGGCTACATTCCAGAGTTTTGCGAACCTTGAGTCTAGGCAATTTTCTAAAACTACACATTTTATAGAGGAGTGGCTAATTAGCATTAGAGGAGGAAGTTTCTATACTGGGAGCTCCTCCCACTGATGAAATCACTGTTCTGGACACACACACACACACACACACACACACACACACACACACAGGTTCACATGTCTACAACCACAAATATATGTATACAAATATATACACAAATACATTAACTCATAGCTGTCCAATTCTTCTCTTTGTTGCTTTTAAAAATAAATCTTCTTTCCATTACCACCCTCTCCACCACAAACAAAATAAAACAGCAACAAAAACTATGCTTTCACTTTCAGATGGATATATTTCCTACTAGAACTCTTAAAATGTTGCTACTTCTAGAGATTGAATGAAGCATGTAGAACTAACCGAGGACTGTTGGAATCTTCAGACAAAAAGCAAAATTCAAATGGAGTTATAAAAGATGGAATAAAAACCTTGCTGCAGAAATTGGTATTAAATAACATGTGGATAGTAAAATAGGGGAAAACTTTCTCTGATACACTTTCACAAAAGAAATTCCAGAAAAAATGGCTAAGTATGTCTGAGTATGGGGAGGTAAGAAGGAAAATGGGGAGTGTTAGGCACTAGAGGTATGGTAACAGATTCTATTTGATTGCTTACACATGAAACAGTGCTACTATAAAATTTGATATGAAATTTTTGAGATACTTGCCCATTCACTTGATGCATTTAACTACCCTTTAATGACCTTGGCAAACTACAGATGTATGGAGTGATCTATCATTGGTACATCAAATATAGCTTTCTGCCAATGAGTTAATTGATTCACCATTACCTTTTCAACTGTATGAGACTATTTGTTCCTTATAGTGTTGCACACAGCCCCTCCACCCAACTGCTAACTTGGTTCACTTTGTAGCTCATTAAAAGAGATTAAAATTGCTAAAAGCACACCCAAAGTCTGCTTTTGGCTAGCCTTTGCTGGAAGTCTTTGCTATCCCTGGCCTGGAATCATCAGGAAAACCAGGTTTGGGGCCTGCCTAGGCCATCCATCATTCCTGTGACAACTGTTATTAAGAGAAGCTAAGAGTATATGTAAGCTTTAGAAAATCAGCCTGCCTATTTTATGACTTTTCCACAACCCTCAGGATAGAATTAAAATTGCATATAACTCAGGAATTCAACCTTCTGACCCTGTTCTAGTTGCTATGACTTTAAAAATTCACAAACAAAAGAACTCTTTTAGCAAAAAAAAGGTAGAAAATGGGATAATACCAATCATAAATTTTACTCTTTGCATCCCCAACACATAACACAATATGGGGAAGACAGGAGATATTTAAAGAAAAAATTAAATAAAGCAAAATAAAATACTTTTTGATAAAATTCTTCAACTGGAAAAAGGCAGGAGGGAAAAAAAATCCAGAGTTCCACAAGTGCCAGCAAAAAGCAATGCCTTTACAAAAAGTCTAATTAGCTAAAAGAAATTAAAGAAAAAGAAATTTTGTTTTCATTTTTTATTTTGATAACACTTTTGAAAAACATGAAGAGCTGATTTTTGGTGGGTTATTTATGCAGTTTTTGTAAAGTGCTTAAGAATTGTTGTTAAAAAGAGTAAAAGTTAGATAATGAATTTTCAAAAGTCTCAAAAAATATTTTAGGTCATTAGGATATGACTTTTACTTATATATAGATTTTTGTCTCTTCCCAAAATCTGATATGATTAGGAGCTACCCTAATTCATTATGTTCTAGTATTTAGTCTATCATGCCAGTGAAGGTAAAGATGAACTAAATTATGTTCAAATTCTTTACAGTGAAAGCAAAGAAAAATTAACCACATTGGGATTCTCTTTCACACAAGAACTAAATGTGAAAACAGCAGGATAATAGCTGGAGGATAGCTCAGAATGGTAGCATTTTAGTAGGTTGTACTCATTGGATAATTATACTATAGGCTGACATAACATGAAGACAATAAATCCTCTCCCATTATTTCATCTATTAATCAGATTCTTTGACACTATAAGGACCCTTTCTTAAAAAAAAACAGAAATTTATATATAAAGTAGACTTGCTTCTTCATGGTACTGTTTTCTCAGATCTTCCTTGTACCTCTTCTTCTCTTATCCTTTTTTCCACTTTTCTTCCCTGGACCTGATCCTTAATTTTTCCAACTCTTTATCTTTAAACTTTCTATCTTTTCTTGAAATTATTTTTTTATCTCACAAAATTGTGACATTTTCTTTCATTTTTTCCTCCTCTCTCTCACTTATTTCTTCCCATTCCCTCTCAAGCATATTAGGAAATAAGCATGTATCTATTTCTTGTCATGTACATCTTTATAGGTTTTACATGAATCAGAAATGGCTTTTATCCTTCACAAAATCTTTAAACACAAATAAAGAAAAAATGGCTGTGGAGTAAAAAGTATTCCCCAAATCCCAGGGATGTAAGAAAAAATTCCTACTCATTCAGGGATTATTGAACAAGTTACCAGAAAACACCTTAACTTTGATCAATCTTCACTGATTATTCCAAAACTTTGTACTTATTATTTAATCAAATGAGGTAAATATATAAAACAAATCTAAACATAGTTGGAATGTTAGAGAGTATTTAATGACCAAATGAAAAACTCTTCTCTATTTGAAATATTCTATCAGCACAATAATGTCAAGGACATAGGGGAGGGAAACCAACTATGGCATATTCCAGGGAAAGAGTTTAAACCATAATGCTTATCAATTGTTATCATTTCTTAATAGAACCAAGTATGGTTTCCAGTCAAAGACAGACTTGACTAAAATATATTCCTCACTATATATGAAAACTCTCTTCTCTTTTCCTCATCTGGACATTTTGGTGAGCCAATTTACCTCTATACTCCCTAACCCCTTATCAATATCCTGATTTCAACCCATATGATCTCAGTCTTTCTATCATTTGTGGCTTACACTCCAGCATATATACTATATCTGACAGCTCCTTCTATCTTCTTTATTGGACCTTCATCCAGGTAACATTTTGTAACTATAGGTGTCTGACAGCATTATATCCTGGTCCTTCTTCTCTCTTCCCTCAATATTATTACACTTAGTGATCTCTTCAGTTCCCAAGATCAATCTTATCAGGACTTAATTACCATCTCAATGCTAATGACTCAAATTTACCTTATCTTGCCCTAGCCTCTCTTGATGACCTCTAAGATCTCAAAGTGCTTTTCAGACATATATCATGTATTGCCTAAAAGTGAACTCATTCTATTCTCCTTTAACATTCCCTCCCAATTTCCCTATCATAGTTGAGAGTGACAGCATCTTCTGGGTTCCCCAGGAACACAACCTAGGTGTCCTCCTCAATTATTCACTCTCTCATTTCCCATATCTAATTTCTTGCCATGACCTATTTCATCTTTTTAAGATCTCTTGAATACAATCCTGGTACAGATTCCCATTACTTCATGCCAGGACTATTACATCAGCTGCTGGTGGGTCAATCTGCCTCATTTTTTTCCCCATTCCAATCCACCCTCCAATAATTCATCAATGTGATTTTTCCAAAACTTAAGTTTAACTATTATAACCCCCCCATAAAAACTTCAGGAGCTTTGAATCATCTTTAAATACAAAATCTTCTGTTTATTATTCAAAGTCCTTTATAAATTAGTCCTTTCTGCCTTTCCATTCTTCTTACATCTTACTTATTGTCATGTATTCCTCAATCCAGTGATCCTATCTTTACTGTTCCACAAACAAGACATTCCATTTCTTGTCTCTGGAAATTTTCTCTGACTGTCCCCCCACTCCAAGAATGTTTTTCCTCCTCATTCCTCCTATTGACTTCTCTGGCTTCCTTCAAGACATAACTAAAACCCTGTCTTCTCCAGGAAGTCTTTCCCAGCTGCTCAATTCTATTGCTTTTGTATATGTGTGTATTAACATATGTGTAAACATGTGTGTAAATATATATTTATATGTGTATTCACACACATAAGTGATCTGCTTGTTACATATACCTTCCAACTAGATTTTTAGCTCCTTGAGAGAATTTTGTCTCTTTTTTTTATCTTCAGTGCTTAGCACAATGCAAATAGAAGATTTTGATGTTTACTGATTGACATTAAACAATAAACTAACTGACACTAAACATTCATTTTGTGGATATTTGAGGAAGCTAGGTGGCGTAGTGGATAAAGCACTGGCCTTGGAGTCAGGAGTACCTGGGTTCAAATCCGGTCTCAGACACTTAATAATTATCTAGCTGTGTGGCCTTGGGCAAGCCACTTAACCCCATTTGCCTTGCAAACATCTAAAAAAAAAATTTGTGGATATTTTCCCCAATGATATCAATATGTCATTTGAATCCAATAAATGAAAAAATTCTCACTACAAATCAAGGAAAAACAATGACCAGTCTTTTAACTTGAACATAGAAATCAAATGGAGTCAATGGATGAAAGTCATGTTCATAAATACTTTGTTATTTCCCAGGCAAGATAGATATACTTATATATGTCAAATATAAGATTATATATGATATGTATGATGGACATTTTACAGTCAAACCTTAATAATAAGGAAAGGTTAGTGCAAATTATCATAAAGCTTAAAAGATGTCTGTATAAAAAAATACATAATACTATTAATATAATATAGGGCTAATCAGTCCAAGGCACTAGTAGAAAGAAGGATACTTTCTTATAAATATTTAAAAAGATGTTTGCAGACCATGGGAAGAACAGACTAAGAATTTTGTAGAAATACTTTTTGGAACAAACAGAACTTATTTCTCAAAGCAATAGTAATAGCTGGCATCAAATATATGCTTTTGTATTTGTTCTAAGTAACCAAGAGTGTTTCATCTTAGAATGGAGCATGAACCAAGATTAGAATCAAGAGGAACTCCATGGGCAATGTTGACAATGCACTAAACCAAAAATATGTTGATAGCCCCCTGTTGAACAAGAGGTTGAGTCATGCAGATTTGCTTATAAAAGTAGAGGAGTTGATGCTAGTGATTCAGAACTAGGTCACTGCCACTAGAAATTATAGAAAGGTTATTCTGAGGGAGGTCAGACTTCTGATCAAAGCAGATTATCTTGCAAAATTGTGGTGGAAACTATGCAACAAATGATTTCAGGTTGTAAAGATTTAGCATCTATTATTTACCTAAAAAGAAACGATCAAGTGACTAGAACCAGATAGTACCAACATTGTCCTGTTTGTCTCGTTCCTCTTTTTAAATAGTGCATGTATGCATATCTGTGTGTGTATGTGTGTACAAATATGCATATATTTATTCCTATATGTGTACATAACTTATTAGCTTTTTAGGTATAGTTCCAAATTGCTTTTCAGAATGACTAGACTTATTCACAGCTCTTCCAACAATGCATTAGTGTATCTGTTTCCTCCCATTCTTCCTAATTGTTGTAAGGTTTCATTTTTGTCATTATTCTAAATCTGAGCTTTGTGAGGTGGAACCTTAGAGCTGTTTTAATTTTCATTTTTCTTATGATTTTGAGCAGATATATTATTGTTGAGCCTTGAGACTTCTGGACCTTTTTGTTAATCTTGCAGGTGATTCCTTATATATGTAATGTCTTTTAAATGAGAGAGTGAGTCCCTTTGAGCAGGGACATTATGACTGTTTTTTAATCTCTACCTCCAATGCTTGGTACATAATAAATACTTAATAAATGTTTTTGCATTCATTTACATTAGAGATACCTCAAAACAGCTTAGTAATCTCAAACAATAAACTATAGTAGAACCATAATATTGCCATTGAATAGAATATTGCCTGCAATTGTCCTGTAATAAATATCATGAATCCATAAAAAGTTCAGGATATTTTTTATCGATGGTCCTATTCCAAACCAATACTCATGATCTCCAGATACATGAATTGAAAAGTTTCAAAAGACAAATAGCGAGGGAGATCATAATAACATAGGAACCAGAAGAGCTAACTATCATCTCTCATGCTCTTTGTGGTACTGGATTGTCCTCTAGGGATGTTTACAGTAAGTCAATAGAAGCTGGGGTTTACATTCTGAGTCTTATCATTAAATTATGAAAAAAGGCATTTCGTGTAACATTAAATATAAAATATAGTACTAAAGAGAGTGATATTTTAAAATATTTCTATCTGAACTTTACAGAAAGGGGGGGGAAGATGAAAACAAGATAATCATGCTGATATTAGTGACAAAAATAGTAATAACCACAAAAATAATAATAGCCCCTATTTACATAGTATTTTAAGATATGTTCACAAAGCCTTTTCCTTGCAACAACCCCATAAGATATATAGTATATAAGATGCAATGAAAGAAGGCTTACAAAGAGATGGTTCTGGAATTCAAAAATATTGGGTATGGGAAACTGATTAACAGAAACAAAGCTATGAGTGACTTGGAGACTAGAGTTATTGAATGGTGTGGTGGAGAAATGGATATATTCCATGTATCAGCACTGATGGGACAAGAAACATTTTCATGTTACAAAAACCATGAATACTCTCCAGCACTGAGAAGTGCCCAGGTGTTCATTTACTATTCAGTGTATTTATAGAGCCATTTAGACAACAGCCTCAAGAGACAAATTTGCAACTAACTTCTAGCTTAATTCTGTAGAGAATTGGCTTAAGAGAAAAAGCAATTCCCATTTAGTAATAAAGAAGCCAGATTCTCAGACTTCTTCAGTTCTCTGAATAACACTAATGATTCCCTCTATAAGTCACCAGGAGCCACACTTTCTCAACAATTGAGGCCTCCTCTGTAGTGAAGGGAAAAGGAGTTAATATGCAACATAGAGACTTTCCTTACCTTCCTACTGCCAGTAATGTCAGTCAAACAGAACTCTGCTATGAATGGTTCCCTTTCAGTCTGAGACAGGGATGCTAGCATGTGTTTATTTTCATAACCATCAGTTTCTCTCCTTTATTGTCTATTTTATTTAATACCCTGGCCCTTTCTTTGACCCCTAAGCCATGTCAAAAATAACCTGAAAAGACCATTTCTAATGCAACTCCTTCAATTAGTAAGAGGAGCAGATTATAGGAATTCCACTACTCTTTATACACACTGCCACACTGATTTAAGGAAATTTAAACAAAAGGACCCCAATCTCATTTAAAAAAGAGACTAGATTATCTAATCTAAGTAAGAAGATAGAGTTTAACTAGGACTTGAGGAAAAAAGGATTAAGATTGTCATAATATAGAGAATGAGATAAAGAATGAGGAAGTAGAAGAGTGAGATAAGCAATTTTTTTAATCTATTCTTTTCTTCCTTTGTCCAGGTTAAGGGCTTAATACTTTCTAAGAATAATCCTTCTATCTGTCCTCTATATTGCATCCCCTCAAATCTTCTCAAAAAAGTAGTGAATAACAATGAGGTCTAGATGAAATTAAAAAACACACATTTAAAAATTCTAAAGAGGGAGCGATTTCATAAGTTTCTCTAGAGGCAATGAACTCAGGAGCAATTTATACTACCAAAGTTATCACTAATTGTCATAATTCTGAGAATCTGATTTTTTTTTAGAAACAGAATATAAACTGAATATCAGGAGAGGCAGGAGATACCAAACAAGTGGGGGAGGGGGAGAGAAAAATCAAAAGAAAGACATCAGAAACAAAATCAGCTTACTTTACAATTTGCTCTATAACTGGCATTATCCTATCCGCCATTTTGGTCCTTGCTAAGAGAAACTCTTTTATTTTACTCAAAATAATATTACTGAGGAACAACAATGGCAACAAAGGTTTTTCTCTTTTTATTCCCTTTCTTTGAAATATATTGAGGGGAGAGCAGGATAAAATCACTGATTGGTATGAATAGGATGATGTAAAAGATGATTAATAAAAGACTCAGGTATTACTTTCTTACTTTTCTTCTGTTTTCCCTTCCAAAGAGGAGGATCTTTGAGGTTGGAAAGAAGAGAATAGAAATAGCTAATAACTTTAAATCAAAGATAGGTAAGAAAACTACAAAACACCCAGCTTCCTTTTTATTGACTCGTCACCAGGTGTGATTGCCAATTCATTCAGTAATACTTGAAAGATTATGAAGAACTGATATGATGCCACAGGAATGGAGGAGGGCTATATGATACCCCAGTTTTTGTTTTTTGTTTTTTTTTAGTTTTAGTCAGAAAGAAAATGGAACAATAGGTATAGTTGACTTCAATTCCAGGTAAAATTCAAGAATATATTATGTCTCAAAAGCTTTCATAGCTTCAAATTGAATTCATATTTTTGGGACACCCTATATACTACTCAAAAAATAATTGACAAATATCTGGAAAAACGATGTAGTGAATCACTAGGCTTCTTTAAATAGAAGTTATCTATAATTTAATAAAGAATTTTACAAATACTCTCATAAAAGCCTTATAGACAAGATGAAGAATTGTAGACTAAAAGATAATTGATTCAGATTTGGTTGATTGGCCAGGCCCAACCACACATAAAAAGATATCTCTAATAGATTGTCTCAGGGATCCATTCTTGATCCTCTGCATGAAATTTTAACCAATTACTTATATAATAGAAATCTTATAATGTTTTCAAATGATGCAAAATTAGGAGGAATACGTGAAACAGAAGTTGGAGTTTTACCAGATCACATTGTACTCTACACTGGTCAGACTAAATCTGGAATATCAGGTTCAGTTCTTGATACTACATTTTGGGAAAATGTTGATAAGTTGGAGAGAATTCAGAGGAGGGCAGTCAGGATGAGGAAGGGTCCTGGGATCTTGCCATATGAAAATTCATTAAAGGAATAGGGGATATTTAACCAGGAAAAGTGTCTTAAGGGAGACATGATATCTATTTAGAAGAATTTAAAAGGCTATTATATTGGGTATTAGATTCCTCCTTGGCCCTAAAAAGTAAAATTAGGAATGATGAATGAAATTTACCTAGAATTAGATTTAGGCTTGAAATAAGAAAAATGCCTTCTTATTATTAAAGCTATCCCAAGGTAATAATTTTTTCTCAAGTGGAGGTGTTTTCTCAAGTAGTTCACTCTAACTAGGACTATTTAGACCAAAGTCAGATAATCAATTGTGGGGAATACTATAAAGGGGATTTTTGTTTCAGTGTGGATTAGATTAGATGGCTTATAAGTGCTCTTTTGACTAATTTCCATGATCATATAATTCTATATTCAAGTTAAATTGGCATACTTGCTTTTTTGGGGGAGCTCAGAATTCCAACTCCTGCCTCAATGCTTTTGTGAAGGCTATTACTCCTGCCTGGAATGTATTCTTTCTTCAGCCTACCTCTTAGAACATAATTTCCACTGAGATTCAATACAAATGGCTCCTTCTATGAGAAACCTTTCCCTTAGAAATTAGTTCTCATTCCTTTATCAATTAAGCTTTTATTTATTTATCAGTTTACACATTGTATCCCTCAGTAAGATATAGTCTTTTTGAAGGTCAGAACTATTTTTTTATTTGTATCTTTGCATCTTCAGTGCCTATAGAAATCCCTTGCTCCTTTTTTATTGGAAGGTCATGTGAACTAAACCTATAATTTCATTAAGTATAGAGAACTTCTAGAGCTGAAATTCTCTCCACCATTCAGATTGGCAAGTGCAGTTTATATTATTTACCTCTTAGGGGCACTGAGAGGTAAGTGATTTCCTCAGAGTTGCACAACTGGCATATATTATTACCAGAGTCTAAATCCATGTCTTTAAGATACCAGAGTTAATGCTCTATGTATATGGAGGCTGCCTCACCCCTTATCCCAAAATACTTCTATAACTATGTTGAAATAGTTTTTCTTGTTTGATTACCTCAAGTGAAACAAAAACAGAATAAAAAACACTCTGGTTCTTACTATGTTAACCCTCTATGAACCCTTTTGGCCAAGAAAAATGATCTTCAATTGGAAAGAGCAAAATAAATATGTCCACAAAAAAAGGTTATTACTCAAGATTAAAAAAAAGGATCTAGTAATGAAGTACATAGTTGTTCTTGAGTTCAAATCAAATGACCTAGATGAACTATATCATGAGTTCTAAAAGAACCAGCTGCTAAATCAACTGAGTCGTGACCACTGACTTTCGTAAGATGATGGAAAACAGAAATACTGCAGGAGTGGAGAAGGGCAAAGTTTCAAAAGGGGGAAGGGAGAATAAAGTTTGAAAACTAGGTTAGTAAATTTCACTTAGATTTCTGGCAAAATTTAATGACATTATCAGGCAGATGATATGCCATTATCAGGCAGTTAATGACAACTAGAAAAGAAAACAATAGTTAGTAGAAGCTTACATGATTTTTATCGAGAATTGGTCATAGCATACTAACCTTGTATCAATTTTTGATCAGTTTCCAAATTATTCAATCAGGGGGATGTTGTAGTTTACCTATATTTCAGTATTTGTTAAAGAATTTCATGTTATTCTTGTGGACAAGATGAGAAAGCATGAAAAAGCTGGGAGGATTTGGATTAGTTTAAATGACAGGACCTAAAACATATTTTAATCAATAGATCATTTTAAACTGGGATAAAAGTTTCCAGGAGTGCATCCTAAGTACCTGCACATGTTATTGTTCAGTCATTCAGTTGTATCCAACACTTCATGACCCTATGAACCTTAGAATGTTAACACTGTCCATGAAGTTTTCTTGGCAAAGATACCAGAATGTCTTGTCTTCCCCTTCTCCAGTGGATTAAGACAAACAGAGGTCAAGTGACTTCCGCAGAATCACACAGCTAATAAGAGTCTTAGGCTGGATTTGAACTCAGTGTTCCTGACTCAAGTTCCAGTACTCTATCCCATGAGGTACCTAACTGACGTTGGTACTTAGCCTTGTAACATTTAACATTTATATCAATGACTAAAACAAAGGCTGGCATAAATATTGTGTTTATCAAATCTGCACATGCTACTTAAAGTAGGAAGTTATAATTAACATTCTAATATTCAGATTTAAGAAGATATCAAATCAAGTAGTGTTTATTAAATACCTACCAAGTGCCACACACCATGTTAAGCCATGGAGATAGCAGTATCAGTGAATCAATTTGCCTAATTTAATAGAGATAAAACTAAAGTTCTACATTTGGGTTAAAAAACATCAATGTTGGGGCACCTAGGTGGGGCAGTGTATAGAGCACTGGCCCTGGAGTCAGGAGTACCTGAATTCAAATCCAGCCTCAGACACTTAATAATTAGCTAGTTGTGTGGCCTTGGGCAAACCACTTAACCCCATTGCCTTGCAAAAAAAAAAAAACCCAACAATGTCATTGTTACAAAGCAGGAAGACATAGTTAAACTGCAAATCAACTTAAAATGATCTATGATTTTTGTGAAAGCTAAAGTGAATAGTATGATATGACAACCAGGAAAACTAATGTGATGTCAAGCTGTAAAGAGAGAGAGAGAGAGACGTAAAACTTACAGAAAATGGAGGTTAAAGTTTGATTATACTCTACCTTGGTCAAATAATATCACAAATATTGAGTTTAATTTAGTTTAGGAAAGAAATTGGTTAGTTGAAAAATGTCCAGTAAAAAGGGAATAATAATGTAAATCATCCTGGAATCATGCCATATTAGTATTTATTGAAGATATTGAAGTTACTTAGCCTGAAAATAGAAAAGAATAAGACAGAGGGCATGCAAAGGGAAAGCTATTTCTAATTATCTAAAGGGATATATCATGGAAAACTAGATATATGAGATTATAAAATTTAAATACATATAAATATATATACATATATATGTATATATATATATATATATATATATATATATATACATATATATATATATATTGCATGGAAGTAGCAACGAGTCTAATTTATTTTTGATGCAAAGAAAACCTAAAAATAAGAACTTTCTAAAACTGGTATAGGCTGCTGCTTGGGGAGGTAGAATGTTCTTCCAAACTGTGAATAAGGATACAATCTTCAAGAAAAAGATAGGTGGAAACTGTTAGATTATGTTATAAAGGGTATTATTGTTCAGGTAAGATTTGGTCTACATGAATGCTCAAATCTCTTTCCATAGAAATGAATATTATATGGACTGGCTGTGTGATATAGTGGCTCCAAACTCCATGTATGGCTCCTGTCCCTTTAAGCTAAGATATTTTCTGATTCTCTGAGACATATATGGGTTAGATTTCAGAGGGTCTTAAATACCAGATCAAGGAGTTTCAACTTCACTCTGACAAAAATAAACCTGATAAACATAATCCTGGGAATGAATGGCATAAACTTGCCAGTAAAGTGGAGGGTGGAAGAATGGATTGAAATGTAAAATACAACAATTTGTTGTATATAAGAAAGAGATTACACGTAAACATAAAAATACATAGGGAATTAAAATGAAGTGTTGAAGTAGAATTTATTGCTCAGACAAGGAGATAATGAGAATAGCTATGAATAGGACAGACCAAAAAGTATATTTACAGGATGATAAAGATATCATAAGCAAAGAAATAAAATAAGCATCAAATATAAAAGAATGAGATAACATTTAAGTACTTATAAGTTAATTTACAAGAAAGTCCAAATCATAAGAACATATATTTAAAATTATTGCTTTCACATTTAAACAAATTTAACATAAAGAAATGTTAACAATCTGAAAAAAATAAAAAAAATACATTTTATCCAATTTCAGGTTATCATTATCTGACTTTTCAGGATCAAATGGTATCATTACAAAAAGCAAATCATCTTGTTCTCTCACAAATATTTATATGAATGCATGAACCTATTGATTCAGAAATATTTCTCCACTTCTGCAATGAAGTTATCAATATAAGAACAGATCATCATATCATTTCTCAACCAATTCAGTATCAATAATTGATGTTGGTGATCAGGTTTTAATTATTTTCATGGTGATCTTTTTGCAAGGTTAATCAAATATAAATGAATTAAGTATATGGTTAAAAAACCTAGAAAATAAAAATATAACCCCACACAAGCCTTGAAGAAAAAATATTAAACTGTTAAAAATATAAATAGAAACAAAAAGATTATGAGATAAAGCTAAGAACTATTCTGAATAAGAACAATAATATAAATAATTCACTAGCAAATATGATTTAAAGCAGCAATAAAAACAAGACAACCAAATTTCCAGTAGCAAAACAAACAAACAATCAAAGCCAGGACAGAGAAATCTATAAAGAATGTTACCAAGAAAATAAAATACCCAAATAGATGATAGCATGAAAACCTAAAGAAAATGTAAGGAACTTTTAAAAATATAAAATAGAGAAACAAAACAGAAAATAGATATAATAATAATAATAATTATAATAATAATAATAATAACCTGATATCAGAAAATGAAATAAAAATAGAAATGGATAAACTATTGAGGAAAAGATATCCCTAATCAAGATGGAATTCCAAATGAATTCTATCATTAATGTAAAGAACAAATAACTCCTATATCACAACAATTTACCTAAGAACCCATCTTATCAATCTCTATCAAGTCAAATTTTTGTCCTGATATTCAAGGAGTTATAGAAAGAAAATTATAAAATTACATCACTAATCAATATTGCTAAAAAATAAAAAGATTTAGAAATTAATGAAGATTCTGAGCAAATCATTTAGCTTCTAAATTTCTCAAGAAACTTCTAAGTTTCTGAAGAAACTTCATAGAATTTATCTACTATGTCATAGAGGTCTAATCAGGATGAAGAGAGGTCATAGACTAGAGTTTCCAATACTGGGGAAAAAACCTCAATAGATATTTAATGTATTTGCTTATTTAAAAAGGTGGTATAATTATATGTTTTCAAATTTTATCAAGGCCAATTGATATAAATAAAAATAATAACAAAATCTCATAATTATGTCAATGGATAGAAATGGCTTTGATGAAACAGTTTTTTATTGTCAAAAATAGTAAAACTCACAGGAATAAAGAATTCTTTATTTGATAAATCAAAAAGAAATAATTAGCACTATTTGCAATGATGAGTTACCTGAAGTTTTTTTCAAGAAGTTATATATTATTATTTTCTATAATGCTAGAAATGCTCATTAGGAATAAATCAGATTCATAAATTGAAAGGAAGAAACTTTGACAATAACTCATAAAGAAGAAATTGAAGGAATAAGTATAGGCAAGAATAAAGTAAAGTTATGTTTTGTTTATTAAGAGAAATCTAGGCAGTCAATGAGAAAAATTTAACCAATAATAAAGAAGCACTATACAAAATAAATCCACTTAATAATCTATAGTTTCTCTCTAGTACCATCAAAATCCATCAGGAAGATCTATAAAGACAAGTTCAATATAAGAAAACAGTAAACATGTATTAAATTTCTTACAAGTCACATATCAAGATAAAAGCAAAACCTAAATAAATATAATTATGAAGCAATTTTCATGAAAACAAGAGAAAAAACCCCAAATAATTAAAGAAACTTCCAATGTTCATGGCTTGGTCATGTAAATATAATAAATATTATAATTTTTAAATTTATATATTTAGGATAATAATAAACTCACAAAAAATTTCAAAGTTAAAGGAAGCATTAAGATCTTCATTTGGAAAACTAAAAGGGAAAAATAGATAAAATGAAGAAAAATAGTAGGAAAGAAGGGGAATTGTTGCTATCAGATACCAAGTATCTAAACTACAACATAACAAGTAGCAAAAACTATCTGATAATTGATAATGGAATAGAATAGAAAATTAGAACTTAATAACAAATTCATAATAGCACATATTGTTAAAGAAGCAGAAAATGTAATTTAATTATGGGAAAATCAATTTTTCTGAGGAAACTAGAAAGTAGCTTGAAATACAGGTATATTATCCTCAAGTGACTCTGAGACCTCATTTATTTTTAAAAATTTAATGTATATATTTTTAAAATTCATTTAAAAAAATTTTGAAGTCCAAATTCCCTCCTGCCTTCCCCCTCTTAGTCACATAGAAAGTAAACAATATAATGACAATTAGACAAGTGAGGTTTGGCAAAACATATTACTATATTAACCATGCTGCAACAATGAAAAAAGCAAAAAAATCAAAGAAAATGAAAAAGGTATCCTTTAATATGCACTCAAGTCCATGATTCCTCTGAAATTGTCTTGGATCATTGTTTTGATCAAAGTAACTGAATCTTCACAGTTAGTTGATCTGGTTATAAAATTGCTATTATTGTATACAATACCTAAGTAAAGAACCTATCTTATCAATTATCTGCAGGTCCTGGTTCTGTATCATTTTTACAAGTTTTTCCAGGTTTTTCTAAATCTATACTGCTCATAATTCTGATATCACTATAGTTGTCCATCACAATGACATATCACAACTTGCTCAGTCATTTCCTAATTGATGAGCAGGCCTTCAATTGCTCTTTGCTACCAAAAAAAAAAGGCTGCTGTAAATATTTTTGTACATAGAGATTCATCCTCTGCCCCCACCCCAACTAGCCCCATTTTAAAAAATAATTTGGGATACACATTGAGAAGTGATATTACTGGGCCTAAGGATATGCACAGTTTGATTATCCTTTAAGGAATACTTCCAAAAAGGGACATCAGTATCCCTTTTTTCAACGTTCTCTCCAGATTTTATTATTTTCCTATTCTGTCATGTTAGTCAACTTGGAAATAGCATTTTTTCTAATCAATGGTGATTTAGAGTATGTTTATGTGACCACTAATAACTTTAATTTCTTATTCTGAAAACTGTCAGTTCATATCCTTTGACTATTTATAACCTGGGGGAATGCCTCTGATTTTGATTAATTTGACTCAGTTCACTATATATTTGAGAAATGAGGCCTTTATGAGATAAATTTGCTATAAAATTTTTCCTTGTAATTTTGGTTGCATTGGTTTTGTTTGTGTAAAATTTTAATTTCATGAAATCAAAATTATCCATTTTACTTCTTACAATCCTCTCTCTCTCTCTCTCTCTAGTTTGATCAAAAACGCTTCCCTTATCCATGAATCTGAATTATCATGAATCCAAGATGCAAAATTTTCCATGATGAATTAATATTCTTGTGATATATCCCTTTAAAGTCTAAATCTTGCATCCATTTTTATAGTGGCATATGGTGTGAGATATTGGTTTCTGTGTAGTTTTTTTTTTTCAAACTGTTCTCCCATTGTTGTCAAATGGTGAGACATTGTCCCCAAAGTTTAGATTCTGGGATTGACTTTTTGTGACTTTGTGGACCATGTTGTCCATGTTTTTGCTTTCTTTTGGTAATGATACTGGAATGGCTTTCCATTTCCTTCTCCAATGAATTAAGGTAAACAACTGGTCACAAAAAGGCCCAGGGTCACAAAACATGAAAATGTTCAAGACCAGAGAGGAATCAGGTCTTCCTGATTCCAGAAATCTACTCACTAAGCTACCTCACTGCCTCCTTACTATTATTGTATTTACCTAATGTATTTCCATGATCTACCACTTTATTTCTTAGCCAGTACTAGATTATTCTAATGTTTAACGTTTTAATGTTTAAAATACAGTTTGAAATCTGGTACTACTAAGGCACATTTCATCACAATTTCCCCCTCTCTTCCTTTGATGTTCTTGACCTTTTGTTGGTACTGAATAAATAAATAATTTTAGGTAGAATTGCCAATTATATTATATTAGTCTGGCCTACCCATGATCAATAAACACTTCTCCAAATATTTAGATTCATTTTTATATGTGTGAAAAGTATTTTGTAAACTGTTTTCTTATTGTCCCTGGCTTTGTCTTGAAAGTTAGACACCCATGTAGTTTAGAATGCATGCAGTTATTTTAAATGACATTTCTCTTTCTGCTAGGCTTTGTTGGTAATATAGGAAATGCTGATAATTTATATAGATTTATTTCATATGCTGCAACTTTGCTAAAATTTTTAATGTTTTAACTATTTTTTAAGTTGATTCTCTAAGGTTCTTTAAATATGCTATTTATCATCTGCAGAAAATGATGGTTTGTTTCCTCATTGTCTATTGTAATTTCTTTAATTTCCTTTTCTTATTGCTTTAGTTAGTTCTTCTACTATAATATTAAATAATAATGATGATAGTTGACATCCTTTGCTTTACCCAAGATCTTATTGGGAAGATTTTTAACTTATTCCCATTGTAGATCATGTTTGCTCCTGTTATCTTATCTTCTTTCATTATTCCTATATTTTAAAAGAATTTTTAATGAGTATGTTATATTTTATGAAAAAATTTTGCTTTACATATTCATATAATCATATGATTATTCTTGTGTTTTAATTGATATGGTCAATTGTGCATATAGTTTTCCTAATATTGAACCAACCCCACATTCCTGGGACAAATTCTACCTTCTCATAGTATTCATGGTCTTTGTAATATATTGCTGCAATCTCCTTGATAATATTTTATTAAAATTTCTCCATCAATATTCATTAAAGAAACTGGCTTATTGTTTCCTTTCTCTGTTTTTGTCCTCCCTGGTTTAGGTTTCAAAATCATATTTGGGTTATAAAAGATTCTTTCTTTACCTAATTTAAAAAATAATTTATATAGTATTAGGATTAGTTGTTCCTTAAAGTTTTCATAGAATTCAATGGTAAAACCATCTTGACTAAATATTTTTTCTTACTAAGGTAATTCATGGCCTTTCAAATTTCCTTTTCTAAGATGAAGTTATTTAAGTATTTTATTTTCACTTCTGTCAATCTAGGCAATTTATATTTTTTCTAAATAGTCATTTTCTAAATATTCATTCACTTTACTAAGATTGTCAATTTTACTGAGATATAATTTGACAAAAAAACCTTCTAATGATTATTTTAATGTAATCTTCACTGGTGGTACATGTACCATATTAATTTTTGAAAATAATCATTTGTGTTTTTCTTTTTATTGTTAAATTATCTAAAAACCCAAATTAAGCAATAATTTATTTGAGGGGGTTTCTCATAAAATTCAGCCCCTAGTTTTATTTTTTCAATATTTTCAAACTTTAAATTATACTGATCTCTTCTTTGAATTCAGGATTTTTATTCTGATGGCTAATTGGAGAATTCTAATGTGTCCATTTCCTAGTTTTATAGTTGCAAGTTCAATTTATTGTGCTCTTTCCCTTCTTTTATTGATAAATATGTTTAGAGATACAATTTTTTTTCCCAAGTATTGTTTTGGATTCATCTCAAAAACTATTGTGTGTTTTCTCTTTGTTGTCATTATCTTTAATGAAATTATATATTCCTTTTTATTATTTGTTCTTTGATCAACTTATTCTTTGGGATTAGATTATTTAGTTTCCAATTAATTTTTAATTTGGGACTTCCAATAAAGATAGCAGAGAGAAGCCAGGAACTTTAACTCTCCTGAGTTTCCCACAGAAACAACATTAAGAAAGCCTTTTAGTATATTTTGGAGCAATAGAACCACAAAAGACCAGAGAGGAGGAACATGTTCCAGCACAGTCTATAACCAGGGAATTGTGAGTATACCCAGAGCAGAGAACAAGAAACTCAGCACATGGGCTGTAGGGCAAGACAGGGACTAACCTGAGATCTTCAGCTGTGGAAGCAGAGGCTTTTGCAGTTCAGGCTGCCTGGCAGGTGTTCTGGGAGAGCTCCAAAGTGAATGCCAAGCACCCCCATTCAGCACTCAGTTGGTCTGAACTGCCTCATACTGACAGCAAGGCCCTGGAGGTCCCTGACAGGAGTTTCCGGCATTCCTAACCCAGAGGGGCCAGTGCAAATAGTCCAGAGACAGTCCTAGATGTTCCCACCTTTCCCAGTGACCCAGAGAGTGGGTGACTGACATCCCAAGAACTGACAGAGAGAGAAAGAGAGAGAGAGAGAGAGAGTCTATGGCATTTCCAGTCTGAACAGCCTAAACCAGTGACTGGGATGCCACTGAAGATAGGACAGAGACAGAAGTGGGCAAATAACATCCCCAGCACTGACAGTCCAGAGAGAGAGAGAGGAGAGGAGAGAGAGAGAGAGAGAGAGAGAGAGAGAGAGAGAGAGAGAGAGAGAGAGAGAGAGAGACGACACTCTGGAGTTCCTTATGGGTCAGTTCACTGAGCAAACCCATAGAGTTTCTAATATCAGTAGCTCCAGAGCAGTAAACAAACTTCTAGGATTCTCAGCCTGAAGGTCTGTGAGAACTTACTTCACCCAACATAAGACCTTGGGATAGGTAACAAATCCCAAAATAAATAAGAAAGGTCAGAGAAAAGTAGAGTCTATTTAAAGTTACCTTGTATATAATGGACAAAAATGCTAGCTCAGAAAAAGAGGGGAGAAGGGGTGCCACACATGAAGCTCTGGAGATCATGAATAAGTCTCCAGTCCAGAAAGACTTCTAAGAGAAGTGCTCAGAAAGGATTTTAAAAATAAAATGGAAAAATTGGGAAAAGAAATGCAAGAGAGGGACAGCTAGGTGGTGTAGTGGATAAAGCACCAGCCCTGGAATCAGGAGTACCTGGGTTCAAATCCGGTCTCAGACACTTAATAATTACCTAATTGTGTGGCCTTGGGCAAGCCACTTAACCCCATTGCCTTGCAAAAACCTAAAAAAATGCAAGAGAAAATTAACATCTTACAATAAAAAGTAACGGAAGGATACAATTCCTTTAAAAATACAATTAGGCAAATGCAAAAAGAAAATAATTCCTTCAAAAATAATTTTGGGGTGCTTCTAGGTGGTGCAGTGGATAGAGCAACAGGCCTGGAGTCAGGAGTACCTGAGTTCAAATTCAGCCTCAGACTCTTTCTAATTACCTAGCTGTGTGGCCTTAGGCAACCCATTTAACCCCATTGCCTTACAAAAACTTAAAAACAAATGAACAAACAAATAAATAAATTTAGGCAAATATAAATAACTTAAAAATAGAATTGACAAAATGAAAAAGGAAATGCAAAAGCTAACTGAAGACAATACCTCCTTGAAAAATAGACTAGGACTTGTGTAAGCTATTGACTTCACAAGCCACCAAGAATCTGTTAAACAAAATTAAAAAATTGAAAAAATAAAAGAAAAGGCAAAATACCTCTTTGGTAAAACAACTAATCTGGAAAATAGATCCAGGAGAGATAATTTATGAACTATTGCATACCTGAATGCTATGATCAGAAAAAGAATGTGGATAGCATTCTTCAGGAAATCATCAAGAACAGCTGTGATATCCTGGAACCAGAGAGCAAAATCATTATAAGAATTCACTGATTACCTCCTGAAAGAGATTCCAAAATGAAAATGCCAAGGAATATTTAGGCCAAGCTCCAGAATTTGATCTCCAAATCAAGGAGAAAATCCTACAAGAGGCCAGAAAGAAGCAATTGAAATACTAAGGAGCCATAGTCAGGATTATACAGGATTGAAGGCCTTGGAATATGATGTTTGCCAGAGGGCAAGGGAGCTTGGATTCCAACTATGAATCAACTACTCAGCAAAATTGAATGTACTTTTTCAGGGAAAAAGATGGTGACTCCCAAATTTCAAATAGGTGACTCCCAAATTTCTCCAATGAAAAGACCTGAGCTGAACAGAAAATTTGATGATCAAACAGTAGACTTAGGAGATACATGAAAAGGTAAACAGAGAGGCAAATTCTGAAAACTCTTGAGCATTGTCACTCTATTAGAACTAGCATACTTAGGCTGAAGGTATAGATATAAGTTGATTTTGATGGAATGATTTTAAATAATTAAAAGATTAAAAATCAGGGATTGTAATGAAATGGGAAGAAGGTAGAAGCAATATACAGTAAATTTTATCACATGAAAAAGTGCAAAGGACCTATTTCAGTAGGGGGAAAGAAGGTTCAAATAGGGAATAATATATATATACACTCAGATTGGTTTAGAAATCTATTTTACCATTCAAATATTAGGAAGGGAAATGTGGGAGGAGAGGAAGGGAAGGAGGGACTGATAAAAGGGAGGGAAAGAGGAAAAGGAAAAGGGAAAGTGAGAATAAAATGGAAGGTGACTGTTATAAAGAGAAACAGATTGAGGGAAACAGTATTGGGAGCAAAACAATGGTGAGGAGAGATAGGGTGAAAGGAGAGGTATAAAGTACAAATGGGGTGAGATAGCATGGAGGGTAGGTAATAAAGAAGCAGTAATTATCACTGTGAATGTGAATGGGATGAATTCTCCCATAAAACAATAGATAGCAGAGGGAATCAAAAGCCAGATCTAACTATATGTTGCCTACAAGAAACAGATCTATAGAATAAAGATAAAAAGTTAGAAAAGAATTATGCTTCACTTAAAGTGAAAAAAAGCAGGGGTAGCAATCCTTCTGTCAGACAAAGCAATTACAAAAATAGATCTCATATGAGGAAGGAAATTATATTCTCCTAAAAGTTACTATAGATAATGAAGTAATTTCAATACTAAACATGCATGCACCAAGCAGTATAGCATTTAAATCCTTAGAGAGGAAATTAAATGAGTTACAGAAAGTCATAGACATTAAAACATACTGATGGGGGGGTACCTCAATCTCCCTGTCTCAGAGTTAGATAAATATGACCATAAAATAAACAAGTAGGAAGTTAAGGAGGTGAATACATTATTAGAAAATTTAGGTATTATAGACTTATAGAAAACAAAATGAGGATAGAAAGGAACATGCCATTTTTTTCCTGGGGTACTTGACATCTATACAAAAATCGATCATGTATTAGTGTGTAAAAACTGCATAATCAAATGCATGAAGGAAAAAATATTAATTGTATTTTTTTGAGATCATAATGTAATAAAAATCACTTTCAATAAAGGACTATGGAGGCATAGACCTAAAATTAATTGGAAACTAAATAACCTAATTTTTAATAATGAGTGGTTCTCACAGCAAATCATAGAAATAATTAATTATTTTATCCAAGACAATGATAATAAGGAGACAACATACCAAAACTTGTGGGATACATCCAAAGAAGTTATTAGGGAAACTGCTTACATAAATAAAATAGGCAAAAGGGAGATCACTGAATTGGGCATTCAACTAAAAAGCTAGAAAAATAACAAATTAAAACACCCAATTAAATGCTAATTTAGAAATTCTGAAAATTAAAGGAGAAATTTACAAAATCAAAAGTAAGAAAACTATCAAACTTAAAATAGATAAATCTTTTGTTAATTTGATTTGAAAAAGAAAACCAAATTACCAGTATCAAAAATGAAAAAAATTGAATTTACCACCAATGAAGAACATATTAAAGTGTTAATTCAAAGCTATTTTACCAAGAATTGGAAACTAAATAACCTAATTTTTAATAATGAGTGGTTCTCACAGCAAATCATAGAAATAATTAATTATTTTATCCAAGACAATGATAATAAGGAGACAACATACCAAAACTTGTGGGATACATCCAAAGAAGTTATTAGGGAAACTGCTTACATAAATAAAATAGGCAAAAGGGAGATCACTGAATTGGGCATTCAACTAAAAAGCTAGAAAAATAACAAATTAAAACACCCAATTAAATGCTAATTTAGAAATTCTGAAAATTAAAGGAGAAATTTACAAAATCAAAAGTAAGAAAACTATCAAACTTAAAATAGATAAATCTTTTGTTAATTTGATTTGAAAAAGAAAACCAAATTACCAGTATCAAAAATGAAAAAAATTGAATTTACCACCAATGAAGAACATATTAAAGTGTTAATTCAAAGCTATTTTACCAAGTTTATGCCAACAAATTTGACAATCTAAGTGAAATGGATGAATATTTACTATATATATATGTATATATATTCATATATATACATATATATATATATATATATATATATATATATATATATATATACTGCCTAGGTTAATAGAAGAAGAAATTAAATACGTAAATAACTCCATGTCAGAAAAAGAAATTGAACAAGTCATCAATGAATTCCCTAGGAAACACTTTACAGGGCCAGATCAATTCAGAAAAGAATTCTATAAAGTATTCAAGGAACAGTTTTGATTCCATATAAACTATTTAAAAAACAGGTGAAGTAGTTCTGCCAAATTTCTTCTAGGACACTAATGTGATGCTGATACCTAAACCAGGAAAAGTCAAAATAGAGAAAGAAAATTATAAGTCAATTTCTCCAATGAATATAATTGCAAAAATTTTAAATAAAATATTAGCAAAGGGATTAAAGCAAGTTATCATTAGGATAATACAATATAATCAAGTAGGTTTTATACCAGGAATACAAGGTTGTTTGAATATTAAGGAAACAATTGCATAATTGGTCATATCAATTAAAAAACCTAACAAAAATTATATGATTATTTCAAAAGATGCTGAAAAAGCTTTTGACAAAAGTACAGCCAATTCCTATTAAAAACACTAGAGGGCATAAGAATAAATGGAGTTTTCCTTAAAATGATAAGCAAGATTTATCTAAAGCCATCAATAAGCATTATAGGTAACGGGGATAAGATAGAAGCATTCCCAATAAGACAACGGATAGAACAAGGATGCCTGATAGCACCACTATTATTCAATTTTGTATTAGAAATATTAGCTGTACCAATAAGAGAAGCAAATGAAATGTAAGTAATTAGAATAGGTAAAAAAGAAACAAATTTCTCATTCTTTGCAGATGATATTATGACATACTTAGAGAACCCTAGACAATCATCTAAAAAACTACTTGAAAAAATTAGCAATTTTAGCAAAGTTACAGGATATAAAATAAACTCATAAATCCTCATCATTTCTATATGCCAGTAACAAGATAACAGCAACAAGAGATAGAAAGAGAAATGCCATTTAAAGTAACAGAAGACTACATAAAGTTCTTGGGAGTCTACCATCAAAGGAAAACTCAGAAACTATGAAAATAACTATAAAACACTTTTCACAGAAATAAAAATCAAATCTAAATAACTGGGAAAATGTCAATTGTTCATGGGTAGGCTGAGTTAATGTAATAAAAATTACAATTCTACTTAAATTAAGTTATATATTTAGTACCATGCAAACAAACTTAAAAAATTATTTAATTGACCTACAAAAATATTAATTTGGAGGAACAAAAGGGCAAAAATATCAAGGGAATTAGTGGAAAGGAAGGTGGTCTAGCCAAAGCATATCTAAAATAATATTATAAAGCATCAGTCATCAAAACTGTTTGGTACTAGCCAAAAAACAGAGTGGTGGAGCAGTGTAATAAATTAGCTGCAAAAGAAACAGTGGTAAAAGACTGATTTAATCTGTTGTTTGATAAACCCAAAGATTCTAATTTTTGGGACAAGAACTTACTCTTTGATAAATTAGAAGATAGTAAGATAGAAATGATACAAAGACTAACATCTCATACCTGATGACAAATTAAGGTCAAAATGGATAAAGGATTTAGACAAAAAAGGTGCAAAAGTCAATTAGTAGAACAAGGAATACCTGTCAGATCTATGGAAAGGGAAGCAGTTTATGACCAACAAAGACATAGAGAACATTATAAAATACAAAATGGATAATTTTAATTAAATTAAAATGAAAAGTTTTTTCACAAATAAAATTGATGCAACTAAAATTAAAAAGTAAGACAGCAAATTGGGAAACATTTTTACGTTTCTGACAAAGGAATTATTTCTAAAAATACAAAAGCAAATTCATAATACAAATCATTTCCCAGTTGAGATATGGTCAAAGGATGTGTAAAGGGAATTCTCAAAGAAGAAATTAAAGTTATCTATAGTAAAATGAAAAAAAGTGCTCTAAATTATTATTGATTAGAGAAATGGAAATTAAAACAACTCTGAGGTACTACTTCACACCTCTCAAATTGGGCCATATGAGAAAAAAGGGAAATGCTCAATGTTGGAGGGGATTTGGGAAAACTCGTATAGCAATGTATTGTTGATGGAGTTGTGAACTGATCCAACTTTTCTGGAGAGTGATTTGGAATTATGCCAAAAGGGTAATAAAACTGAGTATATCCTTTGATCCTGCAATACCACTGGTCTATATCCCAAAGAGATCACACAAAATCATAAAAATCCCACATGTACAAAAATATTTTTAGCTGCTCTTTTCATAGTGGCAAAGAATTGGAAATTGTGGAGATGTCCATCAATTGGGAAATGACTGAGCAAACTGTGATATATGAACATGATAGAACACTATTGTTTTGTAAAAAAAATGATAAGGGATGGGACTTCAGAATAGCCTAGAAAGACTTGCATGAACTAATAATGAGTGAAGAGAGCAGAACTAGAAAAGCATTATACATACAAACATCAACATTGGGTTATAATCAGCAATGATGAACTTGTTCAATTCAGCAGCACAATAATCAAAGACAATTCTTATGATGGAAAATATCATCCATATTCAGAAAAGGAACTGTGGGGTTTAAATGCAGACCAAAGTTTAATATCTTCAATTTTTAAAAGTTATCTTTAATATAATTTTTCTCTCTAATGTTTTTTCTTTTCCAATTTGATTTTTCATTTACAACATGATTAATATGAATCTATGTTTAGCATGATTAAAATGTATAGCGTATATATTAGATTGCTTTTGGTCAGAGGGCAGGGGTAAGAAAAGGGAGGAAGAGATATAAAGCAAAACTCAAAACCTTGCAGAAAAATGAATATTAAAAACTACTGTTGCATGTAGTTGGAAAATAAATAAAATGTTTTGGGGTTTTTTTTTAGATTTTTTTTTTGTAAGGCAATGGGGTTAAGTGGCTTGCCCAAAGCCACACAGCTAGGTAATTATTAAGTGTCTGAGGCCAGATTTGAACTCAGGTACTCCTGACTCCAGGGCTGGTGCTCTATGCACTGTACCACCTAGCTGCCCCCAATAAAATGTTTTCAAAAAGTGATTTACTAGCTCTGTGAAAAAAATTTAATCTATGCTTCCATAACCCTTTATTGAATGGAAATTTTATTGCATTATGCTTATTTCATTATTGCATATCTGAAAAGGGCACATTTACAGTTTCTGCTTTTCTGCATTTTTGTAATATTTTTATGCCCTAATTCAAGGTCAGTTCTTGTAAAGTTGCCCTATATAACTGAGTAAAAAATATATTCCTTTTTATTTCCATTCAGTTTTCTACAGAGATCTATTATATTCAACTTCTAAAATTCTATTGATCTCCTTAGTTTCTTATTTTTTATAGTTACATTTCTCTATCTCTAAGAGGGGAAAGTTATGTGATCCCATTAATCTAGTTTTACTTTCTCTTTGCTTCTGTAATTCATTTAATTTTCCTTTATGAATTTGAATGCCAAACTCTGGTAAATAAATACTTAGTATTGATATTATATCATTGTCTGTGGTGTCTTTTTGCAAAATGTACTTTCCTTGTTTTTCTGTTTTATTTAACTTTATTTTTTCTTTTGCTTTGTCTGAGAATATAATTGATACACCTGTCTTATTCTTTTATATTTCAGCTAAAGCATAATAGATTATAATCTAAATCCTTCTTTTAACTCTGTATGTCTTTCTGTTTCAAGTGTATTTCTTATAAACAATGTTGATTCTGGTTTCTAATCCATTTCTATCTTAAGGGAAATTCATCCCACTCACATTCACAGTTATCATTATTATTATTATTACTACTATTATTATTATTAATATTATTATTACTAACTGCATTTCACTCCATCCTATTTTCTTCTTTTTTTTTCAATCTTTTTCTCTCTCTAAGGTATCTTTTCTCAAAAGTCTGATTTATTCTGGCTACCACTTCTCTTAATCTGCCCTCCTTTTTGGAACTCTCTCTCCTTTGCTCTAATGCCTCCCCCCCACTTCCCTTTGAGTAAGATATATTTCTATCTTGAATGGTTCTTCCTTCTTTGAACAAATTCTAATAAGTGTAATATTCAAGCATTGCCTACCTCCCATCATTTTCATCTTCAATGTAAAATATCTTCCTTATATACCTCTTTTATAGAGATAATTTCACCCATTTCTCTCTCTTCCTCCTTCTCCCAGTGAATTTTTCTTTTTCACAGATTCATTTCTTTAAATCATCTCAAAACAATTGACTCACTCCTAGGATGATAAAGCTTTTAGGAGTTAACTATATCATATACAAAAAGAAATATAAATAGTTTAACCTTACTGAGTTCCATATATTCACTTTTCCATATTTATGATTTTAATGCTTCTCTGAAGCATTCTGAACATCAAATTTTTATACATTTCAGATATTTTTTTCAGAAATGCTCAAAATTCTGCTATTTCATTAAATATCCATTTGAGGATAGTACTCAAATTTGCTAGACTACTCTTAGTTATGATTCTAGCTTGTCTTCCAGAACATTATTAGACTCTCCTCTCCTACAATTTGTTAGCTACTAAATTTTGTTAAACCTGATTGGAGTACCATAGTAGTTGAATGGTTTCTTTCTGAGTACTTGTAGCATTTTCTCTTTGACCTCAGAACTCTGAAATTTAACTATAAGAAATCTGTAAGTTTTTATTTTGGGATCTCAGGAGGTGATCGGTGGATTTTTTTCTCAATTTTGATTTTACTCTCTAATTCTAGGATAGTGAGGCAGTTTTCTTTTATAATTTATTGAAATATGATGTTTAAACTCTATTTTAACTTCCAGGTCAATTATTTTCCTGCTGATATTTTTTTTTTTAGATTTTTTTGCAAGGCAATGGGGTTAAGTGGCTTGCCCATTTGCCTTGCAAAAAAAAAAAAAAAACCTAAAAAGAATAAATAAATAAAATAAAGTGTGGCCTCAGATAATTCCTAGTTGGATGATCCTGGGCAAGTCACTTAATCCTGTTTGTCTTACTTGTGGGTGGCTAGGTGGCATAGTGGATAAAGCACTGGCCTTGGAGTCAGGAGTACCTGGATTCAAATCCGGTCTCAGACACTTAATAATTACCTAGCTGTGTGGCCTTGAGCAAGCCACTTAACCCCATTGCCTTGCAAAAAAATCTAAAAAAAATCTCAGCAGAAAAATAATTGACCTGGAAGATAGATCAAGGAGAGTTAATTTTAGAATTAATGAACTACCTAAAAGCCTTGTTAAAATAGAGTTTAAACATCATATTTCAATGTATTTCACAAGTTTTTCAACATTCATCCACATACATATGCATAAGTTATATAATTTCCTTCCACCCTCCCTTCCCACCCCTTCCCCTGAGCAGCAAACACTCAGGTGACTATTGTACATACATATTTGTGTTTAACATGTTCACAGATTAGTAATTTTTAGCATGAGGAATTAGGATTAAGGGGAAAAAGAAAGAAAAACATGAGCTAGGAAAGAAATACATAAGAGAAAATTTTAAAAAATGAACTTAATGTTCATTAATATTCTGGAGGGACAGAAATTCTTATAATCTAAGTCTAACCCCCACATAACAAGACAGGTAGGATGCCAGTGTTAAAAACTTGGACCTTTCTTTTCTAAGAAGCTTGGCATCATTAAAGAAGCTCAAAGATCTGCTAAAACTTAACCTGCTGAAAGCCCTCTGTTCAACTCTTGCCCCATCTTTATTGTTAATGTCATATGCTGATATCTAAACCCTGAATTTTTTTTTCCATTTAAATGTACTTTGTAATCTGGGTAATAAGCATTCTTTTCCTTTCTGGATTGTTAGGCCAAACTTTTAAGTAATGAAGGCTATATTCTGGTGCTAGATAAAATCCACACAATAGCATCTTCAAAAAAGAGCACCTGGAAAATGCCAGCATACACAGGAAATCTCTCTTCCTCCAAAATAGTGGCATACATAATTTTGCTTTACCCCTTCTTAGATATTTTCAACAAAGAGGGATCATTCAAAAGGGTTATATTGAGGGTTCCCTTTCAAGAAATCTTGAATAAACAACGAATTTCAAATTTATCCATTTTTTTTTCTAAAATAGAAAGAGATTCTTTAAAAAATCCTTTCTGGTATACAAATATCCCAATTAGATGTCCCAAGGAGTGTCAAAACAGAAAAACAAATTATAGACCAATATCTATATTGAACATTGATGCAAAAAATTTTAAATAAAGTTATAAAAATGACTCCAGGTACCCTTTTTTCCCCAAGGGCTATTTTGATATTCACCTCTAAAAAGCTTCCAGATTTATTGAATTTCAAATCCTGCCTGCAGTTGCCCTGGCAACACAAGACCAATATGACCAAGAAGGCTGAAGGTTCCCTGACCCTGCTCTAGAGCACCATATCAGAAAGCTTATATAATATGACCAAGTTAGATTTACATTAGGAATTCAAGATAGTTATAGAGAAGCTATCAACCCAATAGACCATATTAGAGGAAAAACATAAATCATATGATTATGTAAACAGATACAAGAAAGACTTTTATATAATAAAATATTAATTTCCATCTTTAAAAAATAGAAAAAATAAAAAGACCTTTAATTGATACACTAAGTAATAGCAATCTAAAATCAAGAGCCAGTATCATATATAATGGGAACTCAAGACTTTTCCAGTAAGATCAAGAATAAAATATGTTCACCAACTATCTCTACTATTATTTTATATAGTGCTTAAATGCAAGCTAATGCAAGGATAAGCATAGACAAAGAGGAAATAAATTAATGCTTTTTTGCTGTTGATATAATTCTTTTCTTACAGAATTTTAGAGAATCGACTTTAAAAACCCACTAACTTCAACTAAATCTCAGGAAATAAATACATATTACACATATATACATTTGTATGTGTGAACGTATATCTATATATGATTATATACATAATTCAAAACAAAATCCAGAAGGATATATAGAAAGAATAATTACATTTAAAATAATCACTAAACACTGTTCATTGAAATAAAGAGATCTAAAAAAATTAAAGAAATGTTCATTGTTCATAGATTGGGTAAACCAATATAATAAAAATGACAAAATTATCTAATTGATTGATTTAGTGCCATAATAAATGACCATAGGATTACTTTTCTAGGAAATGAGGGAGAAATAATTAAATTAAATGGAGGAACAAAGTTCAAGAATTTAAGGGGGAAAATAAAAAAAAAATTATATGGAAAGCTACATAGCATTATCAGGCTTCAAATTAGTAGATAAAGGGAGGGGGAGAAAGAGGGAAAGATCAAAGAATAGATTGGGGTCACAGTGAAGAAAAGAAAAAGAAACTAGTAGCTTATTTTTTAATAAAACAAAGACCACAGCTACTAGGGGAAGGGATCTCTGGTTGAGAAAACTGGAAATCAGTAAAACAGAAATTAGGTTTAGGCCAAGAATATATAGCATATGACCAACTTAATCTCCAATTGGATACATGACTCAGAAAATGCCGCATAATAAATAAATTAGAGGCACAAGAAGCATAGAGAGGCTCTCCTAAGATAAAACTATCAGCTTTTATTCCATAAAATTAAAAAAAATATTTATTCTTATAAAACCAATTCAGCTAAGATTAGAAGATAAAACAATTTACTGAGGGGAAATCTTTTGCAGTAAGTTTCTCAAATAGGTCTAATTTATAAGATACATAAGAAACTGCTTCAAATTTCTAATAAAAGTCATGCTCCAGTAGATAAAAGGTCAAAGGATATAGACAAACCTAACATATTAATAGTCATAAATAAAGAAATGCAAATTAAAGCAATTCTGAGAGTTCAGCTCATTATATTCAAATTGGCAGATTTGACCATCAAACTAGGATGATGAAAAAATGTAGAAATTCTGAGGAATAAAAATGCTCATGTACTACTAGGTTAAGATAAGAATTGGTGAAGCCATTTGAAAAGCAATATGGAAAAAAAAACAAAAAAGGCAATATGGACCCATGACCAAAAATGACTAACGTATTGTATATGTATGCCCTTTGAACAAGCAATAATATTCCTAGACCTCCAAGAGATCAAAGGAAAAGGAAAACTTCTCATATACACAAAAGCATTTATAGCAGCTCTTTTTATAGTAACAAAGATATGTAAACTAAGTACTCATCGACTGAAGATTACTTGAAAATATTAGAGTATATAGTATATTAATGCAATAAAATATTACTGTGCCACAAGAAATGGTGAAAGAGATTGCTTCTGAGAAACTTGGAAAGACTTGTATGTATTCACGCAGAGTGAAGTTAACAGAACCAGAAAAACTATTTATGCAATAACAACAATATTGTGAAGACATAAAAAAAATTAAGGCTTAACAACTCTGATCAATGCAATGTCCAGCAAAGTACCAATAAAGGAGCATGTTAGTGATCCAAGAAAAGTAACAGATTATAGAAACAAAACAAACCATTTATTTTTGTACATTGCTAATGTGGTAATTTGTTTTGCTTGAATTAGTACAAGAGTTTTCTTTTTCTTTTCCCAATGAGGGAAAAGTAAGAAGAAAACTAATGGCAATTCACTATAAATTTTTTAATTAAAAAAGTCTGTAAAAGAACAGTTTTTAAACCCAGATTATTTTTTTCTAATTCACAAAAAATGAATAGGGTGGTAACACATTGATTCATTTATGATTGTCACTTACAAAAGGTTCCTTGTTTACTATTAATGCTCTACTTGATCATTTAATTGAAGATGCTATTGATTCAGGTAAAGGTTATCTTTCATAAAGTTTTTTTTAAAGATGGGATAATAAGCATACAGATAGATAGAGGATCATAATATTCCTTAAGGCCCCCTTTTTAAGTATCAAGAAAGTTTGAAATTTTTCCCACAATCTGGGACTTGCTCCCTTCCTTCGGGTATCTTTGTATCTCATTTCTTCAATGCCCTTACACTGTAATGTCTCCAGTAAAGATCACTTCTGTAAACATTTACAGTATATGGTTTTGCCCACCTCTATTCTCCTTGTTCTCCTTTCTATCTCCATTATATGTACCTCATTAACTATGATATTAGGGTTCAAGTGGTACTTCCATGATTTTTAGGGAGAATCCTTAATTTTATTAACTTTTACAAATCTTTTTTTTTTCATTTTTCTTCTTTCTAATCCTCAATATTTGTCCTTAAATGCCCACAGGGTGACTTTGCTTCATTGAACATATTGCCAAACTTTCTTTAAACCAATAATTATCTTTTAATGCTCCTCAATGCTTTATGAGATAGTATGGATCATAATTATCTCTCATCAAAAGGCAGTACAGTGCAGTGCAGTTAATAGGGCGGTGGATTTGAAGTTAGGATGATCTGAGTTCAAATCTCACCTTAGACTCTTATTAGCTGTGTAACTTTAAAAAAGTCACTTATTTCTTTTTGAGTCTCAGTTCCTATATCTGTAATATTGGGGATTGAACTTAAAGACCAAAAGATCTCTTCCAGCTCTAAATCTATGATTCTATAATGTCTTGAAAAAATTTTATAAAATCGATTTTGCCTTTGCCAATCACATCTCTTCAATTTATAGTAAAACACTGGCTAAGATATTTTCTGTAATCTTTTGATCAATTTGTTAAATTTCTGCATAAAATTATTATAGTTAATATCTATGCAACTCCTCTTATCCATTTCCTATTTTTATCATACTTGTTTCAAGCATTGTTCATCATTGAGTTGTTTCAATTATATATCACTTGTTTTTTCCTTATTATTCTTCCTATTTTTGTCAAATCTGATCTTAGCTCTAACAAATCAATGTTCTATTTATTTATAAACAGCTGATTCAGAAATAACACCCATATGAACAAGTTTTTTTCTCTCTGTATGTTTCATTTCACATTTCATGCTTTCAAATTTCCAATAGAAAAATAATATAAATGAATATATATATATATATATATATGTGTATAGATATAGATATATATGCTGAGGGGAGGGGTTAGTCAATACACCATTGATCAATTATTTTCTTAAGAAAATAAAATGTGAGTATTATTAAAGGTTTTACTATATTACCCTTTTATGGGATGTAAAGATATTTTTTAATGAAAAACATTAAATTAGGGAGCATCTAACTATTTGATGGCAAATAATCATATTCTTGGTGGCTCTTGAAAATTCAGATGCTCTCAAATTGTTAATAATTGAAATAAGATGCAATACTCAGTTATGAATGTGACTTATGGAATCATAGAAAATAGCCAGTTATGGAAGAAGAAAAACTCAGTTCTTGAGAATCATTCCTTTCCTCTCTGCCTTCATGCAGAGGAGGGGAGGGTTTCACTCTTCTCTTTCTCCCTTCTCTTTACTCTATCAGCAACTATGTCTTATAGTGGGACCATTACAATGAAGATGGAGTAGATGTTAGTAATCAAGGCAGGAGAGTTCTGATAATGGAGATGAACTTGACCATCAAAGACTTTAGCTCTAGTGAGACCCAAGTCAAGAGAACTCTGATGAGTGATATAAGTTGTAAAGAACTTATAACCTGCGAGGAGTATCATGAAGACACTAAGGAAAGGGAAAAGACATCACTGTACTATAATACTGGAGGTTTGAGTTGCCTTGATCAACTGTTCCCTAAATATGTGTTTCTCTATTAGAATAGTCTCTATAACCCACCCCTTCCCACTGGTACTGTGTGTGCTTGAGAGAAAGTGCACCATAGATTATAATTACAATTTAGTAAAAATGCCTTTGCTTTGAGATAGTTATGTCCTCTAGTTGACCATTATATGGATAAATATACTTGTGTTGTCTTATGAGCTATAGTTTTAAAAGCACAGAACACATTAATCTTGAAGGTAATTATCTCTTTTGAAGCACAAAAAGTGAGAGTTTGGGTTGTATACTCCAGAGAGGTAATACATATAAAAATCAAACAATAGAAAATTAAAATATAATAGAAAGTTTTATTTTTTACAGTTATGCATAAAAGAAAAATTATTAGACAGACATGGACTAGAAAAGATTGTAAAAGTCAAGATGGAACTGGTATATAAAACTGAAAAACTTTATGCAAAGAAAATACATGAAGCTAGAATCAAAACAAAATATAAAGTCTGGGAATAAATCCTCATACTTCATATCTCTGAAACAGATCTAACGGTCTAAAACTTTAGGGAATTGACAGAGAACTATAAGATTATGAACCATTCCCTACTAGACAAGTGGTTAAAAAATATGAAAAACAATCAGAAGAAATATAAATAATCAATAGTTATCTGAAAAATACTTGAAGTTGCTAAAAAAGTCAAAAATATAAATTAAAATAATTCAAAGTCATAACTTCACGTCTATCAAGCTACAAAGATACCACAGGCTAGAATTGTTATTGTTCAGTTATATTCCATCTTCATGATCCCATATTGTCCATGGCATTTTCTTGGCAAAGTTTTTACTTTGGTAAGCTATTTCACTCTCTATTGGTTTAAAGCAAACAAAGGTTAAGTGACTTGCTCAGGGTTTCACAGGATATGTCTGAGGCTGGTTTTGAACTTAGCTCTTCTTGATTCCAGACTCTGCTGCATCTACTGAAACATTTAGTTACCTCCAAAGGATAGGTTACCTCACTGGAATAGTAAAATATGCATGAAGCATGCAAATTCATTGATTTTTTTGATAACTATGATTTTTGATTCAGGTTTCATGAAAAACAATTTGGAATTACATGAGAAAAGTAATTAAAATCCTACTACTTTTTGAGAATTAAGAGATTCTTCTATAAAGATGGTAAGAAAAGGTATTTATAGAATAAACCCTCTATGCTACTTCCTCAACTTGCATTTCCACTAAGGCACTGGGTTTTTAGAATGTATCTTGAGCTTTGGGTTCTAGGGGTAATGATATGGGTCTGCATTCCAAACATTATAATCTACAAGCCTCCACCAGAAAGCTTTGTTAACTATCATCCACTAGACAATTAGCTCAGAGCAAAGCAAAGCATTAAATAAATGGCATTGTAAAAAGAATAACAAAACTTCTCTGACCTCAAAATCTGGGGGCAATTTCTTACAATTACATATGTGTGTATATATATATATATATATATATATGTATATATATATATATACATATATATATATATATATATATATATCATCCATAAGAAGAGTGGGCTCAAACTTAAGTGTACAATAACAGTTAGGTACACTTTTAAAATACATGCATGACAAAGGCGACCTATAACTGCTGTAATTTAGGGCCTGGAATTCTTCACATAAGATAAGAGTAGGTATAAATTTTGCTGGGCAGGTTGCTGAACTGAATTCTTAGGGTCTTCTAATATCCATAATTTCTTTTTTTTTTTGCTGCAAAGGTACTTGTTCCTTCTTTGAATATCTATGCCAGACTGGAAAATGTGTGTAATTTCTTAATTGGGCCTCAACTCTGATTGGAAAGCTCTTCACTGGTTGTATGGGGTGTGTCTTGCTCTGTCCTGCCATGATCAATAAGGAGAGAGAGGAAAGTTCTCTACTTTTTCCCTTCCAGAGAAGTGTCTCCTTTACAAAATATTTCCACCTAGAATTTCTCCCATTCTCAAACTGTTGAAATTCATCCACAGCTTAGCTATTCAAAGCCCCCAGGGGACAATGTTAATTTGTTTGCTTAGCCAATTGTTCCCTTCTTGACTCAAAGAGGTGTTTGCATCTCATAAAGGGATCACAGGGATCATTTGGCATCTCACTCTAACTCCATTAAAACTTCATCACATGTGGCTATATTCTGTGACTATGTCAATTGAATTGGGAGAAAGAGGAAAGGAATACATCCCTTCTTCATTAGATGTAGAAAATAGTCAAAGAAGCATTATTTATGATTGCAAATAGCTAGAAAAATTACCCAGCCAACAATTGGGGAATGAGTAATCAAATTATGCTATGTGAGCATGATGGAATATCACTGTCTTCCAAGAAATATAAAGAGTTTATGTTTCTTTTGAAAAAAATGAGAAATTTCATTTGAAAAAATGGAGAATGAAGAAAGCAGAGCAAATAAATGATATGAGAGTCATTAAAACATTGCAAATAAAGTCATAGAGTCAAGGTTTGAAGGTTCTTGGCTGTAATGTAATTATCAATGTTAGCACTGCACCACAAAGGATATGCTGATTCTTTCCATTAATTTACAAACTTTAGTGCAAAAATCTTTGAAACATTTTTACAGCTAGTATTTCTGATAAAGGATTCATTTCTAAAATATTTAGAGAACTCAGGTAAATTTAAAAGAATACAAGTCATTCTCCAATTGTTAAATGGTCAAGGAGTATGAACAAACAGATTTCAGATGAAGAAATTAAAGTTATCTATCTATAGTCATGTGAAAAAAAGTTCTAAATCATTATTAATTAGAAAAGTGCAAATTAAAGCAATTCTGAGGTACCACTTCACCTGTCAGATTGACTAAGATGACAAAAAAGGGAAAATGATCAATGTTGGAAGCGATGTGGAAAAACTGGGACACTAATGCATTATTGGTAGAATTGTGAATTGATTCAGTCCTTCTGGAGAATAATTTGAAACTATGGTCAAAGGGCTATAAAATTTTGCACACCCTTTGATCCAGTAATACCATTATTATCCCAAAGAGTTCATAAAAACATGAAAAAAAGACCTACTTATACAAAAATATTTATAGCAGCTCTTTTTGTAGTGGCGAAGAATTGGAAACTGTGGGGATGTCCCTCAATTGGGGACTAGATGAAAAATTTGTTTTATATGAATATGATGGAATATTATTATTCTGCAAGAAATCATTAGCCTATAGAACCAGGAGATTATCATACATTTTAATAGCAACATTGTGTGATAATCAACTTTGATATACTTAGCTCCTCTTAGCAATTGAATGAGCAAAGAGTTGTGATAGGAAATGTCTCTATATCCAGGGGGAAAAAAAACCCTTGCAACAAAATGTATTAATTTCCTGAGAGAGAGAGACTGAGACAGACAGATAGAAAGAGAGATATACAGAGGGGAAGAGGATCACAGAAATATATATATATATATATATATATATATATATATATATATATATGTATATGTATATGTATATGTATATGTATATATGTATATATATGTATATGTATATATGTACACGCCACACACACACACACACACACACACACAGAAAGAATAGCCTCTAAAGCAAGAAAAAGAACCAAACTAGAAAATGAGTAAACCAAGAAAAGGATTTATACATAGCAAAAATAATAATATAATAATAATAATAATAATAAATCCTTTTAAAGAAAATAAAGCCTGGTGTCAATGAAGAAAGTTAGGCTTGGGGAGAGGGGTGGTAAGAATTTTTAATCTGTAAGCAAAAACTGGCCTCAATAAAATAAAAGTTCAACAAAATGATAACCAAAGAAAAAATAAGTAGAAGGTTGTAGCAAATTTGAACAATAAAGAATCAAAATTCTCAGGTCAAAATGGCAACAGCCTAAAATGGAGGAAGATATAGCAATATATGTGAAAAGGACGAATCAATTGCAAAGATCTGAAAACACTGTAGGCAAATATACCAAAATTTGAACAGAGGCCAGAGAGATAATCTAAGAAGTCAGATAAACACTAGAAGAGTGTCTAATTCAAAATAGATGCTTAATAAATGTCTATTTTCTTTTCCTTTTATGAGTTATTAAATTAATTGAAAACTACAAAGAAAGTGTTTAATTATTGTTTTCTAGGAAATTAGTCCAGAAAAATTCCCAGAATCTTAAAATCAAGTGATGGACTAAATAGCTGAATAGAACTCATTATACAGGCTTAGAGAGAAATGTCAAAATCAACTTATTCAGACATATTTTTAACAAACTCAATATTTTTCACCCATAAAGAGTGACTCTTACAAGTGGTTTGGAAGAAAAATATCAGCTATCAAAATTCTTTAATTAAAATCACATAGTATATTCATGCATAATGAGAAAACATAAAAAGATGAAATATGACTCAGAGAAAGTCAAAGGAAATTGAACTCTTCCCTAAGATCTTCTAATAAGTTAAGCTTGTTAGAAAAATATATGTCACTGCTGAGGGGGGTGGTGGTGGAAGGAAATCTTGCAACTTAAAAATATACATATGCATATGGATGAATGTTGAAGAAAGTTTCATAACATGTATTTGGAAAAACAAAATATCAATTAAAATATATGAAGGTTTTTATGCATATATTTTCAATCCTTCAACTCCAAATTTACAAACATCTTTAAGAAAACTTAAACAAAGAATTTAATATAAAAATTAGCCCAGGAAAATGCCTTTAGGTATTTCTGGAGAGGCTGCACTAATTGGGGGATAATTTGAAATCTCAAATCAGAATGGACTTTAAGCAAAATTCTAAAACACTTATCAATAGATACATATTTTTTGAAAAATCTATCTAGATTAAATTGATTCTTAGATAAGGTATTAGAATCTGACATTTCTTTAGAGAGCGCATGGAAGAAAGGCATATCTAAAATGATGTCATAGCTACCTGAGTTGAGCAAAACTATAAAGGCTTTTATAATGTTCAGAATGGTATTAAGTGATGCAGGAAGTGAAAAATGCTAAAAATTATAGAGAGCATTATATTTAGTTGCGTGCCAGTGCTTCTGTTAAGAATGGGCTCAGACTAGATAACTATTCCAAGTCACTTAGTATAAGATGCTAAACCCTGATACTGTTTTTAGGTGAGGACATTTCACAATTGAATCATCCAACTAGAATTATGAAATAGACTAGAGGTATGAAATAGGTCTCTCCATATCTCCATAATCAAGGAATTTCAATTGAATTTGAAAGAAAATCAAGACATCTGTTTGGATTGGTTGGTGGATGTGATTATGCTTTAATGGTACTTATATCAAACTGATAAGCTAGCTTGGAATCAAAGATTTGGGTAGTTAATGCCTTAGAGAGGGGAGCCTTCCAGTCATTCCCCTGAAAACAAAACCCTAGGAAAGAGGGGAAAGAAAAGGGGCAATGGTTTCAACCTTCATTGGCTTCATTTTTCCCCTATTCTCCCTATTTTTTGCCCCAGAAAACAACATCTTGAATTTAGTAGGATCAGAGGATTTAAACTTGTTTAAGCATCCAACAAGTGTCCTTGAAAAAGCAATGGCTGATGGCAGTGTCTGCAATAGAAGTTAATGATTGATTGCATGTGATCAGAAAAGACAGATTCAGAGTTCTACAAGTAGATTAGCAGAAAAAGTATATGATAACTCAAGTGTCTATCTTGAAGACTCCAATAAGAAAAATTTGAAGAACTATCACTTAATATTTGTCATATATGTTATTTAAGCTTGAGACCACTTTCCACCAAATTCCATCAGTACTTGTAGGAGAGAGTTACAGAATAGAATGTTTTTGAGTGTAGGAGAGTGTTTCAATGAAGTTTTCCACCATAGTAAATAACTAATTCTACAAGCTAATTGCTGATAATCTTGTGGGATTCTTAATCAGTTGAGACTCATGAGATTTAGTATTAGGAAAACATACCCCAGAACATCAGGTCTGTTTATACAACCTTTTGCAAGCTATAGTGACTGGGTACCTATCCTGCCACTGCATGTGAGGATTGGGAAAGAAACTCCAGAACATATGCTATGCATATATAATATTATATCCTTGTGATATTCTCGATGATATTAATTTTTAGTGAATTTGATGAACAAGGGGTGAAAAGAACTAGTTAAATAAACTAAAAGGGCTTTTGTAGTAGTTAACACTTAGCATTTACATTATACATCATAGGAAAACATTGATGCAACAGAAAAATCACTTCCTAACCTCTCATAAATTTTCTGTTTTCCTAAATACGTGTCTTCCATTTCTACTGTCAAGATACTGAAAAAGGCTGGTCCCTATTCTCTACACAATAATTAATATATATTTGTTGGTAATAGAATATCAGCCTTAGCCTTTTCTTCTTCTTACTAAATGATCCCTAATTCTCACAGGCTTTGTTAATCAGGTCTATTTTCTACTCACTTTGATTCAAACACTCAGGTCACAGTGATTAAAAATAGCACATGGATCAGTCAGTAGTTCCAATTTCAGTTTGTCCAAAAATTCCTTCTGGAAAAAAAGGAAGTGAGCTAGGCTATGCCCCAATTGCTCCCTAGCATGGGAAGATATAGTATCTATTTAAGATGGAGTATACATTCCTTACACTACAAGCTCTCCCCAAAATGTTTTCTAGTAAAGTTGACTGTTTGGAAAGGAACAAGCCATTGGTTTTTTGTTTGGTTTTGACTGGGTTGAGTTTTTTTGTGGAGGAGTTGGGGTGGGTGATGAGGACAAAAGAGTTTCTACTGTAATGTACTAGAAAGTCCTTAGGTTCCAATATATCTGGGAATTTCAAATTTAAAGGTAATTGGGGTGGGGGGGTAGTACAATTCCCTTGCTCCAGACAGTACAAGAAGTGGGTTAAAACTCTCTAGCACTGAACAGTCTAAATCTTACTATTTCAAATAGTATAAGCAGGCTTTTTGTTTTTTATTTTGCTTTTAGGGGAGGAAAGGAGCAGTGGGTTCTACTGCTTCAGAGCATTACTTCTAAGAGATACAGATTGACTCCTACACATCATATCCTTATCCTAGGGGATGTCACATTGAGACTGGACTTGAGGTCATTCATTGTGCTTTATATCCATGACATCGGAATAAATGAAGGAGGATTCTAAAATTTACAATACCACAAATGAGGACATTCCTCCCTAAAAGGGACAAAATTTCATGAAGTATGAGGATTCTAAGCTCTTTTGTGATAAGGTATAGAGAAAGTGTAGAGAGATTTGCATCATACACAGTCCCCTTGAATTTTGACCTAGACTGCTCTATTTAAGCCGTGTTTATGTCTTTCATCTTCAGAATGCACCATCATAATTTCTCAAAGTTATTACTTAGAACACACCCCTCCTACATTTCAGTTTTATTTTCCACATTTTAGGGATGATGAAATGGAAACACAGAGCAGTAGCAGTTGAGCAAACCAAGAAAGGTTGTGATCAAGTCTCAGAACACTAAACACTTTTTGGGTATTTTCTGCATTCTTGAAAATAGTACTGACTCTACTAAAAAATAGTTTTCTGGCCACCCTTCCCCCTTCCATTAAATCTAAAGTTAGAAATTCTTACAGACAGTTACATACACAGCATTATTAGTTTGTTGGTTAGCAATAATTAAATAGCATTCTTATAATATTTCCCAGGCACTGTGCTAAATACTTTACAATTTTTATCTCATTTGATCTTCACAAGAGCATTGGGAGGATGGCACTATAATTATCTTCATTTTATAGTTGAAGAAACTGAGACAAACATGTTAAGTAACTTCTCCAAGGTCAGAGAACTAGGAAATGCCGAAGTTTAGATTTTTTACTGATGTCTTTCTTTTGTCCTTCTCTCATCTCTATGCCACCTAGCTGTCATCTCTCTTAAACAGTCCCACATGTCAAAGAAACTTGCCCAAATCTCTTAAAGAATCTCAATTCTTGGGGGCAGCTAGGTGGTACAGTGTATAGAATACCAGCCCAGGACTCTGAGCTCAAATGTGACCTCAGACACTTAATACTTACTTAACTTTGTGACCTTGGGCAAGTCACTTAACCCCATTGCCTTGTAAAAAATAGAATCTCAATTCTTATTTAGCATTTTCTTTATTTTTATTTAGCTCTCCACCATTCTCTAATAGCTCAAAAAATGTAGTCTTAAGTGACTAATTGACTGTATCACAGAATTCTCTAAATGAAGCAGATGGACATGATTATGGTATTGAAGAATGAGAATTTTTACAAATATATGGTAATGTTTCACAAAATACATTTCATTCGGTGGTATTGTACTTCATATGCAAAACAGTGGACTAGATTCTTTCTCACCCAGAAGGCTCTTCACCATTCTGGAGATTTTAAAGTATGTGAATACAGCATAGCTAGAATCTCACTCCAAATTTGGGGAACATATGACCTCGCTAAATAACTCTTCTTAGCATAACTCCTGTTATATTTCATTTTTTCAGGAAAAGAACGAAATAGCTGGCAAATTAGATCTTTCCAGGGTGGCTAGGTGGCATAGTAGATAAAGCACTAGCTTTGGAGTCAGGAGTACCTGGGTTCAAATCCGGTCTCAGACACTTAATAATTACCTAGCTGTGTGGCCTTGGGCAAATCACTTAACCCCATTGCCTTGTGAAAAAACTAAAAAAAAAAAAAAAAATTAAATTAAATTAAATAAATAAATTAGATCTTTTCAGCATGTACAGATAATTATCTAAACAAACAACTTTGACGTCTCCATAGAACACCTTATCTTTTCCTGTTTTATACCTTTTATACCTTTTACTTTATTCCTCCATTATATGAATTTCAAAACTGCAGAAAATTAAAGGTGGAAGGGAGTTCACCAATGGTCTACTCCAACCCTCTCATTTTGCAGATTAGGAAACAGAGGGTCAGATTTCAGTTTGGGACATTCTGAGCTGAGCATGTTGGATGCAAATATATATAAAAAAAATATATATATATATATATATATATATATATATATATGTATATAAAATCCAACGATATATATAACCCAATAAGCAATCCATGTATGGAGCTCAGCAGAAAAGGCAGAGCTATAGTTTATTGTGTCTCCCAGAGAATACTGGAGTAGAGAGAGAAAATTGTCAATTACAGAATCTTAGAGAATTGACTTCTTTTAAGAAGACAGAAAAAAAGGAGGGTGACAAATTAGGAGATAAGTCAGAAGAGAAACATAGGAATGATAATTTTTAAAAAATCATGAAAAAATCAAAACATAGATTTTTAGACTGTGAATGTCCTTAGTCATCTATATCAATCTCCCTCATTTTAAAAACATGCAACTTGAGATACTCAGAAAGAAATTTACTATATAAATCATATAAGTCGATCATTCTGTCACAATAGAGTTGGGATCAGGTCTCCTGCCTCATTGACCAGTGCAATCTCCATGCAGAGATTGAAAAAGGAAGAGGATATACAAAAAAGGATATTGAATTTGTCAATCAACTCATGAATGGTCTTGAGAGACATATTTCAGTGGGATATGTTGTAAGAGAAATAAGTTTTCAAAGCTTTAGTTAGTAATAGGGTAATGATTAAATGAGAGTATCATGAATGAAGACTTTTATTAAGTTTGGTATTGAAGGGAAAAGTGGTACAAGAGATAATAGAAAGATCAAAACTGATTTTGTCTATTTGTTTTCTTAGAACTAGATAGAGGGGAACTAGTGGTAGGGAAGAGTTGATAATGCAAAAGAGATGAGGTGTAATTTTTCATTTTTCATTTTTAGATCCCTAGGACCAAGCAAGGTGCTTTAGATATAATAGGCACTCAATCTGAATTTATTGAATTTATTGGATTCCCATAAAACTGAAGGTAATAGGAGTACCAAAACATTGTAGAAGATAAAGTCTTTGAAAATAACCTGCTGGAAGCATTTTAATATATTCACATTGTCTCAGTAACACTAATTCCTCATAAAAAATATCTTTTTTACATATCTGGATTCTACAAAACATTTTGAATTATTCCATCTTCAGCTTTAATTAAAAGTAGCTGGATTAAGAGGAAAATAAGAATGGAGAAAGATGAGCCTTTTGAGGGGAAATGTTATCACAATAGCCATTAGAATGCCAAAGATAATAGATAATTGTAGCTAAGAGACAAGTGACTTCAGTGAGTAGTAAGAATATTTCATTTGAAAGCTAGGATCCTGACTTCTGCTTATTACTCATTATGTTCAGTTCATCTATCTAGGTAACACAGAGGACTGATTATGATATGGGGCCATTTGTTTTTTTACTGAGGGAATACTTCAAGAATGTCCTCTCAGATATAGAAGAGCAAGCCAGGGCCCTCACTCTCAATTAGCTGTTATAATTTTTTTTCAAATATCAGTGGAAGATTTACTGCTATTTTCATTTGCCTTCAGGACTAGCGAACTACCATAAGTATGATTCAGAAGAATGAATCTTTAATTGTAACATCATGGCAAGTAATCAACTCCCTAGCCTACCTGATCTCATGACTGTTCTTATTAAGTGGCTGCAAGCTGAGTACATAAGATGTTCTCCATCTTATATGAGGGAGACAAGATTTCTACCATCATATTAATTATGATATATATATATACACACATACATACATACACATATATAATCTACTAAAAATTAGTTCAAAGCTAAGCTAGGAGCAGAACCAAAAATGAAGGTAACCCATTTAGAATCAATAGCATCTTGTGAAAATCAAGATAAGGGCACCATGAAGAAACTAATTTGTAAAAAAATATGCTATCAAAGATATCAAAATTCTTCTGCAAAATGAATCCAGGAAATGAATTGAGTAAAAGATTGTCAGTGGTTTTCTTCTACCCATCTTACATCCTCTCCTCTCTCCCTTAGTCTGAAAATTACCAAAGATATGTCCTACCCTCTCCCATTTTCTCTCCTTGGTCAGAAGGATTATCACCAGTTTGGGGTGCATCTGGTAGCCATCCTCGCTGAAGGATAGATTCCTCCCCTCAAAAGTGACATTGATTAGATACCTAGGAAGATAAAAAGAGAGAGAGAGAGAGAGAGAGAGAGAGAGAGAGAGAGAGAGAGAGAGAGAGAGAGAGAGAGAGAAAGAAAATTAAGCATGGACACAGTTTTATCAGAAATAGTTATAACAACCTTATGTATTGCCTCTCCAACTCTTATCTGCTAGGGAGCTAAAGTGAATATATATCAAGAAAGAAAAAAAGTTTCAAAACAAAAGAATAAATAAGAAAATAAAGATGAAATACAAGAAACAGACAGGCTATACAGTAAAATTACAAGAGGTTAGGGGAAGGAAAAATGAAAGTAAAGAAAAAAAATGAAAACTAGAAGATAGAAAGGCAAATGTAGGGAAAATGAATGCCAAAAGAACTCTCTTTTTAAAAAATTGTGAACAAATGACCATGCTACATGAAATCTAGCATTCATAAATGCTGTTGAATCAAATAAAATATCCATCAGGGTTAATCTGATACATCTTTAATAATAAATTTTTCATGAACATTGTGCTTTATGTTAATTAAGCATGAATTGAAAGGTCATAAATGGTGAGGAGTCCCCAGAACAAATTTCATAGATTTCAGCTTTGCCAGTTCTGTTGGCAATTGGTCAGATGTCAGACATGAGACAAATTTGCTTAGGTTTTTTCTGGAAAATTAGAGACCTGAAACCCTCAATTCTTCATAGAGTTGTAGATCACTTCCCAGAATTCAGTCTCAGAGTTGAGAGAGATTCCAGAGGAAATCTATTTCAACCTGTACTTTCAACCTTACCATAGCATGAGGGTTGACAGATACTGAGGAGACAAAAGCAAAGGGGATTTGAGAGCAAAATTATGGAGCATCTATGAAATTAGTTAAAAAAAAAGAGAACTGGAAGAAGGAAAATGCTTTCTAAGGATCTTCTAAAGAGAACTGACATCCGTAATTCATGAAGATTCAAATATATATACATATATATATATATATATATATATATATGCATCCTCAGTTCTTTGATAGAGCACATCAACAGACCAATCAATCAACAAGTATTTATTAAGTACCTACTATGTAGCAGACATTGTGATAAACTCTGAGATTACAAAGACAGGAATGAAATAATCCCTTTCCTCAGAAAGTATATATATTATATATATATATATATATATATATATGCATTTATGTACATAAATAATGCACAATATATATAATATTTTTGAAAAAATATTTTTAAAATACAAGTTAATTAGGGATTAAAATGACCAGAAGTTATGGGAAATCTGAAAAGATACCATATAGAAGGTGGTACTAGAGGTTTTCTGAGGGAAGTGAGAGATTTAATGAGATGGAGGTGAGGAGGGAATGTTTTTCAGTCATGGTAGAAGTGCAGTCTAAAGATAGGGAGATAGAAAATAGATACCATGAATCTCAAATGGAGAAATGACCAGGTTGACAGATTTGTATCATGTAAGAAGGTTGAACTAAGTTAGGGTCATATTGTGAAGAACTTTAAAAGTCATAGAGTTTATTTCTTATCCTAGAAGCAATAAGAAGTTACTTCAGGGTGTTCAATTAAGGGGGTGGCATGCTCAGATCTAAAATTTAGGAAAATCAGCTTGGTAACTGTATGAAAATATCACAATAGTCTAGGTGACAGGAGGTGAGAACCTGAACTCTTCAGGTTAAAATATTAACAGAGAGAGAAAGGGATAATTTTCAAAGATGTTAAGGAAAAATGGCAAAATTTATTGACTATATTTAAGGTAAGAGATTGAAGGGTCAAGGATAAAGCAAAAGTTACAAACTGAGGCGACTGGAAGGATAGTGAGGACTTTGACAAGAATAAAGAGAGAGATGAGTGTAGGGGAAAGATTTTGTTTTGGACCTTTTGAGTTTGAGATGATGTCACCAGGAAATCCAATTTGAAAGGTCAAATGGTAGTTGGGGTTGTGGAACTGAAACTCAGGGGAGAGACTGTGTTGGAAGTATAGAACGTAAGTCATCAGCATAGATATGACAATTAAATCTTAGAAGATGATACCATTAAGAGAAAAAACATAGAAAGAGATAAGAGCCTAGGGTATAACTTTTGAGAAAATACAACTAGGAGAGACTCAGACCATGAAAACTCAAAGAGAAATGTGTATGTAGGAAGAAAAAATTATTAGGAGTTTCTAATGTGACAGAGAAGTGAAAAAGATTGCAATCTGAGAAAAAAATGCCTTTAGATTAAACAGTTCAGACAGAGCAATTTTAGTTGAATGATTAGGTGAGAAGTCAAATTAGAAAGGGTTAGGGAGTAAGGAGGGGAGAAGTAAAGTCAACCAACTAGGAGTTTAGCTAAGAAAAGGAGAAGAGATACCAGGTGACAGTTTAGATAGATAGAGTCTAGTTTTTAAAGATAGAGACTGGCGCATGTTTGAAGATAGTGGAGGGAAAAATTAGAATATTGAGAAAGATTAAAGGTTGGGGGAAAGGGTGGTGACTGACAGGAAAATTTACTGGGGAATTCAGAAAGGGATAGGATCAAGTGTGCATGCAGAGAGGGTTGGTCTATACAAGAAGAAGAGCTACCTAATTAGCAGAGTGGAAGAAAGGAGAGAGTGGGAGGTGATGTCATGGGTTTTTAAATGAATACAAGGGGAGAAGAGGGAGTACATGCCAACTGGTTTTACTTTTCTCAGTAAAGTAAGAGTCAAGAGCCTCAACTGAGAGGAGAGCAGAATGGGGAGACAGAAGAGGTTTGAGGAAAGAAGAGGTTTGCAAGAGTCACTATGGGAAATAAGGAATCAATTAGAGAAGAATAAGATTTCCTCACTGCTTTGAGGGTCCACTTGAAATTAGATAACATTTATTTGTAACATCCACATGGATATATGCCTTCCACCAATTTCATTCAGTTGCACATAAATAGAAGTCAAGAAGGCATATGTAGATGGAATCTGGATCTGGGATATATCAAAGGATAAATAAGCATGGAGCTTGACCTGACCTTCTGAGGGTACTAGGGATTTTAAGAGATACAGTAAATTGAGCATTCCAGGAATTGGAGATATCTTGAGAGATGGATGCTTTGTAAGGAAGAGGCTCATTATAAATGGATAATTTTCCTTAATATTTAATCTAATAATGGAAACTAATTTCCACTTAATTCTGATTAACTAGGAACTGATTATTGAAATCTTAGTATAGAACTTCAGAGTGATCAACTATATCAGTTTGTGAAAGGGGAGACAAACATCAGACTGAGTCTGAGATGTATAGTGAATTTTAGGAAAGCAGATTTAAAAGATTTTAGAGTAAGCATAGGTAGGAAACAATGACCTAACAATTTGTAGTAGATGTTGGTTCAAGGAAGGATGATTTAAGAAAGAAGGAAGAAGAGCAAGGATCAAGGACCTGAAATGTAGAAAAATAGAACTAGTTGTATTTGATGTTTCTTTAAAAAAAGAATTCAAATTTTTTAACAAGTAAGAAAATGGCTACAGCTTTCACTGTAGAAAAGAAGGTGCTCCCCCTCTTCTAACGACCCAAATGTATTTCCTGACTTAGAACTTAAGAAATAGAGTTTAGTAAGTAAACACCTGGAGAAGTCAGATCAAACACTATGGCCACAGCAGAGGTCTTTTTTGTCTTCCCTCTCACTTTGACAGGTGCTAATATTTCTTTCTTCTAAAAAGCATCTACTTTACCTGTCTGTTGTGAGGATGAAATGATAGAATATTTGCGAAGTGCTTTACAAATCTTAAAGTGCTATATAAGAGCCAGCAACCATCATCATTATTATTGGGAGGGGAGCATGATGTAGTAGATAGAGAGCTAATCTATATTAAGGGAAATCTCTATTCATGTCCTGCTTCTACCATATTTTGTTTATATGATACTGGTCAAGTCTCTCTCTTTTTTTTTGCAAGGCAAACAGGGTTAAGTGGCTTGCCCAAGGCCACACAGCTAGGTAATTATTAAATGTCTGAGACTGGATTTGAACCCAGGTACTCCTGACTCCAGGGCAGGTGCTTTATCCACTACGCCACCTAGCTGCCCCTGGTCAAGTCTCTTAATGCACCAAGGATTTAGCATTGCCAAAAAATTGCCAATCTGCCTTGGTAGAAGTAGTTCCTCACTGGGAATTGCCAACATAAATTATAGACCCAGTCCCTATTTTTTATATATCTCTATCATCTCTATCTCTATCTCTATATACAGATTAGAGAATGAAAGCTATTTGAAGGCAGGAACTGTATCTTTTTTGTATTATACTGGTACACAGTGACTGACACATGGTAAACACTTTAAAATATAATTCTTGATGATCAGATTGATTTCTTTTCTCTGGTGTTGTGATCAGTTATCAATATTACATTCTAGGAAGGCTATTGATAAACCAGAGATTATGCAGAAAAGGGTAATCAGGATTTTGAAGGCTTTGATCTCATGCTATGAGGACCAGTTAAAGGAACTGGGAGATTATGGAAAGGAGGGAGAGACATAAAGCATTTGAAAAGCTTTCATAGACTATGAAATAAACAATCTGTTTATCTTAAGGGGACATATTGAATAGTAATGGATAAAATGGCAAAAGGAAAATTTCAAGCTTGATGCAAGAAAATCTCCCTGGCAACTAGTTAGGAAAAATAGAAAGCTCTTCTTCAGGATGTAGTAAATCCTTCCTTGACAGTTTTTCCAGCAGAAGTTAGATGACAATTTATCAATGTGAGTTAAGTAGGTAGATAGAATATTGTATCCAGCATCAAGAAGACCTGAATTCAAACCATGGGCAAGTCACTTAGCCTTTGTTCACTTTAGTTTCTTTAACTGTAAAATCATCATAATAATAGTTCCTACCAGGGCAGTTAGGTGGTACATGGGGCAGCTAGGTGGCACAGTGGATAGAGTCATAAGGATAAAATGAACTAATATTTGTAAAATGATTTGCAATACTTAAAGCATTATTTAAAAGCTAACTGAATAAATAGTGTAATAAATTACCTTGTAGAAAAGACACCTGTTCAGGTATTGTCAGCCTAGATAATGTCTGAGATCTCTTTTAATTCAGAAATTTTGTATTTCTGAGAGGTACCTTCCTCATAAAACCTTGGAGGAAATGGGGAGAAGGTTCAAGTCAGCTATACCCAATGAGCTGATACTCATATATAGCTTGGGGGAAAGTTTCATAAAGTTGGGTCCCAAAGTAATCAAGCATAGCCAAGAGAATATATTAAAACTCTCATAGTAGCACACATGTTCAGATTAGGAAGAACTATGTAAGCAATTGAGAGGTGTACCAGTGAAATCCTCCCTGCCACCTGCACCCCAATCCCCACCCCATTTCACTGTTGGCTGTTATGAGCTGATAATTAGCACATTCCTCACTGAAGAATTCCCAAAGGGGTACTCATTACAATTGCATTAATACAACTGTGCTAACAATAATTAATGCTCCTTTACCACAACTACCCAAGAAATGAATAATGATTAGCAACATGTTCACATGAAATGTGCTTCTAAGTCTCATGTCTGGTGCTGCCTAAAAGAGATGAATCCATTAAAAAAAACTGGAAAGGTAAAGATGATATTATCAGATAAAAGTAGTTGCCTGATTTGAAGGGGAAGGGGACTCCAGGGAGTGGAAGTCAAGTAAACAAATGGGAGCTCTTTAATTCATTTTAAGTAAAGATATTGATCATCAGAAGTCAGTAAAAAGCCTCTTTTCCCTTGTCTCAATCCACAAACTTAAAGTGGTACAATTCTAGGAAGCCTTCATACCCACATAATCAAGTTGTCAAAACCTAGTCTTTTCTTGGTTGTCTGAAGTGGTTCCCCAGTCAGAAGAGAGTAAAGGCCTTTGGGTCACTCTCTCTATGGTCCAGTGTCTGTCTGGAAACTCACAAACCTTTTTTTCATGATCAACCAATAGTTGACTTCAGAGATATAAATCAAGAACAGAGTAGCAAAACAAACAAAAACCCCCAAAAATCCTCCTTTTCAATTTAACTTAATAAATCCCCCTGAACAGATTTTGACAGGTGCTAAGGAAGTGAGATGAGAGAAGACTGAGGATTGGAGAATCACAGTCTTGGAGAATTTATAATCTACAAAGTAGGGTGAAAAGGAACATAAAACAAGTGTAAAATAACCATACTTAAGGCAAAATGCAATGAGTGACATGAGAGCATTCATTCAAATGAAATGCTACTGTGATTTTTGAAAAAATTAACAGGAATTGAGTCTTGAAAACTGGCTATATTTTAAATGTCTAATCCAATGAATTGGGGGGTGAGGGATGGAGCAATGGAATTCTGCAAAGAAAGGATAGCAATAGTGAAGACCTGGATGTAGGAAACCACAGGGTCTCATTTAGGAACAAATGTTCCAGTTTGGGTGAATTGGCCTACATGTAGGCATGGAAGACATGTAATCTGGAAGGGTAGATTGAGGACAGAGGATAGAAATCCTTCAAAACTAGGATAAGGAAGTTTTATTTGGTAGGCAATGAAGATCCATTAAATATTTTTAAGCAAAATAAGGACAAAATCTGGGATGTGTTTTAGCAAGATTCACCTAGTCTATCATAATACATATTTCTTTTGAGTTCATTATTCTTCAAGCCTATTTTTAAAAACGGATTGTTCTGTCATGCTAATATTAACTCATTTATTATTAATTACATCTAAATATTAAAATTAATTGTTACTAATTAATATCATTATTAATAATAATTCATTCTATAATAAGTCCAGGAAGTTTCTTCTAATAAATATTGTTTAGAGCCTATTTTGGGGTGTATGACTTAATGTCTTTAACAAACATGCCAGAGCTATACATCTAAATCAGGTTTGATCCCTTTAAAGTAGTAACCTTGAGGGGCGGCTAGGTGATGCAGTGGATAGACCACTGGCCTTGGAGTCAGAAGTTACCTGAGTTCAAATTCAGCCTCAGACCCTTAATAATTACCTAGCTGTGTGGCCTTGGGCAAGCCACTTAACCCCACTGCCTTGAAAAATCTAAAATAATAATAATAATAATAATAATAATAATTATAAAGTAGTAACCTTGAGAAACTGTATATTATTCCAATTTTGTTAAAATTGTCTAAAATGTTGCTCCTATTTCTCTTTGGAATGGTATTCAGAAACAGCTCCAAAGCTGTGTAAGGTTGTCCTATCCATTATTTTATAATAAAACATTGTTGCTTGCCAAAAACATTCATCTATTTGATCATTCACCTTTCAGCAGAGATGATTCTGAATGAATTTTAGTGGTTTTCAAAAATCAAATCTACCTTTATAATATGAAGATCTATAGAGCCTTTCATCTTGACCTGAACTGTAGTCTAAGATTTGCTACCACTGAATAGTTTCAAAGCAATGATTGCCTCAGTCTTCAATTGTATCCTAGTGCACAATAAGCACAGTGGATATTGATTAAACATGCCATTTAAGAGTTCTAAATATATTTTGAGCAATGGCAGTATTGCTAGAAAAACCTTAATCTATCTCCCATAATGTCCATCTCACATAATAATTTATTATTTTTATATTTATTTTGAATATGTACTTATATGCTTATTTGTTATATCCCTGGTTGGAATATAAGCTCCTTGTAAAAAGGCATTGCTTTGTTTATTGTATTTGCATTTCCATTGCCTGGCAAAGTGAATAAATGTGGCTTAATTGGTAGATTGATTCCCTATTCACCCAGACATAGTTCACTTTCTCTGGAAAAGAAGTAGAACAGATTTATATGATTTCAGATCACAAAGTTTGATAGAAGTCTAATTCTATCCCACTAGAAATGTGTTAAGAGAGTAATAATCACCAAAAACCAATTTATGGCTTTCAAAATTATTTTTTTAGATATATTATTTCATTTGTCCCCAAATGAAACCCACCCTCCCTATTTAAGGTTTAGAGAATTATGATTTTTCCAAGATATATAGATAGACACATACATACATACATATACATTTCCACATGTATATATATATATATATATATATATATTTCCACCTATATATGTGTGTGTGTATATATGTGTGTATGTATTATATATATGCATGTATATTTATTTATTTGCTTGTTTGTTTATTTTCCCTACAAACCAGATTTTCTTTGGGTTTTCTAGAGGTAAATTCCTGATTGTCTTGTAGGGAAATTCAACCTTGGCAATGACATGCTTGTCCAAAACATGTATATAATAAATGTTGATTGGGAAATATGATCATGATGGCATAAGTAATACTGGGTGAAGGAAACTTGATATCTCTACTTCACCTACTGATAAAATACTTTTCTCCTCCATCTTAGAGAATTCTGTGTTGGCAGAATGGTATTCATTGCTTTTCCTAACATTAATGGTTATAGCTACATTTAATTTCTTTTTTTGAGTTACATTTAATTTCATTGGAGTTCTCCGAAATGGGGAGTTAATCGGTCATAATATTTTATATATTATGGGCAAAATAACTTGCTCAAGATTTAGACAGGAAATGTGGTGGATTCTCATGGACCCAAACCCATTACTGATTAGTAATGGGAGCTTGCTCCATTTCTCACCCTGGACAGCAAGCATCTCCATAGGTAGCTCTTCAAAAATCTTACTTTCTGGTGACAAATAGACTTTCAGTTGCAGTCTTACTGTAGCTCAGAATTCCCAAGCTCAAGTGATCCACCAACCTCATCCTCCTCCATAGGAAGAATGTTCCTCCATGCCTGGATAGAGGAATTCTCCAAATGTCTTTTCACCTGACCTCTCAGAGGTCTATGAGAATATTACACAATTCTCCCTTCTTCTAAATCATGATATCCCTTAGAGAACTAACTTTGCTGCCTTGTTAATGCCACATTAATCCAATATGCTTAGTATCAAAACCTATTTCTCAACCAGGCAACTGCATTGAACTTTATAGTGAGAAAGTGAATCTATCCTATCTCCATGCCCCACAAGCCCTAGGCATTTTTCCTGTCAAGATCTGGCAGAGTATCAAAGGCAACAGATGTATTACTGGCAGCAGCCCAGGATAGCAGGACCAGGCTAAGAAATGTGAACATGTAAAGTTGTTTAAAACCAAAAACTAAACTAAACAAAAAACCCAAAGTCAACTGTGTGTATTTAAGTGCTGTACTTAAAGAAAAAAAAATTTTTTTCTATACCACAGTATTAAAATTCTCTTCCTATTTCACAAATTGAACACTGAATATATTGGAAAGTTTCCCGGTACAAGTGATCATATCTTCTAGACAGTGGTTTCAATAAGCAAAAATTCCAAAAGAATAGACTGTATTTAGCTTATATATTTCAACTTCTTCATTACTGTTTAATTGCATTTACTAAGCATAGTCCTGCCTTTCCTCTATCATTTTTAGTTCCCAGATGCACACTGAGAGTTATCAAAAGATTTGACCCTCACTTTCAGCATAATTCTAATTAAAATAACACCCAATTATACCTTTGTTCCTTTCTAAATAGTTGGCTTTAGTGGAAGACCTATTAGATATCAAGGTGGAACTTTTAGATCTTTCCCTGGCCTCCATCTTTGCTTCCTCTTTCCTTTTCCTACATTTGACCCTTCCTTTCCTTCAACCACTCCTTCTAACCTCTGACCTTCAGTACTCAAACAAAATAAGTTCTGAATTGGTCTTTCTGATTTAAGTCTCTCATTATCTCAGTCTATTCTTCATGTATTTAGACTAAGATTTTTTTCCTTAAGCACAGATGATCATATCATTTCCCTATTCAAAAAATTCTAATGGCTATTTCCTCTAGGATATATATCCCATCAACTCTTACATTTAGCTTCTAAGGACTTTCGATTCCTATGGCTAACCTTTTCTATATCCTCATTTTTCATTCTTGATTCTCTTGTGCTCTGAAATCTAGCCAAACTGGCATTCTCTCTTTTTCCCAAATGGTACTTCATCTCTTCAATGATCCCCCCATGCCTAGAATCACTTTCTCCCATATTTTCAACACAGAATTTTTGATTATTCCAAGCTACAGCTAAAGTAAAACATAAATACTTTCCTAGGAGTTTCCCCCTCTGAAATTAGCTTACATTTTTCTGCTTTTCAGTTGTTTTGTTAGCTTCCTTTATGTGTATATATATATATATACATATATATATATGATATATGCAGATATGTATATATATACATGTATACACACATATATCTTTTTATCTGTATCTTAGTACAGCACCTGGTACACAATAGAATAGAGCTTAGTAAGTGATTCTTGCCTGTTGACTTATTAATATTCTGTACTATCACCCCACCGATGATATGTAAACACCCAGTCAGTAGTGCTGGTTGGATTATAGAGGACACAGAAAGATATACTGCCATGGTGAAGGCTATCTCTGGAGAAATATACTTAGTTCTGAGGACCACAATGACTTTCAGTCCTAGGGGAGGAAACAATGAGGATCTTTAGCCTGAAAAGAGAATACTAAAGACAATGGGACAGACAATTCCCCACATTTTTTTGCCATACAGAAGGGGAATTTTGTTTGACCATAGAAACCAAAGCCAAATGTCATGGGTGGAGATTATAGAGACAGATTTAGGCTTGATATAGGGTAAAGCTTACTAAAAGTTTAGATTATCTACTAGTAGACCGAGCATGATAAGTTCCTCATTAGAAATCCTCAAGAAAAATTCTGGATGATCTATCCAGTATGTAGTAGAGGGCATTTTGTTGGGGAGTATGGGTAGGATTAAATAGCTGCTAAGCTTTCTTTTGAAACTAAAAGTTGGTGATCCCATGAAGGTAAAAATGGGTAGAGAAAGGGAGGCAAAATTAATAAGATGACATGTTGTAGGATATAGGTATTTGGAAACATGCCCTTCTTGCCTCCAACTGACATGCCCTTCTTGCCTCCAACTGACCATGTGAGTTAACTTAATGTTTGAGTGTTGGGAAAGCTTCTGAATGAAATCAGGGGTTTCATTATTCCCTAAAGTGTCCAAATACTAAGGTGGCATATGTAGTAATCCAGACACAGGAAGGATAGGTAGCTACATGTTCCAAGAAAAGATATTCCTGGAAAGGGGAAGGCAGGAGTTAGTGTTCTGAGGTAGAGAGGGATAAAATTTGAGGTAGGAATTCTGGAGAAATTATTCCTAGTAAAGAAAAGTCATTTCATTTTTTCCTTCTAGATGAATGGCCATAAAGAGATTCCTAGAAGAATAATAGGTCTCTAGGGAAGATGTGTCAAAAAATTATATTAGAATCTATTTATGGGTATGTGAAAATACGGCCAGAGATTGATGGTATGATGCAAAGCAGATAAAAGTATTGGTTCTGAAATGATCCATTAACCTCAGAGAATATGTATCTTGGGAACTAGTAACAGACATCTCTAGGAAAGTTCTTGATTTCTAATAAAGAAGAAAGCCAAATTCCTTCTTACTCTGTTCATCTCTATGCCACTAAAATCTAGACTACTGAAATGCAAAACCCATTTTCCAATCCTTGCTACTTATTTTCTCATTTATTTCAACCATCTCTCCCTGTCCTCCAATATCTCTTTATATCTGTTCACTCTTTATTCTGAGCCTTCTGGAAATTCTGCAGCCTTCAAAGCCTTTTGTCTTCAAAGGAATGCCTGTCTCTTGGGATTCCTGGTTTTCTACCGGGTTCAACTTAAATACTATCTTCTACATTTAGCTTTTTCTAATTCTCCAGCTGCTAAGTCCTCTCCATTCCCAAGTTGTCTTGTATTTATATTATAGAATGTATATATAATTTTATAAGTAAAGATTATATCTTATAGAATGTAAATTTTTTCAGGACAGGGACTCTCATTTTTATCATTGTAATCCCAGCCCTTCAAACAGTGACTATCACATGGTAATTGTTTAATGAATGTTTATTAATTGATTTATTAACAAATTAGGTAGGCAAATCCTGAAAGGGCAACTTTTGATAAGGAAGGTTTCTTGGGATACAATTAGTGGAGGGATAGTCCTGAATGAAGATTTTAGAAACAGTGTAGGATGAAAGCATTCATTCATAGAGTGCAGATTTTTGAAGGGAAGGTATGATCCTGAGTGAATGTCATTTTAGCTACATGTGTGTGTGTGTGTGATATTTGTATGTTAAAGGAGAGAGGGTTTGTGAAGTGCAAATAAGATTTGTAAGCAGGAGTTAGTGGTCACACAAGCAAATAGATCATCAGACAAAAGGCACATTTTGGATTTAAGCTCTGGTTGTATAAATGTTTCTGTCTCATAGCATTGGGAAATTTTGTTTCCAGTTTCAGCCAGTAAAGAGAATTTAAGAGGAATAAATGTGGGGAAAAATAAAAGGGAAATGTCACCCATTGAAAAACCTTCAAATTTCTGAAAAGGGTCCTTGATCATTAAGAATTTCAAGGAAAAGTCAGATTCAGTTTATCTTACTTGAATCATTTCGTCCTTTATTCACAAGAAGACAAGGTCTATGAACCCTAAATGTACCCTCACAAGGGACTTAGTTAAAAGGAACATATAATAATCTCTGCAGTCCTGTGTGGGGGTTTTGATTCTGCTCTTTTTTTCTTTGTCAGGAGATCCCAGTTCTTTTTCTCCTTCTGTAGATTTATGTTTCCATGGAAACATACTCTTTTAATGTCTCTGAAATCACTTTGAATTTAAACCATCAACTCTTTTCCAACCATAAAGAGAACTGACCATTTTCATGTGGAAACTTATTTGTTTTTCATATCTGCCAAAATTCTCCAGTAAATACTTTGGATTTATTACCTCTATTTTTAACCATAAGCTACCCATATCATAATCTATTTCTTTACTTTCTAGTCTATTGACACTGTGTTCTTTCTAAAAGATCCAAAGAAAACCAATCAAATTCCAAAATCAATCTTTTCTCTTGAATCTTTCTGCAGTATTTGATATAGTTGATATCTTCCTTGTCATTCCATTTTTTTTAATTATGGCATACTATTACTCTCTTGTCTCCTTGCTCACTTCACTTCATTTTGCCTCCACCTATATAAGGATACACTTCAACTCTCTATTCATCTTACACCTACTGCTTCAGAGTTTAATTTCATTCTCAGGACTTCAAATATATATGGTACAAGGTATAGATCTTAAATTTTTAGCCCTGACCTCTCCCGAACTTCAATTTTGTATTTCCAGAACTGTTCTTTGATCTTCTCACTATCATTAAAGATGTGCTTTAAGCTAACCCCAAACCTTTAGTAACTTTGATTTCCCTATTTATTTTCAATTTCCCAGCTCTGTTCTATATAAAACCTCAAGACTACCTGTGACTGTTATTTTCTCTGTGATTTTATCCTTTTATTCTAGGTAAAAGTACCTCTTTTATCAGTAATGATAAATGGAGAAGGAAATGTTTGCTCTTGGGAGTTGCACTTATAGCAGCAAGTCAATTTGGTTTTAAAAATCAGTAAACTGTGTGTACAAAAGATCAATTGAAGTGATTGGCATTCTATATACAAAACAACCATATGATTGGCAGAATTTTTACTTTTTAATCAGTAGCAATGCCATATAGTTTCTTATCTTGTAGAGTTATATTCATCTCATGGCTTATTACCCTAAATATGAATTGATTTGACAGTCATATTTTTGCCCTGAGTAGGTACAGAATAATATTCCTGCTGCTGTTCCTACTCCCAAAAAAGAAGGACTAAGGTTAATGAACTTTTACCAAGACAGTCAGAAGGTAGTGTCCTTAGCCTAATAAAAGAACATTAGTTATTAGGGGTAGTAAATCTTTCAAAGGTTCTCATCAAAAAAATTATAGAAATAGACTGGATATACTTTAGAAGAAAATTTGAGGAAGTCAAGAGGTAGCAATGCTAATATGGCTTTGCAAAGGAATTAATGCTCAGATCATGTTCTGAGTGCAATTTAGTTAAGAAAGAGGTAAATTTCTGTATTCCATATTAGAAACAGAAAACAAGGATTAAAATATCTATTTTACCTTTCTTAGAATAGAAAAAGCTTTTTTGGTTTGGAACAGGGCATCTAGGATCTGTCTGGGCAAACTACAACAAAAGTAATAAAATATTATTTTTGATATTGTGATTGAGTCTCAAATACCCTATCTAATAGAGGAAAAGTAATCCATAGGAAATGAATAATAAGAACAATACCCTTTTCTATCTTTCACGTTTTCCTTTTGTGTCTCCTCAAATCATTACCCCCCCCCCAGCTTCAAGGCCTTAAGGTCTGCAATTATATATATATATATATATATATATATATATATATATATATACACATACACACACACCTATACGTAATATTGGCTTTGTTTCATACTTTTTACAGATGGCAATCACCTTGATGGCTTAGGAACATAAAAACACACATTACATACAACTTGATTTGTTCCAGATTGCCTCTAGCCTAAAGTAAAAACTCCTCAGTTTAGCATTTTAAAGTTCTATCCAATCTATCACCAAATTATCTTCTCCATGCCTACTATATATTCCTTTTAATTATATACTCCACACTTCAGCCAGACTGATGTATTTGTAACCAACCTTTTAGCTCTCTTCTGGTCTGTTTCATCCAAGAAAAAATTTATCAATGGTTTCATATGGAATTTAATATTTCTGACTATAATGTAATCCATATTAGCAATGACAGTATAATAATGTAATAAAATATAATATAATGAGTATAAAAATAAAACATTTACTTTTAAAAAAATAAGAACATGCCATTTTTAATGTGAACACTGAGCCTGCTTTTTTTTAAAATACTAGTCCATCTATATCTGGTTTAATGGGGGTTGTAGTTATACAAAGAATATTTTCAAGATGCTTATCTGAAATTTTGTTCTATTTTTATTTTCTGTTTGCTTTATAAGGTAAAAAAATTGCTCACAAATATAGGAGTCCCCAAAAGAGACACATAAACAGTACAGGTATGTGAAATGCTAGACATTTTTCTTTAAGCAGGTACAACTTCAAAAATTCCAATAAAGAAACAAATAAATTGTTCTTTATGTTGCATACTTGATTGCAGCTCTATATATTCTATTTGCAAGGTTGTAGGCATATTGATGTCAACTGAGAATAGCAAATATATTGAAATGCAAATGGTATATTCTTAAAATCTTGAAATAAAGTCTAAAAGGCCTATGACAAAATAGTAATTAATGCTACATTCAAAGTTGTCTGTTGCAATTACAATGAGTCATGTAGCAATTTAACACAAAGATCCTAATTCCTAAATGTATATCTTTTGTTAAAAAAAAAAAATTTAAGGGGTGGCTAGGTTGCCCAGTGGGTAGAACACTGGTACTGGAGTCAGGAGTAACTGAGTTCAAATCCAGCCTTAGTCACTTAATAATTACCTTGCTGTGTAGCTTTGGACAAGCCATTTAACCCCATTGCCTTGCAAAACGAAAAAAACTTTGAGAAAGGTTAGTTAAGGGTTAAACTGGTTTGTGATGTTACAGTGTTAGCACATGCACTTACCCATTCCTTCATTTTTCAGTTACACTATGTGAGCTCCATGAATGGGCTTTGAGGGTCACATCACACCTGCTCTTAAGGATATTCATCTATCTCTCCTTTGCTTGAAGTTTTACCTTCTGGGAATTCTCAGTCACTATTAAAACTATCAAAGGCTTTCCTCCTGAGTTGTTTCATGATCTTTCCAGTAGCTAGTAGTCTTCTGAAATTATTTTGCATTCATTTTATTTATGTATTCTAATTATAATTATGTATGTATGTTGTTTCACTCATAGACTGAATATAAAATGAATAATTTCCTGAGGGCAGGGACCCGTTATCTGTTTTTTTTTTTTTACCTTTTATCTCTTTGGCACAGGAACAAAATAGATACTTAAAAAGTAAATGTTGAATGAATATTAGACAGAACCCAAATATTGAAAGGTTGAGGAGCAAAAAAAAAAAATAGCCAGAAAAATTTCATACTAAAGAAAGTCATTATCCTACATTTTCTTATTTCTGGTAGAGTGATAAAAATTCTTCATGGGAACAAAGGCTCTTTTCTCCTGTATTTCTAGCTACAAGCGTGCTTGTATGATTATTTAAATATTCACATTAAGAGTTCTCTTAGATTTGGCATGACTATTGAACTCCTGTTGGACCAGGGACTTGGGTGGCAGAAGAGGGATTCTGCAGATCATTAGAGGTAAAACATAAAGGGCATTTTCTAAGGTCTAAAACTCTTTAATTTTACCTGAAAGTAATTGACAGTTGACCATGGTTCTGGATATGTGCTTTGCATATCCCACCAAAAAGTAAAGGGACCTAGATGCAAATAAAAATATTTTGTCTAGAAAGTGTTTACTACTCTTTTGTTAAAGGTTTGAAGTTTTAAATTGATAGGTATTGTATTGTAAATAATTTTGTCCAAGACACAGCAAAGTGATCAAAAAGAGTTCTGGTCTGGGAGTCGTGAAGAACTTTGTTGCCACTGACATGGACTAGTTGCCACTGATATGAACTTAATTTCTCATTCTCAGCTTTCTTACCTGCAAAAGGAGGAATTAGCTATGTCTGGATTACTTCCTTCACTGGACTAGTGTGAAGATCAAGTGAGACAATGTAAGTAAACAAAAGTCAGTCATTATTCAGAATCATCTGAAAGAACTACATAATGAAGATTGACACTTATCTGATTTCTATCAAATAACTAAGCATTCTTATTTAACTTTGAGGAGATTCAGTGCTTATGGCAACTTTCTTCCTTCATGACCAAAACTTTACTTCTTTAATTATATGAAGTTAAAAATATACTTCCTGGATTTTGCAAGTAAAGAGAAAGATTTCCAGAATTCTTAGTGGATGATGGCTTCCATGACAACTGGAGAGATAAAGAAAAAAGAAGAGAGAAAGAAAGGAAGACACACACACAAAGAGAAAATGCAACAGAGAGCTGAGTAATATTTCCATGGTAACCGTATTACATGTACAAAGAACTGCCAAAATAACTCAAGATCCAATAACCAATGGGAGAAGGAGTAGAAAAGGGGTTTTAAAGTAGAACAATCACCTAGGGAAAATAAATTCTCTTTTAGCTGTCATTTAAAAAAATCAAGAACAGGAGATGCTCCAAAGAATTAGTAAAGAAACTAATTGACATATTTCTAGTAAAGCAATCCTTTTCATATTTTGCTTCCAAACCTCATCCTAATCCTTATTATAAATGGTGATATTCTTGGAAAAGTTGCTTCTACCAAATTCCACCTCATTCAGAGAAATCTTAGGATAACAGGGATGAGACTTAAGAGCCCCCAGAAAGATTCCAAGGAGGAGTGAGGTTGGGGGGAATTACTAGTGAAAAATATAATTTCCCTCTAGATGTCAGCTTACTTTTCAGTCTTTCTAGATTAATTTAAACAAAATAGATACAGTTGCTTTCACACTCCAGATGGTTGAAAGAAGATTCATTCAAAAGATATTAAAATGACTGAACAAATGAACTTCCTGACTCTAGACCCAAGAAAATAACTCTGAAAAATTGAATAGATCAAACACTATATATTCATCAGAAAACAAGAAATGCATTAAGTGAAAAGGCTAAAAAATTACAATAACAAAAACAATAAAATTGGAAAAATAATTGAGGAGAGAAAATTTGAGAGCTATGAAATTACCTGAAAGCCAAAAAAAATTAATTCTGGACATCATATTTAAAAAATCATAATAAATAGCTGTTTAGAGCCACTAGGAGTAGAAGGAAAGGTAGAAAAATAAAGAATCCATCAGTCACATATTGGGAACCTGAACAATGAAAACTTCTATGAATACTATAGTCAAAGTATTTCTTTCAATAGAGGAATGATAGATTCTTGGCTAGGCATAGAGCATACTTAACAAGGGTGGGTATAAATATATTTGTATGATATTTTATCAAGATAGTTTTAAAATGAAAAAGGACAGACTAAAGAAGAAAACTGTATACAAAAATCTGACAAACCTGAAACTAGAGACAATGCCAAATTCAACAAAGGAAGACTAATTTACAAGAGGAAAATATTCAAGGAGAGTCCTTTTATGCACAAAAAAGAAGAAAGTTGTTAATGGTCTAAAATATTTCATGACTTAAAAGGTAATTTCAGAAAATTGTAAGATTCAATATAACAATAATTTTCAGAGGATGCTGGCCTAAGAGGGATGAGGACTATTATAGAATAAAATTCTGAAGACACAAAAACAAGTAGTCTTATAAAGAAAAAAATGAAAACTATCTGACTTGAGGTTAAGATAGGTGATAAAAAAGGAGAAGAAAAAAATTGTTGAGGGAAGAGGAAAAATCAAAAACGAATAGAGGACTATCACTCCTAGTAAATGGGAATATTATAGAAGGCAAGGAGATGATTGAACTACTTAATTATTATTTCATGCTTTCTTTTCCAATGACATTCATCTTTGAAGTAGAAAGAATACAAAAACTTAGCATAAAGTAGAAAGAACTATATGTGAAGAGAAAATAAACATTTAGCTTACCTCAGAAAGTCAAGTCACCATATCCTAACAAACAGTATCCTAAGTAGTTAAAGAATGAGCAGATATGAAGGCTGAAACAGTTAAAGATCTTTGAAAGAACTTGGGGAAGATAAGAAGTGTCAAAGCCCCAGGGAAATACAAATATCCATTCCAAAAAAAAAAGAACTTAGTATGGAATCTGTAAACTGTAGACCAGTGAGCCTAAATTTGATTCCTTATAAAATTTTAGAACAAGCTATTAAAGGGTTGGAATGCCAATTATAATTGAAAACTATCATTTAAAAAAATCAACTGAACAGAAAGTTTTGCCTTCAAATACAAGACTCAGGTGAAGCATAAAGCGTGGAGAAGGGTAAAATATGAGGGACTTAATGATGATGAACTGCATGTATTCCTGCACAGAAAAATGATACTGATAATACTCATATGAACCTTCTCAGTTAATAGAGCAGGTAGAAGGAGCTTACATAGATGAAGCACAGGAGAGAGCTGAATTTGAAGATATAATATATTGTGAAAATGGAGTCAATGGCTATAAGGGAAATGTACTGGGAGTAAGAAAAAGGAGAGGTGGAATAGGTTAAGATATTTCCTATAAAAGATATATTTTTTATTGCAATGAGTTATTGCAATGATATGGAAGGGGAGAAAGGCAAAGGGGAATGAGGGAACCTTCGCTTTCATCAGAGGTGATTCGGAGAGGAAATAGGGTAGACATCTAGAGTAAAAAGGAGAGAAGGAGGACTGGGAGAAGGGGGGGGATGTGGGTGATGGAGGAGAGAGTGGATCATAGGGTAGAGTGGTCAATTATAACACATTTTCTTGCAAGGGGCTGGAATTGGTGGCCTGTTCGGGACCACAGGGCCAGGTGGTTGCTGGGCCTCAGGGGTGGTATGTGGACTCAGCACCTCTTGGCCCCAGGGCCAGTAGTGATCAGTCTGCTCCACCATTCAGGTACTTGACAGCACATTTTAGAAGAGTGACAGAGTGAAAGGAGAGAGAAAATAGAGAATATGGTAGTGGGGAGGTACAGATGGAGCGAATTGTGATCAGCAACAGCAACGGTGGAAAAATATGGAAGTAGCTTTTGTGATGGACTTATAATAAAGAATGTGATCCACCGGAGACAGAGCTGGTGGTGTCAGAACACAGACAGAAGCACATTTTTTTCTTTTTCTTTTACTTTATTTCTTATGAGGGTCTATATTTTTGGGGGGAAGGGGATATTATGTTTAGTCTTAAACAAGAATATTTTAGTAATGTATAAAAACATCACTTATACAAAAATAAAAAATAATAAAAAAATCAAGAACAGATGATGCTACAAAGAATTAGTAAAGAAACTAATTGACATATTTCTAGTAAAGCAATGGAATACACAATAAATCCAAACAAATTACTGGTCTTTCTATGTAGCTCTAACAAAAATACAGGAGAAAATAAAGGAAAGGGAAAACCAATTCTAAATAACTACATAATAATTAAAATGTAAAAAAAAATAACTTGGTAGTTAATTTCCACATCATGTATGCATTATCTATATAATATATATGTAGCTATAGATATAGCTATAGATAAGTGTATATATTCTTACATATAGATACATATACACACATTTTTTTATTTAAAGAAAAGTAATTTAAATAATTGTGGGAAAATCAAATTGTTATTTTTTTTATTCATCATATTCTAAGAACCACCCAAAAAATAAGAGTAAAAAAGTCAAGATGTTCAGTCAGTAATCATATCACAAATTTGCGACAAAGTCAGGATAAAGCAGCACAGAGACCAGTTCCAGACATCTGCTAGAGCAGCCTTTCTCTGCCAAGAGCAGCTAATAACTTCTTGTCTTGCCTTAATGATAATTTCATCCTTCAAATGGTAGAAGAAACAACAAGGGGAAATTGTATACTACATCTGCTTCTCAGAAACAAGGAATTGTTGGTTATTGGGGTGTACTTGCTCCTAGAATTTATGATAGTGAAAAAGAGTAAAATTGATTTTATTCTGATATATACCGTAGATTTTGATAGAACAGATTATAGTATAGGTAGGTTTCCAGAGACAAAAATATCTATTGGGAGTGGGGAATGGGGAAGGGGTGGAAGAGGGATCATGCAGTCCTGAAGGAGAGAGAGAGAGAGAGAGAGAGAGATTAAATTTACTCTGTTTAGCATCAAAGATCAGATTCTGGAGCAATATGTGGAAATTGCAAAGGGGAAAATTTAGGCTTGATGTCAGAAAAAAAATTGCTAATAATTAGAATTGTTTAAGAATACAATGAACTGCTCCAGAAATGAGATAGTGAGAAGACTTCAGAGGAGGTTTTTAATCATAGGATGGATGACAACTTGCTAAGTGGGTAATAGTAAAAATTCATTTCATGTGTAGTTTAGTCTTGTTGGCTACTAAGGTCCCTCTCAAACCCAAAACATGGTAATTCTCTAATCTGGAATCTGTCAAAATAAAAAACATTTTTGTATTAAATAGATCAATTTACAGAAATAGATCAGTGAGAATTATAAAATTAGTAAAAACAGATATGATGAAAAATTAGCACATATATGATAGACCCAAGAATAAAAATTCATCAAGGTAAAGTTAAAAAATTCATGCAAAACTGAAAAAAGTTCGACAGAAATGAGGTTTCATCCAAAACCTTGCACCCATATCACATAAGGTTAATTGATTTAAATATAAGGTCACAGCACACATATACATGTACAATAACACAATTGGAAGATAGTTATTTTTTCAAGATAGAAACAAAGGATTAATAAGTGCTAAAATATTCATAGCAGCAATTTTTTAGAGCAAAGTAACTAAACTAGGCAGGCAAGTAGTGACTTGAGAATGTCTTTTAAAAGTGCAAAAATGAAAATAATGAAATATTAAATGATTGTATAATATGCCATTATATATTATATGTAATATATTATATAATCATAAAGCAAGAAATTTTGAAAATATAAACTTCTTAAATACAAGAAAAATTATTAAATAATAGAGAAATAAGCATAATCAGGAGAATATATCACCTATATAAATAAAAATATTCTATTTATAATAACATAAATGAAGCCCACTAAAAGAAAGCTGATATTTGAGAAAAATTTTTAAAAAGATGGTTTTAGATAATGAAATATTTCCACTCACAGAGAAATGAGAAGGACTATTAGCCTAGGATATTATATTCATTATCTGATGACAGGATCACAGGTTGGAGTTGGAACCAAGTGGACTTCTACTTTAATTCCATGATTTTATGGATAAAGAAACTAGGGCCCAGAGAAATTAAGTGACTTGCTCAAGTTCAGACAGGTAGCAAGTAGCACAGATGGGGATTTGAATCCAAATCATCTGAATTCAAAGCCAAAGCCTTTATTTCACCATCTGACAATCAGATTAGTCTCTGTATAGGTTATTTTTGCTTATTACTCTTCTTTTTCATAAAAATAGTCTAGAATGGATGAGAAATGACACTATTGCAAAGACAAAATTAATTAATAAAATGCATTTTTCAAAAAGGATAAGTTGCCTCAGGCAATGAGAAACTGATCATAATCACAGCTTTTGAAGCACAGATTTTTTTTTTGTTTGTGTACTGGTTGCACTAGATGGCCATTGAGGCCTCTTCCATTTCATGTAATTATGAAACCTCAGAGTCACTCCGTCAATAAGCATTTAACATCTACTATGTTCCAGGCACTATTAAGTGTTGGGAACACAAAAGAGAGCCAAAAATCAATATCTATTCTCAAAGAGCTCATAATCCAATGGGATAAACAACATATAAACAACTGTGCACAAGCAATATAAACTGGATAAATTAGGGATAATCTCAGAGGGGAAGCCCTAATATTATGGAGGATTTGAAAAGTTGTCTCGTAGAAGTTGGGCACTTTATCTGGAACTTTATGGAAGTCAAGAAAGGCAAGAGAAGAAAATGCAATGAAAGAGAATTTCAGACCAAGAGATCAAGAAGTTAAAATGTCTATATTTGGAAGAGAGAGAATCTTGTGCAGAGAAAAATAAGGAGGCCTGTGTTGCCTTATCACAAAGTAAATGGGGGGAGAGTAAAATATAAGCAGTCTAAAAAGATAGTAGAAGGCCCAGTTTTAAAAAAAGACTTTAAATACCCAACAAATGATTATATATTTAATCCTGGATCTAATAGGAACCATTTATTGGTTGGAGTGGGAGGAAGGGAGGACATGATCATATTTGTGCTTTAGAAAGATAAATTTGACAGCTGATTGGAAGATGGTCTAAGCTGGGAATAGATGAGGCAGAGAGACCAATATAAAGTGATTTCAATAGTCCAGGAATGAGATAATGAGAGCCTGGATTAAGTTAGTGGCAATATCAGGGAAGAGAAAAGGGGGTGTATGCAACTTGGAAGTACATGGGATATGAGGAGGTGATGAGGTGACTAAGTTGGAAGGTTCCTAACTTACAAGGGCTCTATCCAGTCAAGTTATACCTAAACTAAAATCACTTAAAAATATCAAACAGATAGATCAATCTTTTTTGTCTTAAGACCTCCAGCTCTTGTTCCCACTCTTTGTATTCCTGATGTTTATTATCAGAGAATCATTGAACAAGCTATGAATTGAATGCTTTTTGTTTTGTCGTTTTTTGGGGCAAGCAAACAAATGGAACAACAAAATCAATGGGATCTTCAGGTTTCTGCCTTTGAAATGACTATGGCAAAACATCAGGAAGTGGTTCTAAGTAGACTTCCTACAAAATAATTCAACTTCAATCTATGTATACAACTAAATATGAGATACTTGTCCAATGACAAACAAATGAACATACTGCTAAGGAAGCCAATCATATCAATCTTGAATTCTTTCTAAAAAAAAATCAGAACAAAGCAAGAAACTACAGTTAAATGGAAGGATGACCCACAGGTACTTGTTGGGAAAGAAAAGAAAGGCATTGGTGAAGTGTATTTTATTGGAGTTCTAGAGGCAAAAGGAAATTTTTATGGGATTCCATAGTAATCGTTTTAACAATAAATATTGTTAAAAATCTACCATGAAACTTTGTTTTGGTTGTTCAGTTGTATCCAACTCTTTGTGACCCATTTGAGGATTTTCTTGGCCAAGATACTGGAGTGGTTTGCCATTTCTTTGCCCAGTTCATTTTGTGGTTGAGGAAACTAAGACAAATGGGGTTAAGTGACTTGTCCAGGGCCACACAGTTAGTGTCTAGCACTGGATTTGAGCTCATGAAAATGAGAGTTTTTAACTACAACCCCTACACTTTACCCACTGCATCATCTTATTGCCTCATCATGAAAAATAATTTCATCTAGTTTTTCAGTATCTATTGAAAAGGAAGAAATGACTGAGAAATTTCATAGGATCTTTCAAGTTAAATAAGTGTACACACTAGTATTTGATGATTCCAATGGAAGATAAGAAAATATAAGAAGAAAAACAACAAGTGGAAGAGAAGTAAAAAAAAAATTACTGTAACAAATTTTTCTTTCTCAAGGATAGTGGAACCACCATTCTATTTGAGTCAAAACAACATATTCTCTCCCAGATGTGCTTTTAAAGGGAAAAAAGGCAAAAGAGGAAAAACATTTGTATAAACAACGAAAAGGTTGGATGTGATATAATTGTGAAGGGAAGAAATGATATATAAAAGAGAAGAGTATATCTAAGACATGAAAAATTCTTAGATCTTATGCATACCAAAAAAATGGGACAAAGAAAATGTTAGTTACTAGTCATCTATATTCCCACTCTCCTTCATTTACAACATCTTTATAAATTCAGACAATGAGAGTGTTAGGAAGAAACAAGCAGGATTTCACAAGTAATATTCAATAGTAAACCACATCTTTAACATTTCATTATTAATTAAAAGATAAAACTTTTATTTCATTATGTTGAAACCTTTATTGAGAAATCTATATTTTGTTAAACTAATAATTTTTCTAATAGTCTATATAACTCTTTGGGTCTTAACCGGATTCCCCTTGAGTCTGAGGGAAAGTCGTTTGGATAATTGGACATATGACATTCCGGCTGACATGTCTCTTTTCTTTCTCTCAAGACACATTTCTACTTAGATTGACCTTTCTTTCCTACCTGTCATTAGTATATGGTTTATGCTCCTGAAAATAACATTGATCTGAAGAACATCATCTTTATTTATAGGAGTCATCATCCATATGGCCAATAAACATTTATGTACCAAATACTTTGTGAATATGGAAATTATTATATGTGTGTGTGTGTTTCAGTTCTCAAGGAGTTCATAGACTAAAAGCAAAGGAAAATGTGAAAAGACAAGAGAATAGCCTTTTGATGAAAAGACCACCATCCCAAAACACTAATAGTACCAACCACTGATTAATTGCCTATGATGGATGGATAAGTCAAATACCTCAGTAAATAGTGTGTCTACCCAGACCATGATCCTGGCCCCAAACCATATAGAAATCTAACCTGGCAATTACCTCTTTGGTTTCTGTGACCTTGCCTTTTCAATTGCCACAGCTATGGAGGACAAGGAAAGATCTCACCCACCAAATTTCTTGCAAAGGTCAAATGGTTCAACATCAGAAACATAATTTTATTAGAGGAAAAGACTTTAAAGTTGATGTTTATCGTCTGCCTTGCTGCTATGGCTAAGGGTCCACTGAAATTTTCCATCTAATACTCCTATATATGATGTCTCCCCTTATTCAAATTCTTGAGAGCAGGATCTGACTCTCTAGTCTTAAAGCTTTGTCCAAAGCATTTAATAACGATTTATTCATTAATTCATTCATTTGTCCATCCAAGGTTTTCTTCAACTCCTATTTCATTTGCTTTTAACCCTTTTAGAATCAGTAATAATAAAGAGATTAGTTCATGTTCATTTAACAAAGTATTCCAACTCTCTGAACTGGAAACCATGGTAGATATGCATACTAACTAAAATTATATTCACATCCCAGCTGCACCACCATTTGATGCTTCTGGAACCTCAGAGATCATTTAATCCAACTTCTTTTATTTTACAGAAATGGAGAACCAGAAAGGATAACTGATTTGTCAATAATCATAAAGTCAGTGATAGAAGTAAACTAAAAGCTGGGTCTGCTGATTCCTAAGTCTTGCAGAAATGCATCAGCCACCTTCTGGAAAAAATGTGGGATACTTATTTTAGTTCTGCTACAATATCCTTAAGTATGGGTGTTATGGCAGTGCATTATCTAGTTACCATTAATATAGAAAGTAGTGTCAATGTCTTTCACTGATCTCAGGAAAGAATGCATATATTTGGGAGATTGTACAGAAAATCCTAAGTTAGAAGAAGAGTATAATACTGTACTTAAATGCTTGACTTGAGAATATGCACTTCAGAAGCCGAGTTTTTTCCAATGAATTCAAAGCAAGATTCCCCCAAGTCCTCCAATTTGGGTATTTCAGAGCTTCAATGACAAGCTGAGATATTGTTCCAAACTAACTCTGACTTACACCATTTCCTACAGCCAAGCAGCTACTCTATAGGTCACTTCTACATAATTATGGGACCTCAGTCTATAGATTATAAGGTGGAATAGCCACAACACAAGTTGTTCAGAGATATAAATGCACACAGCATGTGTCCCCTGGCAATGTTACATGTAGCCAAGTCATTTTCTATTTTTAAAAAATGTCTCAAAATCCTATCAAATTCACCCTTGGCTAAAATTATGAAGCTCCTACAATAATTCCCTTTAGAAAAGTGGAACACTATAAATACTAGTCACAATTTTTCTTTTGTTTAATGATGAAAACATTACTCAGAACTTTTTTATTATGGTGGAATCTGGTGTTTTTGAAATTGTAATTCTAACACTAGGTTTCAAACAGAGAGGTTTAAGAAGATGGAAACTGAAGGACACTGCATTTTTGTGTCATAAGTCATTTAGACTGGTTTCAAAATACATAAGTAACTACAGCTGATATGTAGGACAGGAGAAGAAGCTATGCATCTAATTTCCCTGAAAAGGGTTTAGTATCTAAAATAAAGAGACAACCAATATCTCTCTTTCTCTCTCTCTCTCTCTCTCTCTCTCTCTCTCTCTCTCTCTCTCTCTCTTTCTCTCTCTCTCTCCCCCTCCCCCCTCTCTCTCCCCCTTCTATTTTTTTCTCTCTATGTGTATCTGTGTATGTGTGCATAAAACCAAAAGTCCTTCTCCAAAAAAATGAATGCATCTAGGATAAAAAGACATTGATCAACTGGGAAGAAAAAATTTTGATATTAAATATCTCTTGAGAGTTTGGTATCCATAATCTGGACAGCTAACAAACATATTTTTTTAAAATTCAATCCCCTCTAGACAAGTAGGTCAAAGCATATGACTAATTTCTCCAAATAACTACATATTATTAACAACCATAATAAAGAATGTTGAAATCACTAACAATAAGAGAAATACAAATCAAAACCACCTGGAAGTTTCACCTCACATTCAGTAAATTGGCAAAGATGACAAAAGATGGAAATAGCCAATGTTAGAGGTGTTGTGAAGAGATAGGGAAACAAGTTAATACTGATAGAGCTATAATTAGTAAAACTGTGCAAAGCATTGTGGAATTTATTAAACAATTCACTCAAATTGAGTGAAAGAAATGCCCATACCCTTTGATCCAGAGATTCTAGTACTTTGCATATATACCAAGGAACTCATCAATTAAAAAAAAAAAAGAAAGTTTCCATGTGCACCAAATATAACAACACTTTTTTGGTAGCAGCAAACCATAAACAAAGTAGTTGCCACCTAATGTGGAATGATTAAAAATGTGTGTGTGGATAGAATAAAATATTACTATGCTATAAGAAAATATATACATATATATTTATTGAATATAGAGAAGCACAGTGAGACATATGAACTGATGCAGAGTGAAATAAATAAAATCAAGAAAATAATATACACAATGTTAGTAACAATGTAATGTAAATAACAACCACAAAACAATGGAAAGTGAATTTAGTAAAATTACGAAGAGAATAAATATAAGAGAACAACTCCCATTCAAGGTCATTTATACCCCCCCCCCCGCGAAGATATGGATATATTGTGAGTATTTTAATCTCTTTATCTTTTAAAAAATCTTTGTTATATAGGATCCTCTCTGGGAAGGACAGGGAAAGACATAACTGAAAAATTATTAGGTGGTATAAAAACTATATATGTGTGTGTGTGTGTTTGTGTATGTATGTGTGTGTGTAAATTTTATTTAAAGCAACATCAGGTATTGTTAATGAACAGTTTTCAGATTTGCAAGGAGTATATTGTCTTACTCAAACTTCATAACACTACGATTCGTACAAATGCTATTATTATCTGCATTTTGTAACTGAGATAACTTGAAGGTCACAAAAGTTAAGTTACTTGTTGTTAAGAAACATCAGGGGTAGGCTGTGAACCCAGATTTTACTAGCTCCAGGACCAGAATTTTATATTTTATACAACTCTATTGTTCAAGGAGGTAGAAGAGAATAACAGCCATCTCTATACACAGCAAACTGAATTCACTCTCATATTTTAAAGGCTATGTGGTAGGAACAAAGTTCATAAGAAGGACCCTTGATCTTTTGAAAAAAAATATTGTGTTCTTCCATTAAATAAGAGCAAAATACCAGATTTATTAAACTAATGAGATAAAATTGTATACTGGAAATCTGGAATAGGATTCAGAAAACACCTGGTTCAAGAGGTAGCACTGACATAGGCCAGAATGTAATTGAACTACAATGAACCTCAGTTTCTTCTTCTATGACATAAGGAAATATATTTGTACTATCAAACTCACAAGGATATTGTAGAGTTCAAATGAGAAATGAGTGTACAGTGTTCTATAAACCTTAAAACACTATTACTTTTGAAATATTAACTGAGGGTATTGAGCCTATAAAATAGAGAATAGCTGTGCTCTAGTATTTGAAGGGATAGAAGAAAAAATAGATTTATTCTTCTTGGTTTAACAGAAGGAAGATTTAGGTTTGATGTAAGAAAAATTTTTCCTAAAGCATTTGAAATTTACTTAACAATTAAAATTTGTAAAATACTTTACAATCTTGGGAATTATATGCAAATAAAATAAAATAATAAAAACAAATATTTTTATCCCCACATTGAGGATTAATAAACTGAGTTGCAAAATAGACAAGTTATTTGCCAAGATCACACAGCTAGTAAATGTTGGAGATAGAATTTGAACACAGATTTTCTTGAGTCAAGGTCTAGCTTTAATTCTATGTATTCTGCTGTAATACTTCTCAATTCCTAACAACTAAAACTATAAAACAGAATAATTAGCTTTAATTCTATGTATTCTGCTGTAATACTTCTCAATTCCTAACAACTAAAACTATAAAACAGAATAATGAGTTGCTTCAAAGGTGATGAGTTCCTCACTCACTGGAATTTTTCAAGTGGGAGTCAAATAATTATTTGCCAGTGATTGTAAAAAAGACATTTGCTGGAGGCAATGACCTCTGCGATTCTAATTTTTTTATTGATAATATTGGTTGTCTTCCATTCTCAAAGAAGACTATGACATCAGGGAGATGATACCATAACAAGCATATGAATTGGATTTGAATGAGGGGGTTGCTCTGCTAAGTCACCATTCTCATTTTCTCCTCCAGAGTCATGTGGGTCCAGTGATCACATATGGACCAGGATGACAAGAAATGGCTCTGGATATGAGGGCAAGTTAAGTGATTTGCCCAAATTCACACATGTGACCTTGTGTAGTAAATGTCTGAGGTCAAATTCAAACCTATATTCATATAAATGTAGCCATGTACATACATATGCATATATGTTGGTTTGAAATATATCTGTATATACATAATTGGAATTATATATTTTATAGAACAAACATGTTATATTTATATGAATAGATGTTAGTTTGTAATTTATATGTATTCATACATACATATAAGCATATTACATATATATATATATATATATATATATATATATATATATATAAAACAACATATTTCAGAACCTCACACATACATTAAAAGCTATTATTGATACTGTTTATAACATATGAAGGAGTACCCTGGAAGGATACTTTTGTCTGAATTTAACAACTCAAAAAAATTGAACTCAAAATCTGAAACACTAAATTCATCTAAAATCACACCATTCATTATTTCTCATGGTACTTTAGCTGATTCCTATTATTATCCCCATTTTAAAGAAGAAAAAAATTGAGGTAAACAGAGGTTAAATGACTTTCCCAGAGTTATACAGCTAGTGTCTGAGGCAATATTCTTACTCAATTCTTCCTGACTCCAAGTCCAGTACTATCCATTCTGCCAAATAATAAAATGTTATTATACCATTAAAAATGACCAAAAAATGGAGCTTCAAAGAAAAATTGATATTACAATGAAAAAAAAAATTCTCTTAACATCTTTAAAGCTTGAAGAGAAATAACAAATTCAGAACCTGGGAGAAAATCAACCATAACCATCTCTGCTCAAAGAGTCAATGGAATTAAAATTTCTGAATAAAACATATTTTCAGATGTGGCAAAGGGGGATTTATTTTTCTAAACTATGAATATATGTTATGAAAGTTTTGTTTCTTTTAATTTTTTTTTTGGTAAAGGCAGGGTAGTGGGTGACTAACATAGTAGCTGCATGGAAAAATAAGTGTAAAAGAAACTAAGACCCATCAAATAAAGTGAATTAGCCAGTCATATACCTAGTGTTTCAGGACAATTTGAACTGAGTTCTTTTTAACTTCAACCACAGTGTTCTCTATACACTGTAATCCCTAACTGTCTCAGTCTTTCAATACAAATTTAATGCTCCTTTTACTATATCCAGGGTAACAACCATGTTGGGCTGTATTAGCATAGAGGACGGCTCTTATCCATCACAACAAAAAGAAATTATAGATAGGAACTATCTACAAGCAGACCACAAGGCAAAAATGTAGTTCTATTATCAACTGTGCACAGTATTTAAGTTGTGGAATAGTTCTCAATAAGCTGTGCATACAGGCAATTGCACAGTCCTTCTATGAATTGCACACAGCTAGTCCTTGGTTCATCCCTGTGAAGCATTCCCCAGCATACCACAGCTGCAGCTCATTTAACTGGCAAGAGGGTAGAGGGCCAGCAGGATTCTGACAAGCATTAAATGACAATTTAGTTTGGTCTCTGGTAAAGAGAAAGAAGAAAGAATGAGCCAGGATGTCAAAATAGCAATCTTGCTGAGTTTTCCCACCTTCCTTCCCCTGACTCTTTCTTCCCTAGCTCCTCCCTATCCCCCAACCTTTTCTCTCTTGCCTTACCTGGGCTCATTTTATCTGCTGTTTCCCCATTCCACTTCCTTACCAAAAGCCCCAGAGTATTCTCCTATCCCCCTGTGTTTGGCCCAACTTTTTACTCGAATACTTCACCTAGGGCTGCCTTCAAAAATAATCCCTTGTGTAATCCTTCTCACAATTCACTCAATTCATTCAACAGGTATTTATGAAACATTTACTAAATAAATACTGGAGGAGAAATAAGAGAAGATCCAAGTGCTTATGATAAGGGATGAAGGGTGAATAGGATATTCTCAGATAAAATAACACAAATCAGAATTATGGAAAGTACCTAAAAGCAGTACAAAATGATATGAGATCAGTTGAAGAAATAATAATAAATGTTTACTGGCTGATTAGAACAACACAGAAATGAAAATCATAAGAAATTACAATTACATTAGGTTTCTTAAAGTTTACCAAACAATTTACATACATACACTCTTTGGATCACTCCTAATTAAAGGTAACAAATATTGGTTGTTTTGGGGAAGGGTATTTCTAGGCATTGGGGATTATGTTATCAAAGACAGAGAGCTGGGGCGGCTAGGTGGGTTGGCCAGGTGGCGCAGTGGAGAGAGCACTGGTCCTGGAGTCAGGAGTATCTGAGTTCAAATCCAACCTCAGACACTTAATAATTACCTAGCTGTGTGGCCTTGGGCAAGCCTCTTAACCTCATTTGCCTGGCAAAAACCTTAAAAAATAAAGACAGAGAGTTGTACACTGGAAAGAATTAGCATTATAACTGGAGAACATGGATTCAAATACTGACTTTTCTGCTTACCAACTTTGGAAAACAATTTGACCTCTCCAGGCCATAATTACTACAATTGTAAATGGAACTCATTACCAAAAGTTTGGCCACCAAACAGTTGTTTTGGTCATGGGACAATGGTGAAAGACAAAATTAATGATGATTTATAAGACTTCTGCCAGCTCTAAATTCTATGATCCCATATAGTTAAAAAAAAACCAACATGAGCTATATTGAGAGAGAGAGTAGAGAGTGATTGGGATATAGAGTGCATGAGGGAAAGTAGTGTTAATAAAACTGGAAAATTAGACTGAAGCTATTTTCTATAACTCCCTGAGAATTAGGTTGTAAAGATAACATAACACTGAACCAGTAGTAGATATTGAAGGCTTTCAGTACTGGATTGTATGTATATTGGGAGGGGGGGTAGGCTCAAGGTAATGGGGTTAAGTGACTTGCCCAAGGCCACACAGCTAGGTAATTATTAAGTGTCTGAGGCTGGATTTGAACTCAAGTACTCCTGACTCCAGGGCCACTGCACCACCTAGCTGCCCCTGATATGTATATTATGAAGTTTAATCTGGTAATGAGAATGATGTGTGTAGGATGAATTAGACAGGAAAGCGGCCTCATCAAAACTCCCAGGATCTCAGAAAGATATTCAAAGGAAAGTAGGCAGACTAAATTAATCCACATTTAAATTTAACTCACTAATGGTTTAGCTCTTAATCCTCACAAGGGTGTTTCCTTGTTAATCTTGTTAATCTTTGTTAGAATTTCCTGAAATGGTGTGAGAAATTTTTCTAGAAAAGGAGATTTTTCCTTAATTCAGGTAAATCAATTTACTCAGGTCTTGAAAAAAAATTTGAGAATAGTCTGGATGATAAACTGTTCACTGTGCAACAATCAGCCTCAGTAAGTATGGAGAGGCATATCATCACCATTTTGATCTGTGAAACAGACAAAAGTGGGGAAAGAGGGAAGAGAACCACTCATGTTCAAGCTACACCAAAGGATGACTGTCTTTAGCTATTTTCCTTTTCCTCCTTACCTTTCACTAGGGATGATTTCCATGCATATGCTTCTTTCAATTATGTCATGTCATTTAGTAGCTGGTTGTTTTGCTTCCATATCATCATTGTCAAGTCAGTGCAGTCAATAAACATTTATTAACCATCTATTATGTGCCAGATGCTAAATCTTGAAGATATGGCAAAAGATAAAAGATAGTCCCTGCTATCTTGGAGCTCACAGTCTAAAGGGGGGAGACAACTGCATACAAACAAATTATATGGAGGATTAAACAAAATAGGGAGGCACTAACATTAAGGGAGATTAAGGACTTCTAGGAGAAGGTGAGATTTTACCAAGGATTTGAAGTACAGTTTATTCCACCTCCAGAACCATCACTCTGTCCTGAAGCTATCATTCAGCTGCCAATAACCAACATTTTGCCTGGTCTGGTTCTGCTTCCTATCTTGATTAGGTGATCCAGTTCCCTTTATCTACCTTAGAATTACCATACAAGCTTCACATGATTATCTAAGGTTGGTAATAAATTCATATACCTCCCTGGGTTGGTGATTTTAATTCCATGATACCCTATCATAGAAATGTTTTGGGACAGAACCCACAAAGGGACCCAGTGAGGCAGTTCTCCTACTCAAGGTAACCTGGAAAAGAGCAGAAAGGCTCTGCTCTCAGGGGTCGGGAGGGGCAGCCCGGCCGGAGGAGTGGCCCACCAGAGGGAAAGAACTTCAGCTTCCTGGAGGCAGCCCCAGGGCGCTGGGAGCCCTGGCTCACAGCAGCGGGGGAGTCTCCTGAGCTGCACTTCAGGAGCACCGGGCACAAAGTGGGGGAACAGCGGGGGAACCACTGCCAGAGGGAGCACGTGGAGCCCAGCCCTCAGGGCACACAGCCAGCAGCTTGGTCTTTCAGCAGCCCAGACCTGGAAACAGAAGCAGGTAGAGCCTGTAAGCAGGAGCCCCCAGGGCATGAGCCCATTGAGCTGGGAGAGCGGATTGAAGAGAGAGAGACTTAAGAGCTCTGTCCTCTGCCTCTGGAACAGGACTCTAGGGCTCTGACCACATTCAGATCCTGATCACAGTCTAGGCCCACCCATAGAACAGCAGCGGCACTCCCACCTCCGCCCCGTGGCAGAGGGGGGCACTTATGGTCATTCGCACACCAGGAGGGAGGACAGAGTCTCACACACTGAGACCTTTGTGGGAGTGTCCCAAAAGCTCAGGAAGCACCCCAAAACCAGGACCAGGCTGGGAAAATGAGCAAGCAGAGAAATAAGAGGAAGACTATTGAGAAATATTATGCAAATGAGCCCAAGAAGGATCAAAATACTCAGTCTGAAGATGAGGAAGCACAAGCTCCTACATCTAAAGACTCCAAGGAAAACAGAAATTGGGCTCAGTCTATGACAGAGCTCAAAAAAGACTTTGAAAATCAAATGAGGGAGTTGGAAGAAAAACTGGGAAAAGAAAGGAGAGAGATGCAGGAAAAAGATGAAAATGAAATCAGCAGCCTAGTCAAGGAAATCCAAAAAAATGCTGAAGAAAATAGCATGCTAAAAACCAGCTTAGGCCAAATGGATAAAACAGTTCAAAAAGTTATTGAGGAGAAGAATGCTTTAAAAAGCAAAATTTGCCAGATGGAAAAAGAGATAAGAAAACTCTCTGAGGAGAACAAATCCTTCAGACAAAGAATAGAATTCAGGGAGATTGATGAATTTAACAGAAATCAAGAATCAATACTTCAAAACCAAAAAAATGAAAAATTAGAAGAAAATGTGAAATATCTCATTGAAAAAACAACTGATATGGAAAACAGACTTAGGAAAGATAATTTAAAAATTATTGGAATACCTGAAAGTCATGATCAGGAAAAGAGCCTTGACATCATTTTCAAAGAATTACTATAAGAAAATTGCCCTGATATTCTAGAAGCAGAGGGCAAAATAGAAATGGAGAGAATCCACTGATCCCCTCGAGAAAAAGATCCCAAAAACCAACCCCTAGGAATATTATAGCCAAGTTCCAGAACTCCCAAGTCAAAGAGAAAATATTACAAGCACCCAGAAGGACATAGTTCAACTATCGTGGAGCTGCAGTCAGGATCACACAGGACTTAGCAACATCTACATTGGAAGCTCGTAGGACTTGGAATACAATATACTGGAAGGCAAAAGAGCATAGAATGCAGCCAAGAATGAACTACCCAGCAAGGCTGAATGTCCTCTTCCAGGGAAAAAGATGGACTTTCAATGAACCAGGGGAATTTCAAATGTTCCTTTTGGAATGGCCAAAGCTGAACAGAAAGTTTGAACTTCAGATACAGGACTCAGGTGAAGCATGAAGATTGGAGGAGAGGGGGGGAATTATGAGGGACTTAATGAGGATGAACTGCATGTATAGAAAAATGATACTGATAATATTCATATGAACCTTATCAGTTAATAGAGCAGGTAGAGGGAGCTTTTATAGTTGAAGCACAGGAGAAAGCTGAATTCAAAGATAAAATATGGTGTAAAAATGGAGTCAATAGAAAAAAAGGGAAATGGAATGGGAGAAAGAAAAAGGAGAGGGGGAATAGTCCAAGATATTTCACATAATAAGATTTTTTTTTATTACAATGAGCTATTGCAATGATATGGAAGGGGGAGGCAAGGGGGAATGAAGGAACCTTTGCACTCATCAGAGATGGCTAGGAGAGAAAACAGCAAATATACTCAATGGGGTATAGACATCTGGAGTAAGAAGGAGGGGGAAGCAGGGGGAAGGGGTGGGGATGTGAATAAAGGAGGAGAGGATGGACCATGGTGGGGAGAGTGGTCAGATATAACACATTTTCTTTTTTACTTCTTGTAAGGGGCTGGGATTGGAAGGCCTGGCCAGGACCATAGGGCCAGGTGGATTCTGGGCCTAAGGGGTGGTATAGGGGCTCAGGGCTTCTTGGCCCCAGGACCAGGGATCTGTCTGCTGTGCCACTCAGCGACCCTACAGCAGAGTCAGAGTGAAAGGAGAGAGGAAAATATAGTACATGGTAGTGAAGAAATAAGAAAGGAGGGAGTTGCGATCAGCAATGGCAACATTGGAAAAATATGGAAGTAACTTTTGTGATGGACTTATCATAAAGAATGTGATCCACTCACAACAGAGTTGTTGGTGTTGGAACAAAGACTGAAGCACATTTTTTGTTATTATTATTAAGGGGAGGGTGCAGGGCAAGTGGGGCTGGGTGGCCTGCCTGGGGCCACATAGCAGGGTGATCTTTGGGTGTCTGGGGCCAGATTTGGACCCAGGTGCTCTTGGCTCAAGGGCCAATGCTCTGTCTGCCACCCAGCCACCCCTACTATTATTACTATTTTATTTTATTTTGGGTCTTTTTTTTTCTTCTTTTTGATTTTTGCAGGGCAGTGGGGATCGGATGGCTTGCATGTCACATGGCTGGGTGATTGTTGGGTTTATGAGGCTGGATATGGACTCAGGTGCTTGTGGCTCCAGGGCTGGTGCTTTGTCCATTGTGCCACCTGGCCATACCTACAATTATTACTATTATTTTTTTTTAATTTTAATTTTTTTTCTCTCCCCCCTTTACTTTTTTCGCCCAAGCAAGTCTATCTATATTCATGGGGGAGGGGTATTTTGTTTACTTGTAAACAAGAATATTTTATTAATGTAAAAAAACATTTGCACAAAATGAGAATAAAAAATTAAATTAATAACAAAGAAACGTTTTGGAAACTTTGATGCCTTTTGGAAGTACTTATCACTGGTACCAAGTATGAGGTGTGAGATAAGCAATAATGGAAATGGAAACTAGTAATGGTATTGGAAAAAAATTAGAGGCTATTCTAATAAGATTGGAGGTTAAAAATAAGGATACTCAATATCACCACTATTTTTAATATAGTGCTAGAATTTCTAATTATTTGAATAATACAAGAAAAATTAATGAAATAAGCATAGAGAAAAGAGGGATAGATTATTGGGATTTTTAACACATTATATTCTATTTCTTTATAAAAGTTTAAATGACTAAAAATTAATTGAGACAATTTGTAAAATTATCAAGGTTGTAACATATAATAGTGGATTATAGTCAAAATTCCAATAACTTTATCTCCTTGATATATTATGTTTTAAGACAACAATTATCTTCCCAATAAATACCTTTTCTTAAACAAATATATGAAATATATATTATATATGAAAAACTATTTAACATAGTAATTTTAACTAATAACAAAAGCAATTTTCTGTTCTTATCATAAGGTAAAAGTGTTTTAACATCAATTACCTAGCATTAGTGTTGACCATTGAACTTACTTTGAATTCTATTATACTTTTATGTTGTCTACATTTACATTAATATAGCAATTTTATTGTAGTATTTTTCTTTTGGTTCTACCTATTTCACCCTACATCAGTTCATATCTATCTTGTGGAGTTTCCATCCTTTTGGCACAGTTTGTCTTTACTTTTTTTCCCTCATTTGTCTCATTATTTATTTATATAGGGGCTCAATGCAGAGAATTAACTGCTTCTTGTTGTTTGTCATTTATTCTTGAAGAGAACTTGGACTTGCAAGGGAATTAGATATAACTGAGGTAGGGATTTGTAATGTCACCAGCCTCAGTCTCTCTCTTCCAGTGCCATCTGTGTTCATTGGCAAGTTATAGATCAGGACAACTGGAGATAGCCTAGATGCAGTATAAGAAACTGGCCTTTTTAAGCTGACATCTATCCCAAGTCTCAGTTTACCTAAGGTAACACCCTTAAAGAAGTAGAGAAGTAGAAAAGGAGAGAGGGAAGGAAGGAGGGAAGGAGAGAAGGAAGGAAGGAACAAATGAACAAATGAACGAGCGAATGAACAAACAAGCAATATAGTCTTAGAGAGCTGCCTAAAACCTGAGAGGTCAGTGATATATGCCTATGTTCATTGCCAATGCAATTCAGAGATAAGGTTGAAACTCACATTATCCTGATTCATAGTATATAAATTCCATTAAATCAATATACTATAATTTATTCAATTATTCTTTAATATAAAAATAATATATTTCCAATTTTTTGTTCATACAAATGGTATTATTATAATAATTTTGGTACACACTGGCATCTTTATTTCTGTCACTGATTTTCTTGAGGTCTGTGGCATCATTATATCAAAGAACATGAACCTTTCAATAATTTTTAATCATTCAGTTGCAAAGTGTAATGCAAAATGGTTGAATTCATTTATAGCTTCAACATCTCTTCAATTAACCTTTTTATCCTGAAAATTTAAATTCTATCACAAATAGATCCTCATTCTTTATTGACTCTTTACTGAGTACACAACATTCTATTTGCTTCCATGACAATGCCAATTGATCTATCCCACTGGTATCTCCAATAATTCAAGTCAATAAAGACTTAACATGCAACTACTATGTGCATAACCCATTACTAGGCACTGGGGAAGATACAAATGAAGATTAAAAATCAATTCTTTTCTACATGGAACTTAGAATTCAATAGAAAGGTAAGATACAAATGCAAATATTTAATCATTACAACATAATAGGTTAATTAGAGAAGTGCAAAGTCTCTATGAGACCCAAGTGGGTAGAATATCGAATACAATCAGAGAATAGTCAGAAAAAGTTCTAAGACCAGCTCTGTTACTGCTAACCTGCACCATTTGAAACAAGTCATTTAATGTCCCTAAAGATTCAGTTTCCTCATCTTCAAAATAGATAAATCTAAGATCCCTTTCAAATCTAAATCTATCATTGTATAAGACTGGAAAGGAGGGAGTATAAGAAGGAGGAGGGGGATGCTTTATGGAAGATCTATTATATGAAGTAAACTTTGAAGGAGACAGGAATTTAAACTCTTAAGTGAATCATACTCATCTATAAAATGAGCTAGAGTAGGAAATGGCAAACTGCTTTCCAAGAAAACTCTGAAAAGTAAGGAATGAATATTGTCATTCACTAACATAATTTCCTTCATTAATGTAATTATATTAGTTTTTAAGGCTTTTGCAAGGCAAATGGGGTTAAGTGGTTTGCCCAAGGCCACACAGATAGGTAATTATTAAGTGTCTGAGACTGGATTGAACCCAGGTACTCCTGACTCCAAGGCTGGTGCTTTATCCACTACGCCCCACCTAGCTGCCCATTAATGTAATTATATTAAAGTAACAAATAAGGAGGTCAAAAAACTTGAATCTAGCTCAGGTAGAGAAGACTCAATCGATAACCATTCACAGCAGAGAAATATGACAGTCAATGGCAATACTAAAGAATATAAACTAGTTCATTTCCTAATTGATAAATGGTCAAAGGATATGAACAGTTCTCAGATGAAGAAATTAAAGCTATCAATAGTCTTGTGAAAAATACTCTAAATCACTATTGATTTGAGATCTGCAAATTACACTTTGTTCAACAATCATAATAATCAGTGTAGACTAAAATAAAGCTATTTGTACTGTCCAAAAATGTGTTTGCTGTTTTCATGCTGTTTTCATTGTATAGTGGGTAAGGCCCTCCAAGACTTCTGTTAGTAAAAGACATTACATGCTTTCAACAAGGTTAAGAAAATTATAGAGCCTCCTAGATCCATAGTTCTTCATCAGACTATACATATAGGAAAAATAGAGTTGACAAAAAGATATCTATTTTCCAGAATATGATATATATCTGAATGGATAGCCTATAGAGCTGGTTCACTAACATGCATATTGGGCAGCTATTATATATGGAAAAAATAAGGTCCCAAAATGATCAAAAAGAATCAAATTGATTAAGATTTCTAGGTTTAGAATGAGAGAAACTGAGTTTGAATTATATTACTACCTCTGTGTGATCTCGGACAAATTATAATGAGAATGTTAGATTAGAAGTTCTATAAAGTCCTTTCCAGCTCTGGAATTAAGATTCCATGATTAAATGACTTTAACGTTTCTGTCTAGCTCTAAAGCTATGATCATATGGACCAGTAATTGCATTTGAGAAATTTACATGTCTTTCAATAATCACCAATTTCTCTCTGAAACAAAAACAGTTCATCTTCCTTGTACTGACATTTTTTCAATAATGCCATATGAGCTGTACTCATGGAATACTACAAGCCCCAAAGAATCAAAATAGCATTTTGCCTAAAGAACAATCATGGAATGAATTGTATACAAAAGATAGCATCTAAAATATATATAATTAGAAAAGGAGATAGCTCATCCATATAACCAGTGAAGAATAACAGCCATATATGTCACAGAACCTCAGAAACTAGCTAGTATAATGGATATCCAAAAGCCAGTCCCCAGAAAATTGGGTCCACATTCTACCACTTCTGTTATCCATGAAGGAAATGAATGAGTCACAGTAAAAGAAAGAATGAATGGGTTGTAATTTAACAATTGGAGAGAATAGGGTAACAATATGGAATTATGCAGGAAATGTGATTAAATTGTCATAGCTCTTTTGACTCATTGATCCCAGTGATGGATTTATAGCCTCAAGAAATTTAAATCTTGGGGGGAAAAGGTTCAATATATGTGAAAATATTCACGACAGCACTCTTTTGGATAGCAAATTATTAGAAAAACGAAGTGAATGTCAATAAAGTAAAGAATGACTGGGAAAACAAAACCCACTATGGTATCTGACAAACAGTGTGCTGTGTTGGCTACAGATCTGACCTTGGAACCAGAAAATAAAACTTGGATTTTATTTCCACCTCTGAAGCATACTGGTTGTGAGTAGAGTAGTCTCTCAGTGTACTAGATAATTCCCTTAAGACCAAAAGTTTTAATGAAGTTACTGATGTGCATTAAGAGTAAAAGTTTGCTCACCAATGTGTTCCCCATATCAATTAAGTCATAGCTGGTGGTTCCTAGCTGTATATGACTATGACTGTGACATTTCATTTTGCCCTATGATATGACCAACACAGTAATTTTCTAGAAATGTATAAAGGAAGTATTTAGAAACTTTCTTAAAAAAAAAACCTAACAAGAGATTTCCCTAATAATCTGATAATATAATAGAATTGAGTTATTATTAGTCAGATGATCAAATTTGAAAAAAGTTCCAAAATCAGCCTAAGTCATTGGCTGAAGATAACTTTTAGAAATTGGCAACCTCTATAGATAGGTCATTCTTAACCTTTTCCTTTGTGTGGCTTAGAAAATGTAACAAAGTAAAAGAAATGCCTCTCTTTTTCCCTATTGATATTGACATCTTTTTAACAGAAGAACAAATTCAGGTAAAACTGAATTGGTGAGAGGAGTTGAGAATTTAGTGCTTGGAGTTAGGATATAACTCAGGACATGGCAGATGCTCAAAATAAAACTCTTGGTTGTGTTAGAGTAGGTTTTAGCTCTTTTCAAAAGTGTGTGACAGAATCATAGCTAGGTGGTATATCAGATAGAGTACTGAGCATTGAGTTAAGAGGATCTGAGTTGAAAGCAACCTCAAACACTTACTGGTTATGTGACTCCATGTAAATCACAACCTTAATCCTCCTCATTTTCCTCAACTGTAAAATGAGGCCAAGGTCTATCTCACATGGTTGTGTGGATCAAACGAGTTTTTGTAAAGCACCTTAGTGCAATGTCTGACTAAAACTGAAGAGGGTAAAGGTCACAACCAATCGTCAGTCTCAAGATCAGACCCAATTGAAAAGTAGAATGAGGAAATCATAAGATTTCAGTATAGAATATTTCAGTGTCTCCTGTCCCTTGGTATGGCTTGCCTTGACCATGAGTTCTCTCCAAGAGTACCTCTCAATTATGAACTCTATGGGAAACCATTTTATTCCATTGATACTGCATTCCAAAAGTATACCTACTATACTATTTTTGTGTGAAAGATGTTTTATTGCTATTTTTCTTATAATGCCATTTTAGTAAATGCCTAAGCTTTAGGCTGATTATGTCTTCTACTAACCAAAGAAGGGTATAAACATGAATGTGAACTAGTGAGATATTACTTTTAGAAACACAAACTCATAGAGTATTCTTAATCTGTGATAATAATCCCCTGTAGGACCCAATTTATGATTACACATTGGCAATATGGAGGTGCTAAGAAGCAAGTGATATGCTATAGCATGTAGATTCATATGGAATATTTTGGGGTGAATATATTTTACTTGCAAGGACTTCCTGGAGAGATTCTTATGCTAGATCTCCATCTCTAGTATTATAGGTATTCACTGGGATAAAAAAATAGTATTTTTTTCTTTTGGTTTTAATTAGTTTTCCAATGTGTTTCTTCTGTAAGTTAGTTTAACTACTCTTAAATAACTTTTTTCAAAAACTGAATACATAATTATTGATATCTGTTTTATTATATTATCTATTATAAATATGGAGGCAATAAGGATATTATGTATCCTTAGAAAACTGGTGCAACCAGAGACACAGAGAAGATTCCTAGTTAAGTGAATGCCTGGTCAGGAGAGTGCCTCATGACTTCATAGCTAAGGATACTGAGGGACAGTTATGAGGAATCTTTCAAATTATTTTTTAGGGTTTTTTCCTATTAATGCAATGGGATTAAGTGACTTGCCCAAGGTCACACAGTTAGGTAATTAGTTAAGTGTCTGAGGTTGGATTTGAACTCAGGACCTCCTGACTCCAGGACCAGTGTGCTATTCACTGTGCCACCTAGCTGCCCCTTCAAATTAATTTTTTTATTTTATTTGTGAGCAGAAATTAACTGCTTACCCTATTGTGACATAAGTATAGACAACTTATCAAGATCCTTATGACCTTCAGATCAAAAGGGTAAGGATTTCTTAATGGCTCATAAACACTGGGTAATCATCTCCATGTATTTAATCCATTTGAGGGATATCCTATGTATTTTTGAGCTTTCCTGAGTTTGATTTCTAAAAGAGATGCCTACATGACCTAGTGTGGGTTGAAACGGAAGCACCATTTTGAGTGAATTATATGTTTTAGGGTTTCTTCAAAGAAATTTCAGGCATCTGTGTTTTGCTAGGATCCATTGGAAAAATTTTTATCCATCCTAAAAGTTTTTCAGGGACCTAATGAAGACGTTTATAGTTGCCCATGTGCCCAGAAGACTTATTAAAGAAATTTTCACCCAGAGTAGTCTAATTTCTCAGTTGAAGGAGGAGAAGAGAAAGGTGATTTCCAGGAAACCTAGTTCCCTTTAACAGTTAGGAGAGTCCCACATGCTCTATTTGGAGCTCATTTGAAATCACACTTTCCTTCTGAAAGAGGAAACTGTCCTCCTATCCCCCCTTTTTTATTCTTTATAATCTCTGGATTTATTTATATAAATCTGTAGTAAATCATGAGAATTTATAAAATGATTACTGTTTGAATGAATTAATATAACCATATAATTGGGGATGTGGCAGGTATGGACCTTACAAAAGACTGTTAATTATTAGATTTTCCAAAAACTGCTTCACATGAACTTAACCTAAAACTAGTGAAAAACAATGAAAGAGCACTCTAAAGGACAATGTTTCTCCAAAGTTATTATAGACTTATCTAGGATTAGAAATGTGGCATAAAAGACTTTTTTCTTTAAAAACTTGAAAACAGATTATAAAGGGGGTTTAACTGACAGGCCACAGAAAACTTGCAGCCAGGCCATAAAAATTTCTTTTTGTTTTTTTTTTAAGAAAGCAAGAATCAATTCTGAGAGTAGAATTTGCTCTTTATCTTTTGCTCTTTCTTAGAATTTATAGGCCACAGGCTGACTTAGAAAATCACATATTAACATTATCAGCGTTCTATTATAATCTTATTTATTTATTTAAATAGTTCCTAGTTATATTTTAATCTTGTTCAGTTTGTATTAAGAGATGTTACAGCTCATTATTACCCTAAGTCTGAGTTTGAACCCTCTGCTGAGAAAGAGAGAGAGAGAGAGAGAAAGAGAGAGAGAGAGAGAGAGAGAGAGAGAGAGAGAGAGAGAGAGAGAGAGAGAATGGGGGGTGGGGAGAGGGAGAGAAGAAATGATTATAAACCATTAGGCCTCCTCTGTCTATGTTTAAAAAAAGTTCTGGAATGAGGGACAATGAGGACTTGATTTTTTTTTTTGCCAAAATCCCTTAGTAACCAAAAAAGAGCTCTCCATCCATATTTCTTTTTTTTTTAAGATAGACAACCTGGATAGGTAAATTTGGGAATATTAGAGACATGGCTAACTAGATAGTCTCCTGGAAGAATTTCTAGAAGGACTGAAAATATGATCAGATGGGGAGTACAAAAAGGAATTTATGTCCCAGGTGTTTTCTTTGAGTGTTTTCAAATAATTAGCCAAGAAATTGATTTACTTTTATAATATGGGCACTGATACCCATAGACAAAGTTAGCTATGTCTAGAGAAATTTTTTCAATATTTTGACATCATAGTGATGACTTTTCCAGACACAGCAAACTCAAAAATTGTCTATTAGGTCATAGGGCTTGTTATCTAGAATGCACATTGTGCAAATTACAGATCTTTGAAGGGTTGATGTATGGTGAACTGAACCTCTAGCCCCAAGACATCTGGAGGTTGCTCCAGGTAGATAAGTAGGACCTCAAGTGTGGAATAAACAGGAACTCTGGTTGCTAGCTAATAAAATATAAACTCTGTTAAGAATTTAGAAGATAGTGAGTCTGTATTGACAGAACAAAGAGGCACACCTATGTGTAGGAAGTTTTATAGGAATAGATACAGGATGACATAAATACAACTCATCTTCAAGTATGAACTCTATTTTAATTTTTACAGTTAAGAATCAACTCATGGCAAAATAGCAATACACCTGGATAAAACAATGTAAAATATTAAAAGGAAAAAATAATCCAAAAAGCAGAAATCCCATTGAAGGTATGAAAGAATAGATAATGAAATCTACCTCCCTGCTCAGGGCAGGTGACTATTGGGAAGAATGCTGAATGTGTCGTTAGAAACATTCCCTGTAGCCAGTGTTTTAGCTTACTTATCATTCCTTGTCATAAGATAGCATTCAATACAGAGAGAGACAGTTCTGTTATCCCTCCTCTCTTCAGACATTACTGTGACCTAAAGCTAAATTTCATCAATAAACCAAATTTAGAACTAACAAAAATGACATTCCTTCTAAAAACAGATGGTTATGACTTCACCATACTCCCCTGACATATTACACAAAGTATTCACTTTTAAGATACTAACCCTTTTCACTTCCTTTCTCCTTTGCTGTTGATGGATTGGGGATGTCAGTTTGTCAGGACTTATTGGGTATGACTTTGGAGGAGTACATACTGAGGCAGTAAGAATATGATTGCCATCAGCTCATTCAGCAAGTAACAGGAGGAAAACTGATCTGCTCTGCAAGGCACTTCCTCTGATTCTTTCAGAAGGAAAAAAAAAAACAGTTCATGGAATATCCTTGAGATGGAAAACATTTTAAAACAAACCTATTCTTCAAGTGATATTAAAGAACAAGAACTTCCCAGGGAACTTTAAAATTCTAAGAAACCTGTTTCTATATGACATGGTCCTATTATGAAGCCTAATTTAGACTCTAAGGTGCTTTGAGGTGGTATAACTTTTCCCTTTAAAATAAACACAATATTTAGGAGTACTGGCTGTCTGGTTATTGTTAAATATTGATGGATAATGAGAATGGTACTTACCAGGAAAAGCATTTATCAAGTATAATACTGCACACAGTATGGAAAATATATAATGATAACAATAATCAAGATAATCTGTGGGAAAAGGATAAGGACTAGGTAGATGAAACACTGGTAATAAATATCATTCATTTATTTGCAATACTATAATTTTATAGATAACATCTGTCAATCTTAAATTCATTTCACTGAGTTGGTATGAAAATGGGAAGGCAAGCAGATTGTCTAATAATGTTTCAATATAAACCTACTATTTAATGTTACTTGCTTTTTTATTTTATTGATAGCACAAATCTGGTTGAGTATGCCCTTGGACAGAAGAGCTATGAAGGGCAGATTTTGTTCCCCTCACCCAGGGATAAGAAACACACAGTAAGCACCCAGGAAGTTAGAACATACTTAAGAAGAAGTTCATAAAATCAGATTTCTATGGTTCTTATAAAGTTTCTGAGTTTCTAGATTTTTGAAGAGAACCATCAAAAGTATTTGTATGTAGCTCAGAAATAAATGGTTTTGTGAAACAATCTCTGCCACTTAAAAGAAATTTTCAGTTCTGTCCCCATGAGCTCCAAGAACAAAATTCAAGGCAAAGTATCATTTCATTGAAAAAGCAAGTAGAGTGAAAAAGTTACACATCGTAGATTTGATATCTTCCCAACAGCCAAATCTTAATTGAGCTCTATTATTTGCCTTGTCAGTTTTCAAGAAATTTTAACCAGAAGGATAAGCAAAAAAGTTGACTACAACAAGTACTGAGGTCCTTCCAATGCTGTCTGATTCCATGCTATCTCTAAAAACCATTATCTGTTCACAATAGCCTTAATTCAAATTAAATTTCTTTTTTAAAAACAGCTATATAAATGGTCTTTCTCCCTTTTTCACTTCTCCTTAACATCCTTAGTGTCACACGAGAACATTTTCCTGAGAATGACTTTGATCATTTTTATTAGTACTTGTTAACAAGTATTTCTTAAGTACTTGGCATGAACCTAGCACTGTAAAAAGTGGGCATTATAGGAGTCAGAAGAAAAACATGAAATTTGACCTTTACTTTCAATCCACTTACAAAAAAAAGGTATTAAAAATATCATAAGATAATGACACAAAGTAACTTATGATTTTGTATATGTAATACATAAGAAATATTACTGGTGGGGAGCAAGACTGTAGTGTGAGGGCAGGAATTCCCAGAAACAACCTCCCCAAAACTCCAAAAGCCATCAAATTATGACTCTAGTCAAAATTTAGGGGGCAGAACCCACAGAAAGACTGAGTAATACAATTCCCAGGCCAAGACAACTAAGATCCATAGGAATGGTCTGTTTCATGGGACCAGGGGTTGGAAAGAGTCGCAGCATGGCAGGTCTGGAACAAACCAGTCCAGCCTTCCAGGCACAGCCTGCGTGGTGTCTGGGTTCCTGGGCATGTCTGTGTCCATTACAACGGGGGCAGTTCACAGATCTCTTGGCTTAGGGATCACCAGGGATGGCTTGAAGGGTCAGTGAGAGAACTCTGCAGCACCAGAGTGCCCCCAGAGTCTGGCTGGCCTCAAAGCAGCCCTGTGGTGGGAACCTGTGGCAGGAACCTGCAGAGCCACCCAGAAGCTGCTTCCAGAGTGGTATACCCATAGATGGTAAAGGGGTGGGGAGAGACTGCAGAGTTCTCTCTGCTATCCCTGGGGCAGGAATCTGCTGGTTGCCCACACTCAGATCCAGGTACCAGTCCAAGTCCCCATGCCACCATAGAGAAGTAGGGACCTGCCTCACAGCTCCAGGGCAGAATGGAGGGCCTTTGGTCATCCACAGACCAGAACAAAGGCAAGAGAGTGGTCAAAGCCTCTCATAAGATCTTGGAGGAAAGGGTGGGGTATCCCCAAAACCCCCCAAAGTCTTGGAAGTTTGGAAGTGTGGTAAGTCAGTCATAGGCTGAGGAAATGAGCAAACAACAACAAAAAGAACCTGACCATAGAAAATTACTTTGGTCCCATGGAGGACCAAAATACACACTCCAAAGATGACAAAGTAGAAGCTTCTGTATTCAAAGCCTCCAAGAGAAATAGGAAATGGGCTCAGGCCATGGATGAGCTCAAAAAAGACTGAAAAAAAGTAAGGGAGGTAGAGGAAAAATAGGGAATAGAAATGAGAGTGATATAGGCAAATCATGAAAACCAAGTTAGTAGTTTAGTGAAAGAAATACAAAAACAAATTCTGAACAAAATAACTCATTAAAAACCAGTTTAACTGGCCCTGGAGTCAAGAGGACCTGAGTTCAAATATGAACTCAGACATTTAATAATTACCTAGCTATGTTACCTTGGGCAAGTTACTCAACCCCATTGCCTTGCAAAAAAAAAAAAAAACTCTAAAAATTTTTTTAAACCAGTTTAGGCCAATGGGAAAAGCAACTCAAAAGGAAAATGAAGAGGAAAATGCCTTAAAAACAGAATTGGCCAGCTGGAAAAGGAGATAAAAAAAAACCCCTCTGAAGAAAATAACTCCTTCAAATGTAGAATGGAACTACAGGAAGCTGATGACTTTGTGAGAAATGAAGAAACAATAAAACAACATTAAAAGAATGAAAAATTAGAAGAAAATGTGAAATATATCATTGGAAAAACAACTGATCTAGAAAACAGATCCAGGAGAGATATTGGGCTACCTGAAAGCCATGACCAGGAAAAGAACTTAGGCTTAGTTTTTCAAGAAATAAATCAGCAAAATTACCCTGAGATCCTAGAAGCAGAGTGGAAAATAGAAATTGGAGGAATTCACTAATGACCTCCTGAAAGAGATCCCAAAAGAAAAACTTCCAATAATATTATAGCCAAATTTCAAAACTCCCAAGTCAAAGAGAAAATAATACAAGCTGCCACAAACACAGGATTTGACAGCATCTATATTAAGGGCTTGTAGGGCTTGGAATATGATATTACAGAAGCTAAAAGAGCTCAGTTTTAAACAAAGAATCAACTTTGCAGCAAAATTGAACATCCTCTCTCAGGGGAAAAGATGTACTTCCAAAGATACAGGGGACTTTCAAACTTTCCTGTTGAAATAAACAGAGCTGAACAGAAAGTTTGATCTCCTAATATAGGACTCAGGTGAAGCATAGAGAGGATGAACAAGGAGGACTAATTATGAGGAAGTTAATGATGTTGAACTGTGTATATTTCTTTGGGGGAAGAAGGTATTGATAACTCATATGAACTTTCTCATTTATAAGAGCAGGTAGAAGGAATGCATATAGACAAGGCACAGGAGGGAGTTGAATATAATGGTACAATATAGTATAAAAATGGAGTCAATGGATGATAAAGGAAAGTACTGGGAGAAAGGGAAATGAGTGGTAGAATGGGCTAAGATATTTTACATAAAAGAATAAAGAAAAAAGGTTTTGCAACGGAGTGAGAGGGGGGAAGGTGAGGGGCAATGAGTGATCCTTCATTCTCATCAGAAATGGCTCAGTGAAGAAATAACATACACACTTAATAGTGTATAGAAATTTATCTTACCTAAAGAAAAATGAGAGGAAAGGGATGGGATAAGGGAGATGGGGGAGGGGAGTGGGGCTTAGGTGATAGAAGAGAGGGAAGAGTGTGGAAGAAGGTAATACAACACACTTCTAAACATAGATGGGGTAAAAGGAGAGAGAGAGAATAGAATAAATGGGAGTGGGGAGGAATAGAATGGAAGGAAATACAGCCAGTAATAGTGACTATGGGAAAAAAATATCAAAGCAATTTCTCTGGTTGACTTATCATAAAGAAGGCAACTCATCCCAGAGATAGAGCAGATGAAATAAGAACATAGATTGAAGTACACTTTTTTCCTCTCACTTCATTTCTCTTGAGGTTTTTCTATCTTTTTTGGGGGGAGGGGGTTTATGTTTGCTTTCACAAAAAGATTATTGTAATATAAAATTAAAAAAGAAATATTTTCAGTGGAAAGAGAGAACACAGTGAGGTGGAGTAACTAAGGAAGGACACAAAGGGAAAAATAGGAATTTAAGTGAGTATCTTGTAAAATATAACTTTGCAAACAGCCAGTATGTTGAATTTAGCTTCCTTAAACTGGAATAAAAGTAGTAAAAATTTGTATCAGCAGAGCACTGAAACTGATTGCTCAGAATACTCAGAGATTTCAAGGCAACACTAAACCTAAAACATTTTTTTCCTGGATATCACCATAAAAAACACAGGGTAGACAGACCTCAAAGGCCATCTATTAGAATATCCCCTTTTTAAAGATGAAGTAAGGCTCCAAGAAGTTAAATTACTTGCCCAGGATAACTCAGTTATTTAATACTGACAAACTACTACAGATTCATCTCACTGTCACACAAACAAGTTGAAAGATGCTTGGGGAAAAAGGAAGGGGATGAATTCATAATTCATAATAAAATGGAATTCGTAATCCATGAGGTAAGAGGAAGGGAGAAATTAATGGAAAAAAGAATTTCTCTCAGAAGAAATGCCCATTTTCTAGATTGTTATTTCAGCTAGATGACAATTGGCTAGGATGCCAGACCTGGTATCAGGAAGAATCAACATTCTGAGTTCAAATTAGAGGGGGTGGAACCAAGATGATAACAGGAGAGGATCCTCTCTTAGGTGCTCTCTCTCTGATATTTCCAAACTTATGAAATAAGGACTCTGAATTTTTGAGAGACAGAACCCACAGAGGGATCCAGTGAGCAATTCTCCAGGCCAAGGTAACCTGGAAAATAGCAGAAGGGCTACGCTCCACAGGATTAGAGGGGTGAGGAACTTCAGCCTCCTGGAGAAAGCCCCAGGGTGCTGGGAGCCACAGCTCATGGCAGCAGAGGTAGTTTCCTGATCTACACCCTGGGGAGCACCTGGCACGACTTGGGGGATCAGCAGAGGGACCTCTGCCAGAGCAAGTGCATGAAGCCCAACCCTTAGGGAACTCAGTGAGGAGCACAGCCCTGGCAACCCAGATCCAGGAACTGGAATGAGGAGGAGCTGGTAAGCAGTAGCCCCCAGGCTTGAGTGCTGAGCCTAGGTAGGGGAGTGGAGAGAGACTGCCGAGGTATGTCTTCTGTCCCTGGAACAGGACTCTGGGGCTCTGACCACATTCAGATCCTGATGACAGTCTAGACCCCACACAGAACAGCAGCCGCCCCCCCCCACCTCAGCCCCATGGCAGAGGGGTGAACTTATGGTCATTCATAGACCAGGAGGGAAGACAGAGCCTCACACACAGAGAACCTTGTGGGTGGGGGGTGTCCCAATAATACTCAAAAGCTCAGGAAGCACCCCAAAACCAGGGATAGGCTTGAGAAATGAGTAAGCAGAGAAAAAAAGAGGAACGCCATTGAGAAATACTTTGTCTATGACCCCAAGAAGGATCAAAATACTCAATCTGAAGATGAGGAAGTACAAACTCCTGCATCTATAGACTCCAAGAAAAACAGAAATTGGGCTCAGGCTATGACAGAGCTCAAAAAAGACTCTGAAAATCAAATGAGGGAGATAGAAGAAAAATTGGGAAAAGAAATGAGAGAAATGCAGGGAAAAAATGAAAAAGAAATCAGCAACTTAGTCAAGGAGATCCAAAGAAATGCTGGAGAAAATAACATGTTAAAAACCAGAATAGATCAAATGGTTAAAACGATTCAAAAAGTTATTAAGGAGAAGAATGCTTTAAAAAGCAGAATTGTCCAGATGGAAAAAGAGATAAGAAAGCTCTCTGAGGAAAACAAATCCTTCAGATGTAGAATGTAACTGAGGGAGGCTACTGATTTTATGAGAAATCAAGACAATGCTTCAAAACCGAAAAATGAAAAATTAGAAGAAAATGTGAAACATCTCATTGAAAAAACAACTGAAAAAAAGAAAAAACAACTGATGTGGAAAATAGATTCAGGAAAGATAATTTAAAAATTATTGGAATACCTGAAAGTCAAGATCAGGAAAAGAGCCTTGACATCATTTTCAAAGAATTACTACAGGAAAATTGCCCTGATCCTAGAAGCAGAGGGCAAAATAGAAATGGAGAGAATCCACCAATCTCCCCAAGAAAGAGAGCCAAAAAAAATCCTTGAGTTCAAATTAATCCCATATCCTTACTAGCAGTGTTACCTGGAAATATAGCTTATCTCTGGTTGCCTCAGTTTCCTCAACTGTAAAATGAGCTACAGAAGAAACTAACAAAACATCCAGTGTCTTTGCCAAGAAAACTCCATAACAATAAAAAAAGTTTGCAAACTGGATGGTGGGTAAAGTTATAGACATCTTTGAATATGACCACACAGAATGGTAGAGTCCTGGTCTTCCCATTTATGGTTCATCTTAGTCCAACCAGATACTTCTAAATCAGTTATGCTCAACACCCTTTATCTTCTTCCTTGTCATTTTTCTTGTTATAGAATACTCACTGATTGTTATAAAAAGCCATGAATGGCAATTTCTTCTACCCAAAGGAGAAGAGCGCTTTCTCACAAGAGATGGAATCCTAGCTGGTGAAGCTACTGACAAGAAGATGTCTAGTCTTTATATGGCAGAAAGCAGAGTTTCTATTTCCTATATTAGGGAATGATTCTATGCTATTCATACCATTAAAATAATAACATTTGAAAAACAATATATTAAAAGCTAAACAGTCCAGCTTCTTGCTCAATACAGGAATCCCTTTAACATTATCTTTCCCAAATGATCATCAATCATCTGATTGACTATTCCAGTGAATACTTCCAAGTAATCCATCCCATTATTGCACAGCTCTATTGAATTCAATTCAATTAATATTATTAAGTTCTTTGTAAACAAAACCAAAAGAACAAAAACCTGGCTACCACAATAAAATCACTAAAAAGAAATCAAAATATGAGTAATTGAAAAACTAGTGGAGGTCACAGAGAATAGATAATGAAACCAAAGTATTGTATATATTCTCAGATATGATCCAGCATTTTTGGAGTTATTCTTTTTCACAAAGGAATATTTAATGTGATAGGAAGTTTGCTAGTGAGATTATTAAGTGGAAAAAAAATAAGGATTGTCAAAATAGATTCCAGGGAGCAATGTGAAAGAAAACTCTTCCTTCTTTCCTTCCCTACACTCATTTCCTAAGGACCCTAGCCTTCTAATATGGTAGTCAGAGTAGAAAAGAAACCTTGCTATTCATATCACTTGAATGAACTGGGATTCAACTACCAGAAGCCTTGCTAAAATACTTAGGTTTTGCCATTGCAGCCTGAAACCCTCTCACCCTTACTATCTGCTCTCCTAAGAAGACTTCTGGAATTCTGGGTTTTTCTAATCACCTTGATGCTAAATTCTGGGGACATTTAGGCCTACAGCTGATTTTTTATGTGTTGTATCCCTGATTATGGTGTCCAAGAGAGGAGAGATTGTCTCATTATAACTAATTATATTCAAAGTAATTGTCACAGAATAAACACTTAACATTTTCATTCAGTCATTCAAAGACACTGAGCTGGATTCTAGGAATATAAAGAAAACAAATCAAAAACAGTCCTTAATGATTTTATATTTTACTATTTGACACTACATATGCAGATCAATAAATACAAGCTAGTATGAAGTGATAGAGCATTAACAATTACAATCTTGGTAGTGACAAAGAATTGGAAATTACGGAGATGTCCATCAATTGGGGAATGGCTGAATAAATTATGGTTTATGAATGTCATGGAATACAATTGTTCTATAAGAAATCATGATCAGTCAGACTTTAGAGAAGCCTGATAAGCATTAGATGAATTGATGCTGAGTAAAGTGAGCAGAACCAAGAAGACAGTATACACATTAACAACACCATTGTGAGAAGGTCAACTATGATGGATGCAGCTCCTCTCAGAAGTTCAGAGATCAAGAACAACCCTGAAACACCTACTTTAGACAATGCCATACGCATCCAAAGCTAAAAAAAAAAAACAGAGTCTGAATGCATACTATGCTCACTTTTTAAAAATTTCTTTTATGTTTTGTTTCTTTCCCCTCAGTTCTACTTCCTCTTTCACATAATTAATATGTTAATATGGTAAATGCAAATATATACACACTTCTACCAGACTGCTGTCTTGGGGAGGGGGGAGGGGGGAGGGCAAGGAGGATAGTAGAAAAATATGGAACTCATAAATTTGCGAATGGATGAATATTGAAAAACTATTATTGCATGTTATAGGAAAAATAAATAAAACAAAATTCCATTTTAAGAAAAAGCTAATGTAAAACTTGGCAATGTAAAAACAAAAACAATTAAATTTTACTTAAAAACAAAAATAAACAAAACAGAAATGTCATGACTTTAAAATAAAATATAAGGAAAGATAAGGGTTAGAATGCAGCTGTGGTGATCCTTTTGTAGAAATTCAACTCACTTGTTTTATGATCTATGAGGTAAATTTCTGCATGGTGGTAATGACTACCATTAACAGAAGTGGAAGAACTAATGATGTTATAATCAATTTTGCATTCTGCTAATTTTCATTAATAAAAGCAAGCCATAACCAGGTCTGTCTATTCAGTACAAAGAAGTCTGGGAGCTTACATGAGGCACATGATTGAAATTCTTAAATTCTCTTCTTTCCGTGTTTTCTTCCCATTTGTATTCCCTCTTCCCTCTCTAGCATTAAAAGTAAAATTCTCTGACTCCCTGAACTGGATTTCTCTCTTCTATGGTGTAGTCTCTCATGCTTCTAACCTCCTTCTCTAGGAATTCCTATTTTTTCCCCAACCACAGAAATAGAAGTAATAGCAATCACATTATATTTTAAATTTCTCCAGAAAAATGTGGGAAAATCTTGGGTATCTGAATAATTAGAAAGAGAAAGAGACAAAGCAATATACACCAGGCAGATCAAGCCACCACAAATTTGACCATATCCCCTCATACCCTGATGGAGACACAGACAAGGACTCTGAATCTTTGGAAAAGCAATTCATTCAGCCCAGTGAAAATGGTCCAATAGTGGAACCAGATGATTTTTATCATTGGAATAACATTAAAGAAAAGGGATTATATCATCTGTTTTACCCAAGGACCATGATGCCTCTCTATCTGACTTACAGTCAAAACTTTCACTATATGTTGTCTCTTCCTTTAGAATGGAGAAGGGGGTAGGGAATGAATATTTATTGATCATCTACTACTATAGCCCATATAATAAATATTATCTCATTTGATCCTTAAGTAGGTGCTACAATACCTTAGAATGTGAGATCCTTATGAACATTATTCTATTTGTAATCCCAGCACTTAGCATAGTGCTTTGTACATAGTAATGCTCATTCATTCATCCACTGATTCATTCAAATGCAACAGAGAGATCAAAGAAGATTAGGACTGAAAAAAATGCCATTTCATTTGGTAGATATATTGAGTGAAGTAAAGAATTTATTAGGAAAGAGAAAAAGAATCGTGTTGATTCAATGGACTCAGCTGAACTCATTACACAAATTTGCAATGGACCTTGTCAATATTGTTGCATGACTTCCTCTATTGAGCAACACATGAGTAAGAGTGAAGGAGATAGATGGTGAACATAATCCCAGCATAGAATGTCTCGAAGTCTTATTGTCAACATGAGAAAGTAGAAAGAGATTCAAAAATAGAATATAGTGTACAAGTATACATTGATTCAATAGAGGTCATGGTTGGAAACAAAGTAAAGTGTAGCAGAAGCCAGGAATAGAAAATATATATCATTAAGTGTATACATATATATATATATATATATATATATATATATATATATATATATATATATATCCATATATATATATATATATATATATATATATATACATATATTGTCTATAAAACATTAGCAGTAATTAGTTGGTACAGTGGATAGTGCACTGACCTTGGAATCAGAAAGACAGGAGTTTGAATCCAGACTCAGACACTTGTCACACTATCTGTGTGACCTTAGACAAGTCACTTAACCTCAACTGCCTCCCATCCAGGGCCACCTCCAGCTATCCTGATTCATATCTGCCTATTGGATCTAGATGACTCTGGTGGAGAAAGTGAGGCTGGTGACTTCAAACAGCCTGCTCACTCAAATCCAAATCATGTGGCTGTCATGGCATAACCTCCCTGGTATCATGGTCTTCTTTGGTAATTAAGGACAAATATCATAAAATACTATGTACATAGACAATGTACATATTATATATGTATATATGCATATTTGTATATGTATGTGTGTATGAATGTTAGAATGGAAAATATATTTAAGAGTAGGGCATAGTGAGAGATGGAATGATAGGATATTAGGGTAGGAAAAAAAGAATTTCAAAGTTCTTGAATAAGAAAGTAGAACCTATCAGGATTATGGTAGGACTAGGGACATGACCATCAATTCCAATGTTTGATTGAAATGAAGTAGAATAATAAGTAGATCTTGGGAACTGAAGAGAGTAATTAGAAAGTAAGAGAACTGGCCTCTCACCTATGAATGATTCACGAAACTTGTCAAACTATTCAATCAAATAGTGTTTCGTCCAATCATAGAATTAATCAGAGATAATCAACCACATGTTCAGTCACAAAGTGTTCTCACATAGATTCACTCAAATAGCCTTCTATACCAAATTCATTCATATACATTAATCTACCTCATTCTCTTCTCCCTAAGAAAACTCATGCATTAGTTAACACCTATGACCTGATATACTGAGGGCTCTACCTACGCTCAAACTCATTTTCCCAGACAGACAATCGCTTAGAATCCATCATATCAGGGATGATCACTGAAAAGTATCCCCTTCCCTCCTGCACACACATTCATTTGCAAAGGCAATTCCATATACAACCAAATATTGTTGTTTTGATGTTGTTGGGGGAGGGGCATTTGTCCTTCATTCTTAAAGAAGAGCATGACATCAGGGAGCACCTGAATTGGATTTGAGTGACAGGGTGCAGTGCTAAGTCACCGGTTTCTCTCCTTCAGAAGCATCTGGGTCTGGTGGCCAAAGATGAATTAGGATGCCTGGAGGTGGCCCTGGATGAAAGCAATTAGGGGTAGGCAACTTGCCCAAAGTCACACACCTAGTAAGTGTCTGAATCTGGATTTGAACTCAGTTTCTCCTCATTTCAGGGTCAGTGTTCTACCTACTCTGCCATCAAGCTGCTCCAGATACCTCATATAATCAGATATTTTATTCCTAGTACATAGTAATCCATTCATCTTTGATCTTCACCATCCCAATCTATATTTAATGGACACATTCAATTGCTAATAAGTTGACTATTTTACATTATTCAGAAAGGTATAGTCAAATGATTTTTCTAATTCCATAGTCAAATGAGTGGAGTGTATTTTGCTCCATTAATTTATATAAGCCTATTCTAAAAGGACATCCAAAATGATATGTCAGCTAAATGTCAGTATCCTGAGCCCCCAAAATTCCCTCTCAAAAACCATAAATGATATTTATAAAAACAACTATTATGAGAAAAGTATACACTATGGTATTCATGAAATTATGGTTTAACAACCAGGTATTACAGTAAACCTGGTAAATGTTTCAAAATATTGAGCAAAATGTCTTAAAGTTGTTTCTCCCTTAATAACTTATAAAGCTATTGTAGCTTAGAGAGCACTTTATAGTATTCTTTGCAACGTACATATGTTAGCTCATTTGAATCTCACAACAATCATATAAAGTAGGTACAATTATTCCTATCTTAGGCAATGAGGGAATTGAGTCTGAAAGAAGTTAAGTGACTTGCCTAAGGTCACACAGATAGCAATAGTATGAGACAGAAATCAAATTCATGTTCCCTGCTTCCAAGGCCAACAGTCTATCCTCTGAATTATCTACCTGACTCCTCCCTATGGAGAGTCTCCCATTAAAGGAGAATTATCATTTAATTTTCTGGCACTTATCAGAGACCTGGGATGTGGAAGTTGCTTAATAAGTGCCTATTAACTTGACTTAACTGATTCTACTTTAGCTCAAATGCAAATACCTACTTTTCCCACCAATATTTCAAAAATTCATTCCCTTGGTGATATGTAGCTATATCAAGGGAGGTGTGAGGGAGAGATGGGGGGAAGAAAAAAGTGAGGGGAAGTCTTTTGTTTTTCTATAGATATTAATATCATTCAATAGGGGACAATTATTTTCACTGTTTTCCATAAATTTGTATTATAATTTTTAGAGTCTGTGTTCCTAAATAGCAACATAAGACCATCGTTTACATTGAGTAGCTTCAAGTAAAACTTTCAAACAAATTAAATGAGAAATCACATACTAAATAGTGGAAAACTGCACTTGGAGTAGAAATCTGGATTCAGATATTGTCTTTGTCACTTTCTAGTTGTGTGACTAGTGAGTCTCAGTTTTCTTCTCTATAAATTAGGGATAATAGAAGGATTTACTTTAAGAGGATTGTTTGGGGATTAAAAGCAACAACAATAAGCATTTTCAAAACTATGTGTTCAAGACACTTGACTCTGGGATTCAAGACTAAGACAAAGTAAAACAATCTGTGACAGGATCTTCTAAGTGATGAAACAGGTGATGTGATACAGTGGAAGAAACAAAGGTATTAGAGTTAGTGGACCCAAGTTCAAGAACTTATACAACTGACAATAACTATACTTCTGACATTTCCTCGTGAGTTTGGGCAAACTCCTTAACCTCTCAGGGCCTCACTTTCTTCCTCTATAAAGAGATGGAATGAGACTTAATCAGTTCTAAAATAATTTCTCAATCTATGAGCCATCATACATTTCAAAAAAGTTTGACATAATTGCTATAGTTCTTTTTGTAATAGAAATAAAACTGTTTGATATTTAGGATTCTTATAATTTGCAAAGGCTATCATTTATTTTCTGAATTAATTGATATTGCTTATTAGGAAATGTATAGAGGGAAAGCTGAAACTCCTTAAGCAAAGGCTCTCCCATCTTTTCATAAAAGAATTTGTCTCGTGGTAACTTCTCTTGTTTTTGTTGTTCAGTTAGTTTTTTGTTTGTTTGTTTTTTGAAGTTTTATGCAATTTATCCTGACTTTTTGGGGGGCTTTTCTTAGCAAAAATACTGAAATGGTTTGCCATTTCTTCTTCAGCTCATTTTACAGATGAGGAAACTGACTCAAACAGGTTAAGTGACTTAACCAAGAAAACATAACTAGTGCTTTAGATCAGATTAGAACTTAGGAAGATGAGTCTTCTCTCTTCTCTTTGGAGCAGTCAAGTAAGTTTAAAGATAAAGAATCATTATGAATATATACCGTCCTGCTTTCCTATGTAATTTATTACTTTTCACTGTTTTTGCTTTATACCCCTAAATCACTGCATAAATATTTCCCTGCACCTAAAAAACCTGCCATCCTAGTTAGTTCATCACTGATCCAGGGTCTAGAGCCCTGAAATATCATTGACATGCATCAGAAATGGGACTATTTGTATATAAAAAGGGAACTCTGACTCATCTTCTTTAGTATGTTGCATGAACCATGTGCCTTGAGCTGATCTGAAGCCACATCTCTGCCCTATCTGGAAAAGATCCCAAATGGTCAATGGATAACAGCATTATCCAGCTCCACCCCCTTCTGACATCCCCTACCTCTAAGAGACCCCCAAGGTTCTTTCTAGAATCTTCTCTCTCTGTACCTCATCATAGATTAATTCATTATCTTTATGAAGATAATTCACAAAGTCCCATCTCTGCCTTAAGTTTCAGTTTCATATTACCAATTATCTAATAGAAATTTTAATGTGGATGACCCAGAGACATCTAAAACTCAATGTGCACCAAACTGAACTATTCATCTTTATCCCCAACTCTTCCCTTCTTCCAAATTTCTTTCTAAAGCACAACCATCCTTCTAAGGTTGGTAACCTTAGTCTTATATTTGAATTCCTCAGTCCCTTACTTCACATATCCAATCAGTTAGTAAATATTAAGTCAACTTTACCTCCATAATATAGCTCACATTGACTCCTTTCAGTCTACTCTCTCACCTACCACTTTATTTCAGAATCTTGATCAACTCTCATCTACAACAATGGGTTCCCACCTGTTCTATCTGTCTCAAGAATTTTCCATTCAGGAAGATGAGTCTTGATATTGCTGTTTGTCCTTTGTTCTCGAAGGGATGTGATGCCAAGACATGCAAATGAATAGATTTGAGTGAGGCAGGGCTATGCAAAGTCGACAATCTAATTTTTTTTCTCCAGAGCCATCTGGGTCCAGTGGCCAGATATGGATCAAGACAACTGGAAATGGTCCTGGATATAATGGGAGACCTTGGTGTTTTAAGTTAAAGTCTTTAACAGATCTCAGTTTGACTGAGGCAACACCCCTTCAGTGATTTAGTAAGACATGAGGCAAAGAATGGTCTCTTTTGCAGAGTCCAAAAAATAAAAAAAAAAATCAATCTGGGAGGGGAAGACAATCAGGGCTGACAAAGGAATTTTTCTTAAGCACAAATCTGATCCTGCCACTATCCTGTACCATTCCAGTAGCTCCCCATTGTCTCTAGGTTGAAATATAAATGTAATCTTAAACCCTTCAAACCTGAATGCAACTTCTATTTTCAGCCTGTCTACATTACTCTCTCTTTGACTTTCTCTTCAGGTAACTAGGCAGCACTTTGTAGAGCATTCTGGGCATGGAATCAGGAAAACCTGAGTTCAAATTTAGCCCCAGAAACTAAATAGTTGTGTGAGTCTGGGTAAGTCTTTTAACTTGTTTCTCTCAGTTATCTCAACTCTAAAATAATAAATAACAGTACTGTCATGAGGATTAAATGAGATAACATTTATAAAAGTATTTAGAATAGTGTCTGGCATGTATGAGGCACCAATGTGTCTTATTTTCCTTTTCCTCTTCCATCTGTTCTCTTCCCTCTGAGAAACTGGTCAAAAATGACTTTCTCACTCTTCCACAAACACAATACACTATCTTCTATCTCCTTGGTTTTGCAATGGCCATTTTCCATGTCTGATATGCACTCTTTCCTTAACTTTGCTCATAGAATCCCCCTTTTCCTTCAGACAGACTTTAAACACCATTTCCTGCATGAAGACTTGTTTGATTCCCCACCCCCATCCCCAACTGCTAGTGGCCTTCCTCCCAAAGTACCATGTATTGACCTGCTTTGCATTTATTGAGTATGTGTTGCTTCCCTCTGACAGAATGTAAGCTCCTTTAGAACAGATAAACATTTCATTCTTTTGTGTTTTTTAACCCCCCAAGCATCATAAAGTGCCTTGGACATGGTAAGTACTAAATAAATGCTCATTGATTTCATTACTGATGGCTATAAAGAATATTGTTCAATAAAGTTCATTATGTATTTAAAACTCTGCCCATGTAGCATTTCTCTAAGGGTAGCTGGAGTAATGGATACCAAGTCTGACATCAGAAAGACTTGTCTTCATGAGTTTAAATATCTTAGACACAGACCATCTGTGTGACCCTGGATAAGTTACTTAACCCTCTTTGCCTCAGTTTTTTTTTTAACAAATTTGCCTCATTTGTAAAATGAGCTAGAGAAGGAAATAGCAAATGACTCCAGTGTATTTTCCAAGAAAATACCAAATGGTGTCATGTTGGACATGACTGAAAAAATTATCAAACAATGATAACTTACTACAAAATCACACAATTACAGACTAATTTCTGCTAAAGGTGGGAAATAATATGGAAAAAAGAATTTATTCAAGGATGAATCCCAAAATAAGATTAATTCAGTTAATATCATGAGAACATTAATTGCCAGCAGGAGTAGCAACAATTCTGTGGTAAATGGCCATACTGGGTAAGAAACGATAAGCCATTTTCAATCAACCATTTGATAGATATCTATTAAATACCTGCCGTTTTCTAAATAATGTGCTAAACATAGTAACAGGAATGTTTCCATTTGACTTTTGATTGGTATTTTTAATCTTTGTTGCTCCCATCCATATTTGCTACTATATGCTATCTTCAAAGTTGGTTTATAAATAAGAACAGATTTTTTGGACACAATTCTCAGTAAATGGTACAAATCAAAGAGGAAAACGTAATGTGGGACTCCAGTAGTCACACCTGGACTAGAGAAAGATGATGGTTAGTGATCTCCAGATCCAGAAAATTTCCTGCTACACTTATAAGTTGTTTTTTTTTTTTAGAAATTATTTCTGGTAGAGAATGCCACCTTTCCTTAACAGTAATTATCTGTCTACCATATAACTGAATCACAAATTGATATGCCACAGAAAGCTGAGTCTTAGTGGCATGAGTTGATAAGTAACAAAAACTTTGTATTCACCATAAAACCGGTCCATTTAGATCTTATGAGTCCACTAACTCTTTGGTCTAAGAGTTTCTGTAGCAATTATATCTTTTTCTTTGCTTTGGTAGTTCCTCAACATATTGAGGACACAGTAACTTTGAGGACTCTGGGGAAAGAAGGTGAAGTCCACTGCCAATCAAAAAAATTAGCAAGAGAGCACTTGTTGAAATGAGAATACTGCCTTAGGTTTGTGGAGAGAATATCCCCAGAGTCTTTAAAATTTGTTAGTTTTTGGCACTTGCCAAACCTTAGGTTTAGGGAAGAGGACTTAAAAATTTAATGTCCTAGTGATATATATATATATATCCCAGGTGGTTTGGAGAGGGAGGTGCCTCTGCAGTTCCTCATAATAGTTTCTCATTTTGAGTCTCAGTCAAATGTGAGGCAGAGGCTTGTGGTATCAGAGGAGCTCTTGGGGGGACAGCAATATCATGGAAGGCTTGCCAATCTTGTCTTTTCATACAAAAAAGTTTCTAATCTTTGATACATACAAATTTCAGATTTTATTTCAGATTTTCAGTTCCTAAGAGCATGGGTAATAATAGTGACTAGAATCTTTTCAATAATTTAAACTAATGTTTCTGTAGTTTTTTTAAATCACACGTACATTAGTAGAAAAAATTTGAGCACTACTCTCCTCCAGTAAGTATATATTATTTTATTATTTTATTTTATATTTATGTTTATATTTTTATTTACAAATTATATATATGAATATATATATATATATGTATTCACACATATATGTTTGTATACTAGTATACTAATGATTTGGAACAATGTAAAGCTTATATAAAAATAGAAATAAGGAATAAAGATGATTTGTTTTTCCCTAGAGTGAATGAGAAGTATGCATTAGAACTTACTGAATAAGGGAATAAATGGCCTTGTCAGAGCCACACTTTAAGAAAATTTCTTTCAGCAGCACCTGAGTTCAAATACAGCTGCAGACACTTATTGGCTGTATGACCTGGACAATTCACTTAACCTTGATTGCCTCCAAAAACAGAAAGAATGAAAGAAAAAATAATAACTTTTGACAGCCGTGTCAAGGGGATGGATATGAGAAAGATTATACACATAGAGATAAGATTTATTAACTCAATGCAGATGTGGCATAGAAGAAAATAAAAGGTAAAAACATAACACCAAGGTGAGAAATCTGAGAGAAAAGGTAGAGCTCATTGTCCTCCATAGAAAAAGGAAAATTTAGAACACTCACCAATCATTGATGAGTCAATCATGTCTGCTTCTATTCCCATTTAAAAAAAATTAAAATTGGGAGAGGAGCTTACTTGATTGATTCCACATGGTAATAAAGCTATCCCTGAGGAATACCTGCCATGATGGACTGCGTATGGGGAGGGAAGGATGTACACTGGTGGGCTTGAGTGGCTTTGGGAAATTTTAGCCACACTATTGCTCCATGAATTTGAATTGGGATAGGTTTTATCTTTCCTGAGGAGTACATACACTGTATTGCCTAGGTAAGGCAGCAAGTGGAAGGGATAAACTAAATAATATTTAAATATTGGCATAGTTACATTAGACAGAAGCCTTACAATTGACTATGGGAGGAGAAGAATGTAATGCAACCCATATTTCTACCTTCTCACTGGTTGATAACACCCCCATTTGGGTTTCAAGCTCCAGACTCACTTTGAGACTTCTAGTTTAGAAATATGAAGCCAAATAAAGAGAAGAAACAAATTGCATAGGTAAGCAGTAATATAAACTATATAAAAATATAAACAGGATGCTAATGGAGCTTTCTTTATTATTAAATAACTTCACTACTGCCAAGGGAAATAGCCTTGAGGAAAAGGCAATAGGAGGGGGAAATCATATTACCAATAAAAAAAAATTAACAAGGGAAAAATCACAACAGAGAAGATATCAAAATTATTACTAAAGACAAGAGAATTTAAGGAGTTTATAGCTTTCCCTTACTACATTTTCCAGAAAAGATTGTCAATTCATTCACAAAAGAAAAGCTAGCAATGACATTTATTTATAAAATTTCTGCATAACAAATATATCCTTACATGCTATATAAAAACTGATATAACAACTAGGAACCAGGCATAAGGGGATGTATTGTGGCAGTTACAATTTAACTGACATTGCCAGTCTCTGCTCTTAAAAAACACATTGCTAAAGGAGACAGTGCTGTTGATGGTGCCAAGAAACACATATACATAAACAAGGGTGAAAGAAAAATAAAGAGGGGCAAGGCAGTATTAATAAATGGGAAGATCAGGAAAAGTTTTATAGGAGGACCCTTGAGCTCACTCTTTTAAAAAATACTAGGATTCTGAGAGCAGAGATAAGGAAAGGATGCATTCCAAGATTGGGAAAGCCTGCACCAATGCAAATAGAAAGAAGTAAAGTTAAGTCTGAGGAATAGGCAGGCATCCAGTTTGGTTGGAATGCAAAATTCATGGAGTGTAACAGTATGAAATTATGTTAGAATTATAGGCCAGTAGGAACCAGATTATAGAGAGAAGATCTTAAATGCCAGACTGAGAAATTTGCATTTTATCCTCTAGGCAATAGAGACTTATGGAAGGTTTTTGAGCAGAGGAGTAACATACCCAGAATTGTGAATTCAGAAGATTGTTTTGAATACATGGAGAATGTATTGCAGGTAAGAAACTGGAGACCAATTAAAAGACTATGGTGGTAGCTTAGGCAAAAATTACTGGGTCTGAAACTAGGATAAAGAAACCACATGAATACAGAAAAGAAGTAGAAATAAAACTATTGTAGAGACATTATCAAAATTTGATAATTATTTGGTAATGGGAGTGAGATGAGAGAGGAAAAGGAATCAAAGATAACTCTGGGGATGACACTAGAGCTACAAAATAGGTGACAATATGGTAATGCCATAATTGCAAATAAGGGAGAATTGGAAGGGACTATAAATTCAAGTCACCTGGCCCAAATGAATTGTATCTTTGGGTCTTGAAAGAAAAAGTTGATATGATTTATGTCACTATCAGTGACATAAATCCTAGTAAATCAGTGATAACTGAAACATCATAGAAAATTACTGCCAGTGATCCAACATGTTCCTTGGTATGATGATAGCCAGGTTGTAAAGAGACACACAAACAACCTAAGGTCATGAATAACTCTTAATTTTATTGTTAAACTTCCATTCTCTTATAACAAGCCTTATCTCAGGCATAATAAGTCAGATGAAATCCAAATGCATAGTAGCTCCCTGGTCTATTTATGATATTTATTTTCCCACTACATTCTTAGCTTAGCAGATGTAAAGGTCAAGGTTCATTGGTGAGCCAACCAACTATCTTATTTATTGAGGAAGAGTACATGCTGGACTTCTGGTAATCTTGGTATCAGGGATACCTGCATTCCTACTCCACAGAAGCTGGCCCTCTACAGAAAATATGCAAGGTACCATCAGAATTGGAGAAGGTCAAGTGTTCTGATTCTCAAAAAGAAGGGGAAAATTCAAATTTTCAAACTATAAATCAAAGAACTTGACTCCAATTCTTGGAAATATTATAGAAAGCATCACTAGAGAGAAAGTTGAACATCTTGGGAACAAGTTGTGATTAAAAAGAGTCAATACAGCTACCAAAACAGTAGATAATGACAGATTAACCTCATTTCCTTTGTTGAAAAGGTCATTAAATTAGCATATGAGAAGGCTGGTATCAATACAGTTTCTCTAGATTTTAGCAAAGCGCTTGATGGAATATCTCAATATTATTCTTGGGAAGAAGATGGAGGGACATATGTATTCTAACTGGTTGGTGACCAAACTCAAAGAATATTTGCTAATGGTTCAATCTTCAGGATGGTAGGAAATCTCCACTTGTTCACATTTAGCAATTTTATCAATAATTTAGATAAAGACATAAAAGTTTAGCTCAGCAAATTTACCAAATCTGGAAGGAATAGACAACACAGTGGATGACAGAGTCAGAATTGAAAAAGATCCTGACAGGCAAACTTGACAGATTTTGTCTGAAATTCAATAGGAATCAATGTACAATTGTACATTGTACATTGTCTCTTGGGTACAAAGTTACATTGGAGAAGGCATTGATAGAAATGTGTTCTGAAAAAAAAAATTTAGGTTTTAGTGAAATACAACTCATTATGAATTACCATTCTTATATGGCCACCAAAAAGAAATTAATGCAATCTGGGTGCATAAAGAGAGGCAGAGGAATAAAAAAGATAAAATAATAAAAAGGTGATAGAATTCCTGCCTTCATTCTCTCTTCATTAAATGTCACATAGGCACTTTAGTTTAAGAAGGACATTGATTTGGTAGAGAGGGTCAAAGAAAGGGCAACCAAGATTAAAGGGCATTAAATCCATGGAATATAAGAATTAGTTGGAAGAAATGGACATGTTGATCCTAACGAAAATACTGGGAGTGGGAGAGGGTGACATATAGCTATTCTCAAGTATTTGATGAATGTGCTGAAGAAAAGACTGGATTTGTTCTCTTAGAATAAAGAAGTTAATTTAAGTTCAGTTCCCTGAAAATCAGTTAGAACTATCCAAAAGTGGACTGGGCTGCCTTAGAAGAGAATGAATTCCCCTTCCTTAGAGTTCCTTAGGCAAATGTTGGACATTTATATAAGTGAAGTTCTAGCAGACATCTTTAAAATGTAGTTTTGCTTGCAGCAGCTAGGTGATAGTGGATAGAGCACTGGCCCTGGAGTCAGGAGTACCAGAATTCAAATCCATCCTCAGACACTTAATAATTTCCTAGCTACATGGCCTTGGGCAAGCCACTTAACCCACATCACTTTGCCAAAAAAAAAAAAAAAACTTTAAAAAATGTAGATTTGCCTAGATAAGTGCTAAATTTACTTCAGACTTCAAGATTCTATTTTGTACTCTGTCTCTGATGATCCCTCCCTCTAGCTTTGTATCAAAGTCTTATCTTTATCAACTAAGTAGGAACAAAATAATCACTTCACATGCCAACTTTGAGAGGTTTATGGAACATTCAGGTAGAAATATCAAGCAAACTATTGTTGAAGTCAAAATTAGTATTAAGGAAAGAGATGGAGACTAGATATAAAAATGTGGGAGTCATCCATTTAGAGATGATAATTAAATCCATGTGAACCAATTAGATCAACAAAGAAGAGAGAGAGAGAGAGATACTATGTATGATCTGAGTCCAGGAGAAAGAGCCTTGGGGGACTGATGTTCTTAGAGGGAAGTAGGTGGATGATGAAACAATAGAGACTAAAGAATGATCAGAGAAGTATGAGTAGAATGAAAAGAAAAATGTGTTAAGGATTCTAAAACAATGGATGGATAAAAAAGTGACAAATAAGAAAATGTCATTGGATTTAAGAAATCATTGGTAATCTTTGAGTGAGCAGTTGGAAGTTCCAGTCTTTCTAGCCCCACCATTGATTGATATCATGCAAAACTCAAAGTACAGTATAAAAAATCAGCTGAAGTTAGTATTATTAATTAGAAACAAGTCACCAAAACTGTCTGACCTTGTACATGAGACAGGGAATGAATCTGCCTCATAGACAGTGTGGCTTTTTCACAGCACGAATAAAACATTGGCAAGGCAATCCTGAATTTTGAGCACAATGACTAATGGAGACATAGGCAAATGGAGAGTCTGCCTGTTTTTGTCTAATTGAAAAATAACCTTCTCTCATGGATAATCCCCTGGCTTCTTCCCCTTCTCAGGCACCTGTGGCCTGGCATCTGTCATAGGGCATCTTGCTCTTTTGTTCTGGCATACTTAACCAGGAAGCTTTCCTTTTTCATATCCCCAACATGGTCATATCACAAATGTGAATATAGCTAAATCCAAGATGAACCATTCTATCTATGGTAGATAGATAATAGTACAAACTTATCTGAGAAATAAGATTGCTTAGGGTAAGAAGTTGGACTGGAAATCTTTAAGTAAAGCACAAGTAAATTTATTTCTTTAAACAAAGGCTTCTTTTTATTTATAAATCAACATAAACATGCTGCCTGGTGGTGGGATTAATTGTGTTGCAGAAGAGTAATCTGAAGAAGACAAAGAAATTCCAAATCCTAATCACTTTCTTTTCAAAGAAAGATCACTTTCTCTGCAAGGGCCATATCCTTTTAAGATATAAGAATGCCCTGTATCCTACAATGGTGACATCATATGTAATTCATCCCTTTCACTTAGACCTCTTTTTTTGTCCCAATTTATTCACTGAAGAGGGGAATATATTCCCCTTTGAGGCAGCTGAAATGGTCATTACATTATCTATCTAAAGTCATTTTTCAGTGAATTCATCATTTCTTCTATACTACTAAAAGGAAATTAGGTGACAGAGATATACCGTGTGTTTGGCTCCTAAAATATGCCCCTCTCTTTCTATGTCATCCTGGCCTTGTGATTCTATCAGAGTCTTCTAGTAGTTTACCAGAGTTTCTTCTGGGGAAACAAAATATTTACTGGTTATCAAACCAAGATCAGTTGATAGAGTCCTGGAGTTTTTAATGTAACAAATATTCATTGAGCACCTACTATATGAAAGTGATAATAGGCCTTAAAAGAGAAATACAAAGACATAAAAAATATGATTTCTGTCCCCTAGAAACTCTAGTAGGGGAGCTGACAGATATTCAAAGTGAAAAACAGAACATAGTAGTTTGTGAGAAGTGCTCAAAAGGAGAAAACTCTTAGTGTTAAGTGGAAAGTCTTCTCAGAGACTATATTTGACCTAGGTGATGAAAAATGAGTAGGATCCTACCTGGTGGAGATGTGAAATAGGTGCATTGTAATTGTGGCAAAGGTCTGAGCAAAACCAAAGGCTCTTTCATGGAATGACAATTAGTCAGGGAGCCCTGGCTTCAAGTCATATCTTTGATACTATGAATTGGGCAACCACTGAACTTTTAAATGCAACTGGCTAGGACATGACTAAAATGATCCAACAACAGCAAGAGGACTCTCTGTAGGAAAACTCACTAAGTTGCAGGATAGTTATAGATCAGAATTTAAGAGGGGGTGGCTAGGTGGTGCAGTGGATAGAGCACCAGTCCCGGAGTCAGGAGTACTTGTGTTCAAATCTGGCCTCAGACGCTTAATAATTACCTAGCTGTGTGATCTTGGGCAAGCTACTTAACCCTATTTGCCTTGCAAAAACCTAAAAAAATTAAAAAAAGAATTTTTAAGAGAATTTCCTCAAATGTCCAGGCCAAAAACAATGACAAATATAATTTTTAAAGATCTTAGAACAGACATTTTGCATTCTTTTTCTGTCTTCAATATTAGGACATTGTGTGTATTTTTTTTTTAGGTTTTTGTTAGGCAATGGGGTTAAGCGGTTTGCCCAAGGTCATGCAGTTAAGTAATTATTAAGTGACCATATTTGAACCCAGGTACTCCTGACTCCGGGGCTGGTGCTCTATCCACTGCGCCACCTAGCTGCCCCTATTGTGTGTATTTTTTAAAGAAAAAGATAAAACCACTACAATGTTTGTAATAATTTTGATGATGATGATAACTAAAATTTTCAAGGCATATTATGATTTAGAAAGCATTTTGCTTATCATTTGAAACAGCTTCACAATAATGTGGCACATTGGATAAAGTTTCAAGTGCAGAATCAAGAAGATTCATCTTCAGATTTCAAATCTGGCTTCAGACACTTCCTAGCTGTGTGACCCTGCACAAGTCATTCTTGTCTCAATTCCTTTTCTATAAAATGAACTGGGAAAAGACATGGCAAGTCACTCTAGTACTTTTCCAAGAAAAATCCAAAAGAGGTCATGAAGAGTCAAACATGACTAAAAAATAATGGAACACAATAACTCATAGTAGCATAGAGATTATAAATGATTATCCCCATTATACAAATGAGAAAATGAAAGTAAAAAGAAAGATTAAATCATTTGCTACAGATTATTTATCTAATAAGTAGAACATAGATCTAAACCCAGGTCTTCTTACTCTAAATTCAGTTTCGTTTTAATTCTTCTACAGCTGTCTCCAAAACATCTAAAACTCCCAAAATCCAAAATGAATTTTCCTGTTATGTCATATAATCTATCCTTACCTTTTTTCATATAAAAAAAACTATTCCAGAAGATACACTAAACCTTCCATGTTGCCCTCCTTTTCCTCTCTCTAGCCTTTCCCCACTTCCTCTGCCAGTCTCTCTTTGATTTTTCTATGATAAACAGCTCTTACTGCAAGAACTCCTGGTCTAGGAATTAGCATATTCATGAAGAGGCAATCTTCAAGCTAAAAGAAAGAAGGATCATAGGAATGGAGGAAAGAGGAGAATATGTTGTTAAAAGAATTAGCAAAAGAACAAGGTTCAAAAAATAAATCACAAAATGGCACCATTTTCTAGATCATTCACTACCACAAACAGACTTAAAAAGATTATATATATGCATATATACTTTTAATATATATATATATGTATATACATAATATACACACACATACATTTTTGTAGAGAGGAGAGAGGAGTGAAAAAAAGAGACAGAGCCTGGGGGATGGTGATTCTTCAGTTTCTTGATATGATTCATTTTGCTAATGAAAGGAAATAAACTACAACAGAGAGACAGAAAGAAATCAGGAGTCGAGTGGGTGAGACAGAGAAGAAGACATATGGGGTGGGGGTTGGGGAGGGAGGTAGAGAGAAAAAGAAAGGAAGGCAGAGAGCATGATGTGCAGTGAGAATACTGTTGGAAATATAAGAACCACTCCCCAGAGACACAATGCCAGCATCTTCATGTCAAATTTTAAATCTTTAGCACATGCACCATAGATTGGGGAAAGATAAATTTAGGCAAGTTTTCCTTCAAAATGTTTTTCTTACTATTCTTTTCTTCTAATAAAACCAAATTTAATATCAATGAAATATTCAAAATACTAGATCTCAGAGTGGTTATGATTTCTTTCTCTAAATCCTACAATACCTGCTTCTCCTAACCCAAACCAAAAATTAAGCCTAAACTATCAATTTTTACATTTTAGTTCTTTAGTTTTGCTTTTTTTGCAAGGCAATGGGGTTAAGTGGCCTGCCCAAGGCCACACAGCTAGGTAATTATTAAGTGTCTGAGACCAGATTTGAACTCAGGTACTCCTGACTCCAGGGCTGATGCTCTATCCACTGGGCCGCCTAGCTGCCCTCAATTTTTAAATTTTAAGAAAACAAAGAATAAATATAGATTAAGTGATCTAGAAAACTCCTCAATTATGACAGATATGAAATGTTCCTAAACACTCAGTTTCATAGTCACAAAAGTAGGGGAAATGAGAAGCAAATTCATCTAGTTTCATAGAGTCCTTTTTTCCTTAGAAAATCATGATGAATAAATTAAAATTCTAATGGTGAAGGGTCACAACATCCTTAAGAATTGCAGCATTAGACTGTGAAAAAATTCCCAAATGAAGTCTTTTAAATTCTTTTCTCAGTTGTCCATGATGATGTGGCAAAGGACTGAACACAGAATTCAAAACTCTTATTTTAGACAATGACCTCATCTTCCTCCCTCTAATCTTTTGCAAGCATTAAATCCAAATTATACATCCAGTTATATATTCTGAACCTGTCTTCTGAGGGAGTCAGTAGCCTAGATAAGTTAGCAAAGGATCATCAACAAGTAGACTGGAGAATGACAGAGATTTTGGCCATGCCAATTCTTGAAGATTTTTCTACTGTCACAGAAGGCTTGAGATCTGTGTTAGTGAGTCTCTCCATAGATCCCTGAAGCACTTATGTATTTTTTTAAATAGCAAGAAGGATTGATTTGAGTTTTCCATCGGTTTACTTCCTTTGTCCATCCTTCTTTAGTTAATAAACACTAAAATGGCTCAAAGTAGACTATGATCAGGAAAGGAAATGGATATTATCGCCACCTGATAATACTTGAGATCAGTGGGGTAAACTGAGTGTGAAAATGACAGGCAACAACTACTACCAACTGGGACTAGCAGGGAAACAGATTTGGGAGCAGTGAGATCTTATTTAGGGAAATATTATTTGGTTAAGAGCATAGAAAACAGGGGAGCTAGACGAGAGAAACGTGATAAGCATGGCAGGAGTAAGTTCTGGGGGGAAGAATGGCAGGTTATTCAGTGTACAACTGATAAGGAGAAGGCATCTAAGAAAGACACTTCCATGTAGTTCTGCACTTTAAGTAATTAGGAGAAAACGAAGGGAGAGGGCAAAGATAGTTATTCTGAAAAAGATCTGGAGGTTTTAGTAGACCACAAACTCACTATGAATCAGTTTAAAAAGCTAAAGTGATCTTGGACTGAATTATAAGGGATTCAGAATTTCCAAGAATCTAGGGAGGTGAAAGTTCCCATGGGGCAGCTAGGTGGTGCCATTTCCATCTGTCCTGATTCATATCTGGTCACCAGACCCAGATGGCTCCAGAGGAAAAAGTGATGCTGGTCACTTAGCACAGCATCCTCTCATTCAAACCCAATTCATGTGCATCACCTTCCTGATGCCATGGTCTTTTTCAAGAAAGAAGGATAAACTTTAAATTCCACTAGACTCTGCCGTAAACAACATGTGGAGTACTGTATTTAGTTCTAGGTGCCACACTCTAAGGATAATGATAAATTAGAGCAGAGGTGTCAAATATGTAGCAAAACACCCTTCTGAGCTTGATTAAAATGTAGTTGTAATTTGGCTTTGTTGTTCCACTCTTCTGAATCCATTTTGGATTTTCTTGACAAATACTGGCATGGTTTGTCCTTTTCTTTTCCAGTTTATTTTACAGATGAGGAAACTGCAGCAAACAGGATTAAGTGATTTGCCCAGAGTCACACAAATAGCAAATGTCCAAGACCAGATTTGTATTCAGGTCTTCCTGACTCCAGGTCTGGCTCTCTATCCACTGTGTCACCTAGCTGTCCTATGTAAACTTTAGAGGCCCCTATTTCTAAATAGTACATAGAGGAGGGTAATTTGGATGAAGAAGGAACCTGAGTCTATGCAATATGAAAATTACTTGAGAGAATCTGGATGTTCAGCCTGGAGAATAGAATAATGAGAGAGAAAAATGATTGCTTTAAGTATTTGAAGAGCCAGTAGATGAAAAATGATTTGTTCTGCTTTGCTGCAAAGTATAGAACTAAGAGCAATGAGTGGAAGTCACAAAGAGGCAGATTTAGGTTTTGTATCAGGACAAACAACCTGACAAAAGCCATCGAAAAGTGAAATAGGCTTTTCTTCACATTGCAGGTCATCAAGCAGGGGCCGAATAACTACTTGTCAGAAATAGGAGAATGAAGGTTGGATTAGTTGACTGCTGAGATTCTTTTAAACTCTCAAATTTTGTGATCTTAAAATCTTATGCTAGTGGTGAAGGGACATTATCTTCATACATTTAAAAAAAACCCTTTTTAAAACCTAAAGAAAATATTCTTCCCTTCCTATACATGTGATTCATTCCATAATCAGAACTTCAGTTCAAATTGTCTCACATCTTGCTTGATTCAAAAAAAAGGTTCTAGTTTTTCCCACTTGCTTTGAGCAAGAATCTTCCCCACCCTACCAGACTGCAATTATCCTCAATGACCTTCTATCTATTCAAGAATTTACAGTGGCCAACTTGATGAAATTCAGTTTTGAGTGCTAACACAAACCAGGCAAAAATTCCTTGCTTAGAAAATGTGCTCAGTCTCTGAAATTTACCTCTGTTTAAAAGGTAAATCCTTTTACAGGGGAATGTAAAATCCTTTTTTACTGAAATTTTGAATATCTGCCTGTCTGCGAGGCATGCAGGATCTGCCAAGAATGAATCCCTGGGTATCAGCTATCATAAAGTTAACAGATAGGCACTGAAAATCCTAGTGGTGATTTTATTTCTGTCTTCTACTCTTCTTTCTTAGTTTCCTTTCCTTATCTCTTTTATTTATGTCTCTTATGAAAATGGATTTTTTGAGAAACAAATTCCAAGCTGCTGACTAATAGTTAGACTGACTACTTCAATATATTGCTGTTTCTTAAAAAGGATCAAAAACTTTCAAATTTGGAATGAAATTGTACTCTCTCACTTCTCCCTCTCTAAGCTTATCTTGAGCAAAGAAAATGTTCTCTATCACTCTTAATAATGAGGCAGAGGACGTCTTCCTCTAGAAGGTTTTAGGGAAGAAGAGACATTGAAAGATGGTTAAACACTAGAGGATGTTCTTTGGTATAGGATGTAATCACGGCAATTGTAGACCATCCCCTTTTTTCAACAGTAGAGAGCCCCTCAACGGGACAGGAGGCTGCTCTGAGTTACAGCATAACAATAGACAGTTTAACCACATCATCTCCCTTTCACACAAATCTCTAAACACTTCCAATCAGCATTAAGTATCCAAGGATGAGATGGGTTAAAATTACCACCTGGCAACATGAAAGTAGTAAGTAGCAAATTGTCCTGAAGAACAAGAGGAAACAATTTTACCTTTTTCCATTAAGAATAACAATTCTAGGGGTAGCTAGGTGGTGCATTGGATAGAGCACTGGCGCTGGAGTCAGGAGGATCTGCTTTCAAATCCGGCCTCAGACACTTAATAATTACCTAGCTGTGTGGCCTTGGGCAAGCCACTTAACCTCATTTGCCTTGCCAAAAAAAATCCTTAAAAAAGAATAACAATGCTGTGGTTATACATGTATAGCCTATATAAAATTGCTTTCTGTCAAAGGGGGGAGGGAAAGGAAGGAGGGAGTAAATGTAAAACTCAAAACCTCACAAGAAGATATTTGTAGTTGAAAAAATAAAATATTCAACAACAGCAATAAAGAATAACAATGCTGCTTTTATCATTAAGATATACATAGCTAGATGGAATAGAATACCAGTTTTGCAGTCAGGAAGACTCCTTTTCTTGAGTTTAAATTGGATTTCAAATTGACCTTAAATTGGACTTAATAGCTCTGTGATCCTGAGCAAGTCACTTAACCTTGTTTGACTCCATTTCCTCATCTGTAAAAGGAGCAGCAGAAGGAAATGGCAAACCACTCCTGTTATTTCTGCTAAGAAAAACTCCAGAGTTGTATACAACCAAAAGACTTAACAACAGGAGTCAATAGGAAGAGTTTTTAGATACTTAAGAATTCCAGAATGTCACCTGTGCTTCTTTCTTTGTTTACCCACAGAAGAGTTCAACATACCTTATTATCTATAGTTCTATAACTGCCCTATATACTTAGAGAAAACTGGACAAATATAACATTCACATACTTGACTTTGATGATAGCTAAAACAAGAGTTCTATTGCTTGTTTTATCATTTTAAAAATCCTTCTGAAGTATCAGCTCTAAGATTCTTCACAGTCAGAGTCCTATTTGCAATAGTCACCTAATAAAAGCTTTAGAGAGTAATTAGGATTTTCTTCAGTCCTAAAAAAGTCTTAGTGCATATTTCCACTAAGGAGTCAAGATGTTTCAGGTGGAACTGAGTGTGAATCCTAGCGTTGGGAAAGGCATGTGTTCTGTATTCATTTCCCCTGATCATTCAATAAAGACCAAATCTTAACGGGCCCTTCGGGCATGATGCAAAGTGCCATCTGTTCAGTTAGGCACTTTCGTGATAGATGTGGGAGAACTGGCTGGGTGGGTGTAAGATGAAGATTGAAACTGAAGGATAAAAATCACCTACTTCATGTGTGTGCCTGAAGGCTCCACCACAGCCCTTTCTTATAAAGCAGAACTAACCATAAATAGAAACTGTACAGCATTGTTGAACGGAACATTTTCAGTGTCATGAAAATTCCTTAATCAAATAGATGTCATTGCCTCACCAATGGAATCTCTATGACACAACTCTGAAGCAATGACAACCTCTATGCCCTCTGACAGAAGACAGTCCTCAAGTCATGAATGACAAGACAACAATTATGTAATCAAACTATATGGCCCAGCCAGCATAAGCCACCTGCTAAAGCCCAGGGAATTAGCACTTTTCACAAATAAGTTTCTAAATTTGCTCTTTGTAGAAAGGAATCTCTGAACATCTGGGAAGAAAACCTACACCAGATGTTCCAGGTAATTCTTTCTCTGGCTCTCATTCTGTTTCATCATCTTTTGCTTTTTTCTCCGTAGTTTTATTCCACTCAAATTATTGTCAAAAACAATTCCATTAAATGCTATAACACTGTTGCAATGCAAAAGAAATCATTTCAGTGTTAAAAATGAACATTTCATAGACACTTAGATTTTCCAAAATTTAGTAAGACATTTCAATTTCTCAACAAGGGCAGAAGATACAAAATATAAAGCTTAAAATCACTCATGTTTGACTTGTAATGCATGTACAAGAAGCTAAATATTCATTGAAATTCAAACTTGCTTTGATATTTATGTTGTCAGGTGATATTTTTAGGTTATAATAAAAGGAAATCATCATTCTATATGATTACACTGTATTGTTATTCTATATAAAGACTGCCAGAATAAAGGATAGGAGGGATAATCAAAGAAATTTTGTTTAGCTGTCACAGGAAGACTAAACGGAATATGTAGATCCTTCATTAATTATCAGAATTTTAAAATTCTATTCTTCCCAGAACTTTCTAATTATTGAAAACCAAACAAAATTCAAACTGGCTACTAAAAATGAAATCATAAAGAAATATCAATTTTTCCATTTGCTTCTTGTAAGGTGCTGAACAAGTCACCTCAGTTTCTTTACCTCCTAACAGAAGTAGGCAAAATAACCATTAAACTCCTCTTCAGATCTAAAGCCTACCTACTATCCTCTCTCTTAGGTTGTCTTCCAAGTTAGTTCATGCCATTTATAATGCCACTGATACATATAAATATACAATTAATCATTTGGTTTTATACACTTCTTTAATTGTTCTGTAGTTGTTTCATGAATATAAAACTTACTCCCTGCAATATTATGTACCACAGGGAAGAGAATGTTTTTTTACATAAGATCAGAGAACTGGAGTTTGAAGAAACTATAGAAGCAACTTAACCCTCTCATAGCATTAGTAAGGAAACAGAGGACTATTAAAATTAAGTGACTTGTTCAAGATTACACATATGATTAAAAACCAGGAGTAGGATTTGAACTTGTGACTCAAGAATCATTGCTGTTTGTTTCCACAGTAATTGTCCTGGTTATTTATACCAAGTTTCTGGGTCATGGGACAAAGGAGGAGGAAAAAAATAACACTCAAAACTGTAACGACAAAAATAGGTTAAAAACAGAAGTTTGAGAAAGTGAACCATTACAAACTCTGTTGAAGCCACTGAATGAAGCATTGGCAACTGGTAGTATAGGGTTACAGCTTAAACAGTCCCAGGTCTTCAGTAAAAAATGCTAGGGTTTCAATATTAATCCTGATGTCAGCTGTATCACCCTAAGGAAATCAAGTAAGCTTGATTCCATTCTAAAAATTCTATAAAATTCTATTATATTAAATTATAAATATATATTATACATATATTTATTCTATAAAATAGGGATCATCAAATTGATATTTATATCATAGGGTTGTTGAGGAAAATCAAGTATTTTGTAGCCTCCACTTTTTGTTGGAGGGTCAGTGGCACAATGGATAAAGTGTTGGTTCTGGAGTCAGGAAGATGCACCAATTCTGGCCTCATACTTACTAGCCGTGTCTAGGCAAGTCACTTTCTCTGTTTGCCTCAGTTTCCTCATCTATAAAATGATCTGGAGAAGGAAATGGTGAACTACTCCAATATGTTTGCCAAGAAATCTCCAAATGGTGTCACAGAAAATCAGATGTGACTGAAATAACTGAACAACTGCACCTGTATTTTCATGTAGGAAATTCATGTAAGAATTTTTCTTCCATCAACACAAATTAATTACTATTTTGCAGCTTTTTAGATTTTGGGAGTTGTCTGGGGCATCCTCAAGCTATAAACAAGGTAAATATTGATTTTCCTGGTTCCTTACCAAATATAGTAGTACCACACTGATTGGTCCTAATCTAGCCAAGAGAGGGAATTCTTAATAAAATGTACTATAAATGTTACAGTGGTTAGGTGATTTGCTGGAAATGTGTGAAAGGTATAACTTGAATCCAAACCTTCCTGACTCCAAAGTTGAGACTTTTGATGCATAATTCTTCTCTGGAACTGCTCCCTGTAGACCTAAATGCATTAAATAAATAAGAAATGTCATGGAAAATGTTTGGAAGTGGACTGCTCCTTTTCTGAAAATAAATTCAATCTAACCATAATAACCAATCTAAAATTTCCACATTGTTTCACTTACCAATAATACCTGTAAATATATGATTAATCATTTGATTTTATACTCTTCTTGAATTATTCTGCATTTGATTCATGCATATAATTCTTGTCTCCCTGTGATATTAAAAACCACTGCAGAGAAGAGGAAATCTGTCTTTTAATTAAAATCAGAGAGTTAAAGTTTGAATGGGATGGGTCTCAGAGCAATTTGTTGTTATTCAGGTGTTCCAACTCTTCACCCCATTTAGGGTTTTCTTAGCAAATATTCTAGAGTGGTATCCATTTCCTTTACCGGCTTATTTTACAGATGAAGAAACTGAAACAAATGGGGTTAAGTGACTTGTCCAGGATCACATAGCTAGTAAGGGTCTGAGGCCAAATTTGTACCCAGCTTTTTTCTCACTGGGCCATCTTGCTGTCCCTTAGAAACAATTTGCCTTCCTCATATTAACAGATAAGAAATTGGAAATCCATTAAACTTAAATGACTTCTGCAGGATAATGCATAAAATAAACAGCACAGTAGATTTTTTTTTGCTTTTGCAAGGCAATGGAGCTAAGCAAATTGCCCAAGGTCACACAGCTACATAAGTATTAAGTGGCTGTTATCTGATTTGAACTCAGGTCCTCCTGACTCCAGGATAGGTGCCCCACCAAGCTGCCCCAACACAGTAGAAATTTGAGCATGAATCCTCTGATTCAAAATCACTGCTATTTCTACTGCTCTGTTCTGCTTCTTATATACCTCAACTCCCTCCTCTTTGGGAAAGGAGGCAGTCTAGGGGCAGAGAGGATAGAAGTACTAGGTAGCTGAGTAAAGGGCTTAACAGTGTTTGGCTAGGACTAAGTACTTGTGTGCTTAATTCCTTTCTTTACTTTTGAGCATTCAAATCTTTGCTAATTATTTGTTTCTTTGATTCATTACAGAAAAAAGAAATTGTCATAAAAAAGAAATTAATAGAAGAGAAATAATGAGACATTCAGAGATCTAGGATGTCATTACTTTAGGTCCAAAAGGAGTTAAATGTGGACTTTTATACAGTCATTGACAAAAATGCTCCTGCTGATGCAGAAAGTGTGAGGATTTTTATCTTTAGGAATATCTTGAGTCTCTTTCCAGTGAATATATAGCCACTAGGGGCCTCTCTGAGTCAAAGTCCTGTGAAAGCCATATTTTGAACTGGAATGACATCAGAAAAAATGAAAAGCTCTCCATATTAGTTATAGGAGTCATAGCCACATGGCTCTTCCTATTTTTAAACTTTTTCAACAATAGCTATGGAGATTGTGCAAGTGTGGTGTCAAAAATGGAAATAATTTATTAAATTTCAAAAATGTATATTCTTTCATGTCTTTTGAAGGTGTTAGAAGGCTGGAAATTTAAGCTAATTAGATCAGCAAATTAAGTTGATTCTGGATTTGATAAAATAACCTACCTTCATGGATTTTTTTCCCCTTCCTTAACATCATCAGATTGACTTTTCCAAGAAATGATTTCATTGTTAATATGAAATCTGTTTGAGTTAAAGAACAGTGTGTCATTGATTCTTATCTGTATTTCTTCATCCATTTCTGATTGTTTTTCAGATACTTCTTTAAAACTATTTTTCTCAGAGAGAGACTTTATTCTTTTCGGAGTTAAAAAAACACTTTGAGGTACTGTGCCATATGTCCATTATATTTTCCCATCTTTCCCTGATCCGAAGTAACAAGAGCTCCAGATTAAACCAAAATGATCAAAATTCCATTTTTAAAGTGATAACAAGAAACAATTTTATCCAAAGTATAGCATATTTAATGCATGATCTCTTCCAGAACTGTGAAGAGATCTGATCTTTTCAAGCTATAAACACAAATAAATAGTGATTACTCATGAAAATTTAGCCCAATGATGATTATGTTAGCAGACACTGACATATTACATTTTCATTTATATATTCCATTCAATCCAGCAAAGGGAAGAAGGTAGTATACAGGGGTATTTGTGCCCATTTATAAAGTAAGATCATAGATTTAGAGTTTAACTAATTCAACCACCTCATTTTATAGACAAGGACAATTGGGTAAAGAGTTAAAATAATTTGCCCAAGAACACACAGGCAGAAGCAAACCTGAAATTCAGACCTGCTAACTCCAAACCATTGTTTCTTAAAATTGTACCCTAGATCATCATGCTACTCCACAGCTTACAAAATGAACCTTTTAGATTGGCAGAAAGGACTGGAAAAAAAACTTAATGCTGTGCAATACCTTTATAATATTGTTTTTAAAATAAAGGAATACTTCATTCTTTAAAAGTGAATTTTATATGTATGTTTTCATAAAGCATACAAGGGCACAACAAATGCATACAAGATGAGCACATACTATGAAAACAGAATAATGACTAATTTATCTGTCATCATCAAGGAATGAGAAATAGCATCTGATTCTTAGAAAATAGGAAATGAATTAAATAATTTTAGAGTTCTTAATAAAATGTACTATACACTTCCCTGCCTTCTTAAACAAATTATATTAAGCTAAATTTACTTTTTTTTCAATGACTCAATCATTGTTAAGCACATTAAATAGTGCTAATCACTATTCTTCTCTATGGAAAAGCATTGTCTTCAGGGGACAGTGATCTCTAGTGGGTAATTGTAAAAGATGGAGTTATAGCCAGAGAACAAAACATGGATTCTGAACATCTTGGAATTGATTCTTTAATCCTAGGCAGGTCACTTAATTTTTCAAGTGCATCTAATCAGTTGTCTAAGAGTATAAATTACAGAGAAAGTGTTGATATATATTAAAGTCCTTCACCAGGACCTTTTTTTTCAAAAGGACTAGGTCACTGACTTTTTAATTCTTGTGTCTACTTTTTATATTTTTTTATATCTTCCTTCACTGTCAAGTTGAAAATAATATTTCTAGGTGCTATTAGTGTTTTTTTCTCCCTTCCCCTGTAATAATGACCATTTTCTTCAATCTGTTGCTTTTAATCTTACCTTTTCTGGAAATAATTGGTTAAGTTTGTTAGAATTGTGTGGCAATAGGAAGACCCATGAGGATATGAAGAAAATTCCAATGAATGACATACCTAAGCTCCACTGTGTATATTTTATAAAATCTTTTTGGACTGCTCAAGAGCCTTTTTTTTGCTTCCTTTTTGGATCCTATGATAAATATCAGTAAAGTTACTAAGTAATCGACAGAGAAGTGATATGGTTAACCTAAATGCACAGTAATATTCTGACTACAGGAATGATAATTATTGTTATGTGCAACTTAACTTTCGCTCACTGTTGGCATCAAATATTATATATATATATATATATATATATAAATTTCTTTTCATTTTGTTACTAAATACTAACTTACATAATACTAACTTAATACTAACTTAACATTTTTTAAAGAATGATCTGCAGAGACTGAAGACATATTTTGTAGTAAGGGAAGAGAGTCAGGTTCTTACATGCACATTTCTACTGTAGATCACATCTCTGCATTCATGTACAACTGATTAATTGGCATAGAGGCACATAAACAGTGTTCACTAATTTTAAAAAATTAAAAATATATTCATAAAATCTCTAAACAAAATGTATTCCATGCATATATTAAAATTACACAAGACTCAGACAGTTTTGACTACAATTTGACAGTCTGCTAAATACAGACATCAAATTAGATATAAAACAGGGGAAATAGACTAATTTATGGTGGTATCTAGTACTGTGCTTGTTGTGTACAACCTCTGGAAAAAAAGAAAAATTCTGTTAAATGACTAAGTTCTCCATATTCTCCTCTTTGCAGATGCCACAGTATTAATTGCATTGAGCCCCAGAACATTGCAAAACCTCCTGAGTAAACTATATATTGATGCAAAAAAGAGACTGAGTTTACCATTCACAGTGGGAAAGCAAAGTGAATATACAGTATATATCACCCAGATTATAAGTGACAAGACAGAAAATAAGATAAGTAATAAATTGTATACAAAGTGAATAGAAAGAGGAGATTCCAACTAGGAAATTGCTCAATGCTTTAAAAGACTCCAAATTGCCTAACGATGGTTTACATTATTTTTTGCTCATCTCTTTTACCTCAGTGTTCTCTTGGTGATGCTATGATAGCTATGAATTTTAAAGCACCACAATCATAGAAATATTAAAATCACAAAAACCATAGAGCTATAGAAAGATGGACCTCATATATAAATAAGATATAAATAAGCTAGAACATGCTAGTGAGTGACTTGCCAAGAAGTGATGTAAAATGGCATCATGAGGGAATAGAGTGACTGGAAGAATATATGTTCAGGGCCATAGTGAGAAAGAGAACAAAAGATACCCTAAGTTGCTTTCCCTAATGAATAAATGATTCCCTAATAATGTTTCCAACATACTGACAATCAGTAGTATTTATACTACAGATGAATTATTAGTTATGTTGGCTCCTGAAAATGAAATAATAGGTTCACCAAATAATATATGTATATATTTGCATGTATAAAAGTATATGTGTACACATATGTATATGTTTATAATGTAAAAGCTGACTTGAAGCTTAATTTAAAAAAAAAATCTAAGGTACTGGTAACTGGCCCCATCACTTCCTGATAGAGGGAGAAGAAATGGAAACAGGGTAAGACTTTTTAATCTTGGACTCAAAGATCATTGAAGATGATGACTGCAGCTATGTAATTGAAAGATGCTTGATGCTTGGAAAGAAAGCTAGGGTAAATTTGGACTGCATACTAAAAAGGAAAGAAATCACCTTGCTGACAAAGGTTTATATAGTCAAAGCTATGTTGTCGATTTTATTTCATTAACAGTATGTGCATGAGTTAGACCATAAGGAAAGCAGAACACAGTAAAATCATCACTTTTGAATTGTAGTGTTAGAGAAAACTTTTGAGAGTCCTTTGGACAGTAAGGAGATCAAATAAGACAATATTTTAAAAACTTAAAAAAACTTGGACAAGAGTTAGAATCCAGTTTCAGACATTTGACACTAGCTGTGTGAACTTAGGTAATTCACTTAACCCTGATTGCCTCGCATCCAAGGCCATCTCCAGTCATCCCGATACATATCTGGGAACTGGACCCAGATGGCACTGGAAAGTGGGACTGGTGACTCAGTAAAGCCCCCCTCACTGAGATCCAATTCACACATTTGTCATGGCATCACCTCCCCTGTTGTCATTGTCTTCTTCAAGGATGAAGGATAAACATCATCACCCTAAAAACCTAATTCAGACTATTAATTTGAAGGTCAAATATTAAATCTGAAATTTAAATACATTGACTATATAATAAGAAGATGTAACTCATTGGAAATAATATTGATATTGGGAAAGTTTAAAAGCAAAAGGAAAAAGGGACAACAGAGAATGAGAATGGATAGATAGTATCATGGAAAACATTGATAGACATCAGACATGAGCTTGGGTTGCCTTTGAGAGATAGTAAGGATAAAATGCCCTAGCTTGATATTGTCCATAGGGTAAAGAAGAGCCAGACATAACTGAATTATTGAACCACAACAACATCAACAAAAAATTATACATACACACATATATATGTATATATATATATATATGTGCACACATACATATTTTTTTCTCCTTTACAAAAGGAATTTCACTCAATTTTCAAAAAAAAAAGGAAAGAAAAATCACCAAAGACCAATGTACTTGATTTTAATTTCTGATAAAATCCCATACTACATGTATTACAAAAGGGATGCTTAGTGAACATTTAGAATAGGAATCTATGAACACAAAAAGTGAGTATGGCTTCATCAGGAACAGTTCATAGGAAGAAATCTTTTTCCTTGGTGGGGGTGAGGGGTGATAAGATAGTGAAATTCCAAAGGAAATATTTACCTAGATATCTGATATCTCCCAAGCTATCCCTGTTAAAAAAGGACAGATGTGAGTTATATACTTAAGTAAACTGTACTGGTCAAATGACCAGATCCAAAATGTAGTTCATTGTCAACTTGGAAGGGATTATCCAGTGAAAACTCCTGTGACTTGTAGAACTAAAACCAGGATAAATAACTAATATGAATGACAGATTTAGGATTCAAAAATAATCTTAGGTTAAAACACTAAGCAAATAAAATAAAATGGAATTTAATAGGAATAAATTTGTTGTTTTACTTGTTATTGTTTAGTCTGTGAATTGTATCTATTCTTTGTGACCCCCATTTGAGATTTTCTTTGCAAAGATACTTCCAATTTTCTTCTCCAGTTCATTTTACAGATGAGAAAACCGAGGCAAATAGGGTAAAGGGACTTTCCCAGGATCACACAGCTAGTGTGTGTTTGAGATCAAATGTGAACTCAGGAAGATGAGTCTTCCTGACTTCACATCCAGCATTTTATCTGCTCTACTTCCTACCTGCCCATATTGCCTCACATATGTAAGAAAACAAAACAACCTCATATTCCAAGATAGAAGAAATGTGGATTTAAAGTAGTTTGTTTAAAAAACATTAGGGTAGGTCAGAGGGGAAAGAAAGGAATTTTTTAGTGAACTAAAATGTAGTTGTCAGTCAACAATATAGAACTCAAGTGAAAACTTGAGTTCTAAGAGAAGCAAGGAAGTGAAACGATTTTGTTTTGTTTAGTCTAAATCTCAAATACTGTCTCCAATACACATTTCAGGAAAGGCTCTGATAATCTGATGAGTTTCCAGAGGAATGCAATCAAGATGGTGAAAGTTCATGGGTTAAGTTTTATGAAGAGCAGCTGAAAGAACCACCAAAATTTATAAAACATAAAGAAAAAAAAGGGTTGGGGAGAGGGGAATATTTGAAAGAATGAAAGCCTTTCATGTAAAAGACTCATTCTGCTTCAGGGAGCATTAATCTCTTATATGGTGTAGGAAGTCTCAAAGTCATATTTTCTAAAAACTAGAGGCATCTTAAAGTATATTGGCGTCCCTTGAAGCTTTTCCCACGCACCTCTCAAGTCTTCAAGCAAAAGCTGGGTAATCATAGGGATCATGGAATACATCACTGGAAGGACCTTAAAATTCATTTGGTTCAACATAATCATTTTACAATTAAAAAAAACTGATGGTCAGGGATACAACGTGATTTGATTTTAAGTTTTTAGTGGCAGGTAAACAATAGAATCAGGATTTGAGATCATTAAAATCATTTGACTTCAGTATTCTTTCCACTGACCACATTGTTTTTCATTGCCTTACTGTTTGACTATTATAAAGCATTTCTAACTCTGAGATATTCAAATAAAATAATGAGCCAGGTTATTGTTCTGCATACTAGCAGATTCCAGTGGATTTGGGATTAAGAAGAGAGAGATAGAGAAATGAAAGGGAGAGGGGATGTGTGACTATTATGGAGAAGTTTTGTCAGTATTTATTGAGCTTCTTGGCCCTATGAATGCATATAATTTAATTTACTTCTCTGGGTCTCAGTTTCCTCCTTTTCAATTAGGGTTAAGATAAGAGATCCCTTGCTGGTTCTGACATTACATGACTGAATGTTCTTCAATCATTTCAGCTGTGTCCAACTCTTCAGGTTGCTATTCTGGTATTCTTGGCAAAGATACTGAAGTGGTTTGCCATTTTCTTCTCCAGCTCATTTTACAGATGAGAAAACTGAGGCAAATAGGGTTAAATGACTTGTCCGGGGTCACCCCAGTTAGTTGGTGTTAGGCCAGATTTGAAATCAGGAAAATGAGTCTTCCTGATTCCAAGTCCAGGTTCTATCCACTGCTCCAACTAGTTGACCTTTGACTATGAACACTAACTGTATTTTAGTCTTTCAGTCAGTCAACAAACATGTATCAAAAATACCTATTAGCTGTAAACTGGAAAGATAAAGAAAGATAAAAGACAGTTTCTGATCTGAAGAAACTCATAACTTAATTAGGAAGACAATGTGCAAACAGTTATCAACAAAAACGTTGCTTACAGGATAAATCAGAGACAATCAAGGAGAGAAGGCATTAGAGTTAAGGATTAAGAAAGGCCTCTTACAGAAGGTCAGACTTATAGAAAACCAGGGACACTAGGAAGAAGAAATAATGGAAGAGAGCTGCAAACATAGTTAATGCTCAGAGTTCAGAGGTGGAGTGTCTCATGGGAGAAGAGCAGCACAGAGTCAGTTTACTGGATTGAAGAGTACATGGGTAGAGGTGGTGAAAAATTGAGAAAGGTGGGTATTGAGGGTCATGTTCTGGAGGGCTTTAATAAGAAGTAAGGAGAATTTTTTTTTATTATGATCCTGAATAGGAGAGAGATAAGGATACTTGAGCTTAACTGGGTTTGTATGGTCTTCTACATATACTTTATCTATTCAAGGAGAAACTTAAAATATTTAGTCACTAGGTTGTTATAAAACACCAAATAACAAGAGGAGAAAAATGATAGCTCACTTTCTACAGTGCTAAGCATTTACAATGTCACCTCCTCACTGTAGCTGTGTGAGGTAGAGAAGCTCAGGCACAGAGAGGTTAAATGACATTCATTAAATGGCAGCTCATTAGGAGCAGATCCAGAATGGAACACAAGTCTTGTGACTCTAAGTCAAGCATCCTGGCTCCTATAAGGAGTTTGAAAAGAATCAGTGTGAGTTTTGTGTCATGACTTCTGGAGACATTGCAGGAAAATGGTCAGGGAAGTCTCAGATTGACAAGTGAAGGGAAATACTTAGGAATTTAAAATACTGTAGAAAAATATTTGGAAAATAATTCTATTACTTTGTTATTTATTATATAAATAATATTTTATATTATTTTATTCTATAGATATATTTATTTATCTTTGTTATATGAATATATATCAGTCCTTATTTTATCAATAAATATATGGTTATTAAATGACACAACTTGCAAAATCAAGAAACAGTGAACAGGAGATATATATTTTGATAAAGTTAACATTCATTAGAGCAAGTCCTAATTTGTCCATTCTCTTAATTATAAGGAAAGTAAACACTCTTTCAAGCAACTGACTCAATTAGATAGAGAGGAATTTAATTTTTTTAGATTGTTTATTTGAGATCTTTCAAAAGCATCATCTCTCTTTTACATACACTTCTCAAAAGTGTCTTATTTACAATATATCTAAAATAGTAAAAGAAAATAAAGTAAAATGTTTCTTAAGAATTGAAATTAAGAAGCTAAAAATTAAGGTCAGAAAAGAGAAGGAAGGAAGGAAGGAAGGAAGGAAGGAAGGAAGGAAGGAAGGAAGGAAGGAAGGAAGGAAATATGAGAAAGAGAAAGTATGAGCAATAAAGGAGGTGGATGAACAGCTCCCAGCCTGCTGCTGCTGCTGGAAGCTGGACAAGAGTGAACAGATTTCAGCAGCAGGGATCTCTAATCTGTCAGCAGCAGTTACTCCGTGTGTGACCAGCCTGCACAGCTAGAGGACCTGGCACTAACTAAGGCACGCCAACCCCATCAGTCTCTGCAGGAAAAGAATGAGCCATAAACAGAATTTCAGCTCCAAAGTTCTGAAAAGTTAAATGGTAGTTATTCCTTACCAACTACCATTTCCTTCATTTTTTTCAAAATATAGTCAATTTGCTTTCTTTGTGACAGTGATTCATTATTACCTAAAAACTGATTCTTAGAGTCAAATTGAATGCATACCAATTCTTCCAAGTTTACCAAAAAATCATGCAGCCATATTGAGCCCTGACAACACATTGGAGAATTCTTCTCAAGAGCAGACTGATATCATATTACTGACAGTAATTCTGAGAGAGTGTTGTAAGTAAATCATATTCTAGGTATGTATGTAGTCAGGAAGAGCTGAATTTGAATCCACTTCTGACTGACTGTAGAACTCTAGGAAGACCACTTAAGACTACTTCATGTTACAAATGGGAAAATAATAAATAGCATTTCATTAAGTGTTTTGGTAAGAATCAAATTAAACTACATATATATATATATATATAGTGCTTTGTATACCTTAAAGTGTTATGTAAATGTCAATTATTATTAAGACATATCAGCAAATTCTTCTAATATAAGTTTCAGAAAAGGTACTGCTCTGCACTAGAATTTTTTCTCACCTATGAGTTTCAAAAAACCAATAAAATCATAGATCTAGTCCCTATTCACGATTAATGGTATTCAGACCACTATGCCATAACACCATGAGAAAGAATTACTGCCATAAAGGAAGTTATAATCTATTTAATCAGGCTATATAGTTCCAAAACAATCAGAATTGGCTTCCTTCTCCCACCTAATCTAACTTTATTGTCTTTGTTCAGTCAGATTTGAATCTTTGTGACCCCATTTGGGGTTTCCTTGGCAAAGACACTGAAGTGGTTTGCCATCTCCTTCTCCAGTTCATTTTACATATGAGGAAACTGAAGCAAACATGGTTAAGTGAATTTTTCATAGTCATACAGTCATTAAGATCTGAGACCAGATTTTAACTCAGGAAAATAAGTCTCTGACTTTAGATCCAGCAGTCTATACTCTGTGACATCTAGCTACCAAAACTTTATCTTAGAATGGGGGGAAAAAGAAAAAAACTGATTCTATAAGACTCTTACCTCTTTTCCCCAATTTAATACCTCAAATTGCCTCCACCACATGCACTATTAGTGTTTTTTTTTCCTAATCCATGAAGAGGTGGCTCTTCTCCTTGCCAAAACCCTTGATCCCATCCCTTCCCCTTTTTTCCAGGATGAGGTCCTCCTTCCCATCAATCCCCTCTCATTTAAATCTCTTTATCTACAAGCTTCTTACCTATTACCAACAAATACATCCCCAATATGCCTATTTTAAACAAGAAATTCTTCACTTTACCCTACTATGCCCCTCAAGATATCATTCCTATCTCTCTACTTTATTTTGGATTTGAACCTAGGTGTAAGGTCAGTTCATACTTGCTTCTCTGTCTCTATGCATCTTCTTCCTCACCTCCACCTCATTTATTATTCATTTGAAGCCATTCTCTATAAGTTTACCAACAATCTCTCACTTGCCAAATTTAATGACCTTGTTTATTCCATAGCACAGATCTGACCACATCATTCTACCACTCAGTTAACTTTAGTGGTTTCCTAATGTTGAAGGGAAGAGGTTCTCTAAAAGATGTTTCTGTTTCTCATTTAAAACACTTTACATCTCAATTTCCTACCCCTCTTCAGAACTCCTTGATCTAGAAAAATTGAATTTTTTGTCCTTACACATGGCACTCCATGTCTCATTTCTATACTTTTATAGAGATTGTTGTTTTCCATGAATGGAGAGCACTACCTTCTAAACTACCTGTTAAAATCCCTATTAACCTTAAAGTACAGGACAAATGTGACACCACCATCTATTCTTTTTAAAGACCGTGTCTCATATCTTTCCAATAATGGGTCAGATCTCCCTACTGACTGGCAAAGAAACTTTGATATTCTCCATTTCTGACCTGAACTGATTTGTTCTCTTTTTAGGCAAATTCACGGCTTCTTGTTCCCAGGAACTAGCCTAATTGATATTGAATTTAGTAGAAATGCCCACTGGCTGGATTAGAGGTATATATGACTACACTCAGTTAAAGAAGTCTTTCCTGATGTCCCAGATGTTAAGTTCTTCCCCCAAAAAAATATGTTGTTTTATGTATTTATTTTGTTTCCATTGTTCTTCTCCTTTCTCCCTCTTAGTGATCATCTTATTACCTCCCCAAAGGAATTGTATCATTTACATGGATAGGGCTCTCAAATCTCTTTTTACAAACCTCATCCCTCCTTAATTCTACCTTTGTCACTGGGATCTAATGCACATCTCTACCTATTTCTCCCATAGTCACTGTTGTTTAATGTTTGACTTTTTGTGAGCGTCATTTGGGCTTTCCTGGCAAAAATACTGGAGTGGTTTGCAATTTTCTTCTCCAGATTATTTTACAAATGAGAAACTGAGGCAGATAGAATTAAGTGACTTGCTCAGGGTCATACAACTAGTAAGTATGTGAGACCAAATTTGAACTCACAAAGATGACTGTTACAAGGTAGGGCCACCAATAAGTGGATCAGATCTTCTCTAACTTTGCTCTAATGAACAAAGGTGATATTTTTCTATCTATCTCCAGGTCATCTCCTTCCTAAATTGATGCTGCAGTGACTTCTCTTGCCTTTGATTCTATCTCCCCTCTCTCTTTCTTCTGTCAACTCATATTCTTCCTTTACTTATGCCACTCTTAGACCTCCTGCTCCATACAAACATCATGGTAGCCAGGTTACTCTGATAGTTCTTTTTCTTTTTTCTCTTTATTATCATAACTATCATTTTTTTGGAAATGCCTCATCTTTTTCACCAGTGAGAAAAACATGCACATGCATATGCACACACACACACACTCAGTATTCCACCCAACACTAAATTTCTTCAGTGGGCAGAAGCCTCCCTTTTCTACACCCACAGGCCAATTTAGAAATCTAGAAAAAGGACTAGAGAATGGAATATTATCACAAAGTAAAAACCATTTAACTTTAGAAACATTGCATATTTGAGAATACTATATACTTTAAAAGAAAAGTAACAGAACCTTTATTTTAAAAAAAACACCCATTATATCTACACCATCATAATATGAGAAACAGAAAGGAAATAAAGATTAAAAAGGGTTACAACATCCTTAAATAATCAAGTGCTGACTTCTCTTCTTTTTTTAGGTTTTTTTAAGGCAATGGAGTTAAGTGCCTTTCCCAAGGCCACACAGCTAGGTAATTATTAAGTGTCTGAGGTCACATTTGAACTCAGGTACTCCTGACTCCAAGGCTGTTACTCTATACACTATGCCACCTAGCCACCCCAAGTACTGACTTTTCAAAGAGACTTGTCTTTTCTTCCAATTCTTACCTCATTGCCTACCTCTCTTTCTGATGCTTTACTGTGTTCTTTTATTGTTTCCCGTGATTTTTGTATGCTCTTCCATTTCATTTAGCAGACACTAAGCACAATATATGAAAATTTAGACTTGTATAACAGATAAATTGAAGTGATCAGAAAATGGTAATTAGCAAGGTAGACAAAGAATTCAACATAAGTTTCCTTAAATAGTGAGCTACGTTGGTGAATTTGAAATATGATTCAATTTATAAAAAAAGACATGCAATATTCCTATTCACTCATACAGAACATATCTGTTACATAAAATGAGTTTACCTGTAGTAAGCACTCTTGCATATACTAGCATTCAACAAACATTTAATAATAACTGTGAAATGGGTAATGGCCAAGAAGCTCTTGCCTACACTATCTGGGAACTAATTGACTCAATCCCTCATTTATTTTTACACCTTTTAGCACTTTCCAGGCTAGGCAAAGTCAAATAAGCTTCCCATTGGGAACAATCCAGTTCATAGTAGTTCTAAGAAGAAGAGAGCAGTCTCAAGATTTTAAAACCTTTGTTTTCTTGGTAGCTGTTTAAACAAGACCTTAACAAAATTCCTTTCATCCCATCAATTAGACAAAAGATATTCTCCCTACCACCCAAATGCTGAAGTAATGGGAAGATTCTGCCCAGTCCAATCAACACAATCCAACAGGCCTTTAACAATGTGTCCAGGTTTTGAGAAGAAACCAAAATCATTATCTATTCTCAATAAGATGATGTGGTTACACTCTATTGAAAGAGGGTGAGTGGGTAGCACTTGGTGGTTTCTACATTTCCAGTTGGGAAACAGAAAACAAAATACAAAGTATAAAGGTGATAGTTTAAAGAAAAGGTAAAGAATACTAATCTCTGGGAGAATCAAGGAAAGTGTCTTCTAGGAGACAGAACAAAAGTTAAGACTTGAAGAATGCTAAGAGACAAAGGTGAATGGGTAGCACATTTCAGCAGGGAGAGACATAGAGGATATGAATTTCACTAAAAGCAAAGTCCTGTTTAGCTAAAATGTAGATTGTGTGAAGGAAATGATGGACAATAAGCCTGGAAAACTAAGCAACTTTAAATGCAAAGTTAATGCTTTTTTTAATCTTAGAGACAATTTGAGCCACTGAAGAGAGAGTGGAGAAAAATCATTGGCTAAGTGGAGAAAAGATTGATAAGAAAAGAGATGAAAGCAGGGAGATTAGAAAGCTATTGAACAATAATCCAGGGAGGAGGCAAAAAGAGCTTAAATTAGGGTGAGAGTCATAAGATTAAAGAAATAGACTGATGAGAGATAAGAGAGAGATATTATGGAGGTAGTTTCAACAATACTTGGATTAGATATAATTAGATATGAAACTGGAAAATAATTTGGAACTCTACCTAGAAAGTTACCAAACTTTGCATACATTTTTACCCAACTATACCACTATTCAGCCTATTCCATAGAAGTCAAAAAATGTTTATTGTAACTCTTTTGTTGTGGTCAAGAACCTTGAAATTATGGGAGTATCCTCATATTGGGGAATGCCTAAACAAATTTAGGCTAATAATAATAGTTTATAAAATAATTTAAGGTTTGCAGAGTGTTTTGTATTTATCTGTATAAGTGTAATGGGCTATTATTGTGCCATAAGAAATAATGAAATGGAACTGATTTCCACTTTTCCAAAAGACATTGGGATGAAATTCATTGTTGTTTAATCCTTCATTCCTGAAGAGGACCAATGACACCAGAAAGGTGATGTCTTGATTTGCAAGAGAATTGGATTTAAATGAGGGTGGGATATATGTTCAATGTCAGCAGCCTCTCTCTCTACTCCAGAGCTATTTGGATTGAACTGATAGTAAGAGAAAAATTAATACAGTGATTACCACACTGTTGAGAGAAAAACAACTTTGAAAGCTATAGATTTCTCTCATTAACATAACCATTAATCACAAGTCCAAAAGAATAAGAGAAAACATGCCAATCACCTTCTTGCAGAAATGTGATGAACTTAAAGTACAGAGAAATTTTCAAACAAGATTCATGTGGGAATTTGTTTTGATAGACTATGCACAGCTGTATTGAGAGATTTATTTTCTTTTTTAACAAAATTTCCTCACTGGTTAAGTAGTAAAAGGAGGGATAGATAACTAATCAAAAAATTAAAGAGAAAAGAAATCTTTTATTGAGAGAGATGGGGAAGGAGGAATCTAGGAGTACTTTGAGGCTGCCAACCCAGAAGAATGAGATGTCCTCAAAATAAATAGGGAAATATGAAAGTAGGATGGGTTTGAGGAGATTGTAAATTACATTTTGGGCACAATGAAATTACTATGACTCTAATATACTTAACTGGAGATTACAGACCACCTGTAATGTGAAGTTAGAGCTCATGAAAGAGACCATTGTTAGTTATGAGAGCCACCTGCAAAGAGAAGATAATTGGACCTATGGGAGCTGATGAGTTCATCAACAAAAATGGGTTGGCTTAGACAGAGCAAAGAGAAGAAGGACTAGGACATGGTCTGGGGATACCTTGGTGAAGGAATAGAATGTAGCTAATTCTTCAGTACAGGAGATTGAGTTGAATGATGAGATTCAGTTAGATAACAGGATATTGAAAAATAAGTGGGGGGAAAAAGAATAAAATCTCACAAGATAAGAATGACAGATGATTTTAAATGTAATAATAACAAGAAGAAGAAGAAGAAGAAGAAGAAGAAGAAGAAGAAGAAGAAGAAGAAGAAGAAGAAGAAGAAGAACTGTCACCTATTTTGGCTTTAATGTTTTTTAAATTCTTTACATGTCATCTCATTTGATCTTCACAAAAACCCTAAAAGATTTTATGCTATTATTATAAACTTTTATTATCCCCATCTTACAGATTAAAAAAAATTAAGGCAGGGAGGTTAAGTGACTTGCCCAGAATCACAGAATCCTGTCTGAGACAGGATTCAAACTTAGGTGTTCTTTATTCCAAGTGTCACTTAGCTGCCCAGGTAACAAATATAATGTTAATATTAATGCAGAATACTATAAGAAAATAATCAACAAAAAGATACTTTAAATATGTGTCAAAATAAAATTAAAACATCCTGAACAGCATTTTCTCTTTCTGCTAATTTCAAAGGGAGAGTTAAAGAAAAAGTAGAAATATTGGACCCTTATATGAAAAGAGAACCCTGAAGTAACTAGAAGATGCACCATCATTTAAGTGACATAAATAGACTTATATACAGCTTTAGAGAACACACTAGAAGAGAAAATAATCATTAATTGGTCCCTGAGGAAGTTATAAAGTGAAAATAAAGACAACATACCTACTAACAGCTAATAATTCTCTCCTTGCTCAAGGGGATAAAGATGATTCTGGACATTTGACCTAATCATTTCCAAAACAGTTTTATATTATCTGATATAAAAGCTCTTTCAGACCACCCTCAGGTTCTAATAAAAACCTTCACATGGAGATATATGGGATAAGAAATTCCTTATCATGTTCAATCAAATTATATTCTCAATGGGGAGTCAAAAACTCAGTATGATTCAGGCAATGGTGAGTTTTTGTACTATGTTTACCTAAAGGAGAAATAAATGTGCCACATTTACCAATACCAAGAAAAATATTTTGCAACAAGAGCATACAAACTATATATCTAGCTAAATGTTCAAACATCACTAAATCTGGCTGGTAGTGCTACAGAGATGTAATTCATAAGGATTCCGGGCTGATAATATCATGTTGTTCCTTGGTCACAAAGAATGGAAGTAATACAATTTTAAAGCCCCTTTTGGAGGTTGAAACATCTGTCATTTTTAATCTTTAATGTTCTTTGAGTGACAAAAGAAGTCAATTTCTTCAAGTACTCACCTGCATCATGAATTTGGAATTCATATAAAACACATGAAATTCCACTTGCCATGAAGATTTCCTCAAAAACAATGCATGAAATAAACATGATTTGGTCAACAACCATATGGATCTGATAAAGATGTAACAATGTGCCAACATCTGGCCTATAAAAATGTGTCCCCAAAGCTGCTAATATTCTGAGAAGAGGGAGAGGTCCTTGTTGCAGCATTGACCCCTGATATCATCTGATCCTTGAGAGGTTCACTCTAAGTAGCCCCCAGATACCAAAGTCTGAAGAGTGAAGGACCTCCCCTTCCCAGCAACTAAAACAACACATATATCTATCTATAGATAGACTGATGGATAGAGAGATATACATATACCTGCTGCAGGTCATTAGTGAAGAACGATATGCTTATAAATCAACTATTTGCAGTGGTTTTATCTTCAACATGTTTTCATTATGACTATCCTTCTTGACTTTTTGATCAAGACTTTGGACTTTTTAAAAAGAGTACCAGTCCCAACAACCTAAGCCCAGAAAGATTAAAGTACTGATATGGTTAGGCATGCTGTTACCCTCTGCTAGGGTTTGGATGGTGTGAGTTGGCAGTATCTGCAGCTGCCTAATCTCAGCTGCTGGATGTCTGCAAACTATATGATGACTTTGCTTCTTTGATCTCCCAGGTTTTTTCTTTCCTGTTCTTGGATGAATGGGCCAGAGATCAAGTATGATCTTTGGGAGTGATCAGAGATCCAGCCATCAGAATTAGTAGCAGTCTGCCAGTAGCCACTGAGAAGCCAAGTCTGAATGGTATATTGCTTGACCCAGGCTAGGAATAAACCAACTGAAACATCAAAGCACAAGCTTTGTCCTACAAGCCTAGAAGGAAACAACTTGACTGTGAGTTACACCACACCCAGAAGTGAATTAGCTGAGACTCTTTAAGAAGAGAGAGGAAAAAAACTAAAGAATTTCCAGACTAGGAGTTACCACCCAATCACTTATTTACATTCTCTGCATATGTGTTTTGGTAACTCTGGGCTCCAAGTTATGGTCTTTTCTCCCCAGGATCCTTGTGTATAAAAAAATCTTAGTGAAAATATACATTTTAATAGTTAAAAGTTTAAAACTACAATAAGAACTTTGGGACACTAAGTAGGATGGAAAGAGTGAGCAGGGTTAGAGTGGAGAAAATATTTTTATACCAACCAATTTCCCAGGGGAGAGTGTGCTCTCAGTTGGGGGAGGAGTGACATCTCTGTACTTCTATACATGATGTACCTTCTAATTAAATATCTGTTTGCAAAAGCCAATAGATGTTAGCTGGTTGATTAATAGTGAGGAACACCTGGAAAGGTTACCTGTGAACTAAAATATTAAAAACACCAACCTCTCAAGAATTAGCCCTCACACCTTGAGAAGAAAGGTAGCTTGCTCTCTGTGAATCTGTCCTATCAATGTTAGTGAGAGTTTGGTAGAATAAGTCCACAGTAAGGGCTTGTGAAACAAAATGGGAAACAGGGTATCTGAAGCCTTTGATTTCTGTATTCAGAGGTTTAAAAAGAAACAGCTTCACCATATCTGTAGCCTTTAAAGTAATATACACATGTGTCCTTTATGTTATTTGGTTACATCTACTTTGGAATTTCCTGAAAAATTTTTTATTTATATTTAGGTTTTTAAAAAAGTGTGTGTGTGTGTGTGTGTGTGTGTGTGTGTGTGTGTGTGTGTGTGTAATATCCTGAACCCATATGAAGAGCCAAAAAAGGTAACAAACTCTATAGAATTAAAAAAAAAACCACAGAATTATGTCATAGGTAAATTATAGTTCTACTTTGCAAGAAGTATCAGATAGGATAGCCACAAAGGATACCATGATGAATTATTCCAACCAAGATATCCAGTGATGGGGAAAGAATCTGTCTTGAGGTATAGATAGTATTTGTGTCATGGAAACTTATCACTGACTATGTCAATATTCTAGAATAAGCACAAGCTCTGAATTTAGCTGGGGTCAAATTTCTAACGCATTTGTATGGGGTCAGTGAGCAGAAATAATGGAGCCCAGCAGGACTACAAGGATCCTACTCAATATGATCTACATGATTTCTTACCTTTCAAGAGTATACCCTCCATTGTACCACACAACAGTCCCAATAAGGATTGTCATTTGTTTTCTACTTTTAGAAGATTATACCAAGTGAATGTGACCATTCTCAGGACTTGCTTTGCTATGGTGAAAGCAGGGGACCCAGTTCTTAGAAGCAACCAAACAGACTGCTGCCACTGTAGCCTGCTTCAGTGGGGGAAATACTGGCATCCCCATAATCCAGCCCATTTTGTGAGGGGAGAATACTGTTGGCATGCCCACAGACCTATGCATCACCTGCTCACCATTCACCCATCATATGTGGCATTCCAGAGGAAACAGTGGATTGGCCTTCTCTCGTCTCCTCCTACTTGGGGTATACTGCTACACCAACAACCAAGGACACTTGGAACAGAAACACAAAGAAGCACAATTTGGATCAGAATCACCCCCACCATTCATTGTTCTAGGCCCTCAGCCCAGTCACCAGCCTCCAACCCACTGCTACCTTGTCCTGCAATTCTCACTGTTTTCTGAAATTCTGCACCATTCAATTCACAGTTTTTGAAACCCAGCCCTTCCTCCACCCTCTGATTTCATCTTGCTCCACACTCTTACCTATTTAGCATGTTGGATTGGTAGATTCTTTTCTCATGGGTGTTGTAACAGCTGCTCTTAGGTTCGGGAATGAAGCTGTGTTCAGATAGCATGTCAGAAGCAGCCGTGGTGATTATGGCAATCCCATCCCTCACCCTAGCAGGAAGGCCATAATCCCACTCATCATATGAGACAGAGATGAGCCCAGTGGGAAACTCTGCAGGCACAGTGTCTGTATCTCCTGCTACCAGACTAGGTACAATCCACGTATAGCCATAGCCAGTTAGCCCTACAGAGTTAGCCACTTCAAAAATATAGGTAGCTTCTTCCTTAGTGCAGTAAAGAAGAATGATGGGACTTTGAAGTTTCTTCAGCTGGTTCTGGATCTTGGAATCCCCATCATCTAGGGACATGTCAAGCAATAGGACTTCCTCTAACTCCCAACCCACAAAACTGTTTTCAATTGTGCTGCGGACTTTGTTAACAAAGTCTTGGTATCCTGGGAAGTAGGTGGTGACGATGGAAAAGATGTACCAATCATACTCCTCCATGATGTTGAGCATTACAGATGCTTGCTGTTCAATTGATGGGCCAAATTGGAAGAACATGGAGGAGTCATCCTAAATGGGACAAAAAAGAGAGAGAGAGAAATCAAATAAAAGAAATCATCAAGTTCTGATCCAGGGAGAGAGAGAGAGAGAGAGAGAGAGAGAAGTTGAGGTGCCCAAAAACCTTTTCATATTATGTCTTAAAGAATTAGTATATTTGAAATCACAACTATCCTCAGACAGTATAATACTCCTTAAAAACCAACTATGACACTTCATCTAAATGCAATCCAAAATGCCTGATGTCATTACTGATAAAAGGTATTTTGGAAAACATATAGTTACTGTCTTAGAGTTGATCTAACTAACTTTCCTGAAGCCTAGCCTGAAATCACCCCTTATGATTTGCAAGTAAAGAAGGAAGGGATGTAGCTAGGTGGTGTAGTAGCTAGAGCACTAGCCCTGGAGTCAGGAGGACCTGAGTTCAAATTTGAACTCAGAAACTTAATCTAGCTGGTTGACCTTGGGCAAGTCCCTTAAACCCATTGCCTTGCAAAACAAATAATAAAAAAGAAGGAAAGGAAGGCAACATGCCCTATACCATAAATATAGAATGATATCTTGGTCATTTAAGGTATTAAAAATGTTTAAAAGGTAGGGGGAATGCTTGAGCCAGCTTTCACTGGTTTGTGAAGCTAATTGTTAAATTTTCAAGGTGAACATTTATATTTTGGAAATATAAAAGTGTTTCAAATTAGGACTTGATTTATTTTGTTGTTTTCTAGAGTTTAAAAAGAAATGGAGAAAAAATGTTATATTTAAAAGTATGTCATGAGTGCATTTTTTTTCACTTGGTTCTTAAACATTTACTACATACCACAGGTTCCAGATATTATACTCATGTTATGGTGGCTGACCCCAAGCAAATGGTGCATAGGCCCATTAGTGATTAATAGACCACTAATTCACATTAGTGAAAGGCAGCTAGGTTGGTACAGTGGATAGAGTGCTACTAAGTTCATTTTTTAAAGAGCCTAGAATCAGAAAAACTCATTTTCCTGAGTTCAAATATGACTTCAAAAACGTACTAGTTGTATGTAATGCTGGGCAAGTCACTTAATCCTGTTTGCCTCAGTTTCCTCATCTGGAGAGGGAAATGGTAAACCACTCCAGTATATTTGCCAAAAAAAAACCCAAAAAGGTTCACACTGAAAAATTATTTAAGTAAAACAACAAAAAAAAAATCACATTATTCAGATGTAGATTTCTCACAGAAGCAAAAATATAATGCATGATCTACTTAACAGCACATCCTCCACTATAACTTCATATACTATAATTACAACAGATTTTATTCTGTACTTCTTGTTTATAGAAGACTCAAAATAGTAAACACCTGTTGTTCAATCATTCTGTTGTGTCCAATTCTTTTTGACTTCACGTACCATAGTAAAATATTATGATCTATGGGGTTTTCTTGGCAAAGAGACTGAAATAGTTTTCCATTTCCTTCTATGAATTAAGCTAAATGGGATTAAATGACTTGGCCAGGGTCACACAGCAATTAATATCTGAGGTTGGATTCAAACTCAGGTCTTCCTGACTCCAGGTCCAACTCTCTAATCCATTGAGCCATTTAGCTGCCTCTAGTAAAAACCTAGATACCCTAATTAAATATCTTTGGCTATATATCCAATTATTATCTGCTGTCCAGCATTTGCTTTATATTACCCATAAAGTTACCCTTGCTATTTATTTCCCTATCAAATTTAAACCCTGACTAATATCTCTACTTCTTTCTGTAATAGTCAAAGAATGTACAGTTTCATTGGTGTGGGTACCTCTTCAACTATATACAGTGCTCTATGACTCTAGTCAACCACCTTCATGAGCTGTGATTAAAATGCCCATCAATAGGCATCAGTGATCACATCAGTGATTGGCTAGGATGACATATAGTCCATAAGCAGGAAGAAAGGAAGGAAGGAAGGAAGGAAGGAAGGAAGGAAGGAAGGAAGGAAGGAAGGAAGGAAGGAAGGAAGGAAGAATTTATTAAGTACAGACTAAGCTGCCAGAAACTGTACTAAACATTTTACAAATATAATCTCATTTGCTACTCATAAGAACCCTGGGAAGTGTTTATTACTATTATGACCACTTCATGTTGAGGAAACTGAGACAGAAAGGAATTAAGTGACTTCCCAAGTATCAAACAACTAAGATGTATCTGAGTCTGGTTTCAAACTTGGGTCTTTCCAATTCTATATACCATACCACCCTGATGCCTCAGTTAGGAGGTGCATACTTTCAGTCTTGTATAGTTGGTGAGACTTCCAAAGCTTGCATTCTTCCAGTATAACATTTTAGTTATTGCCTTTTCATGAAAAAGCATAAAATTAGGGCTCATTGCTGAAAAAAATCTAAATCTTCAAAACAATGGTCTCAACATGATTTCTCTGTTGACTATGATCATCTTTCTACCTTAATATTTCATTTTTTTTCCTCTCTCAGTTCAGGTCTGTCCTCCCCTCTTCCTTATCACACTCTTCCTCTAAAACCTTCAATAGGTATTAAAATCCTTCCCTTCCTTTAAGACCTTTTGCAAATGTACCTCAGCAGCTGTTCTGCAATGTGTAATATTACAATAATTCCTGTATCAATGGGAGATTGACCAGAGCCAAACAAACAATATGTGTTTAAGGCAGGAATTTAACCCACATCTTCCTGACTCCTACACTCGTTCTCTATTTGCAATACCGCTCTGTTATGTCCCTGCCAGCTACCTTATCCTTTCCCCAGACCAACGTTGAATAGGTGGGAGATAATGATGGAAAGTTCTCCGAGTTCTCCATTTATTAAATAAATACTAGTGCTTAAATATCCTCCCCAGTCCCTGGTCCAGTCCCTGATCTGCTCCCACTCCTATGGCACTCTCCAATCAATCAGTAAAACAATTCTACAATTCTCCAGTGCTAGAAGACACCAGGTGATAAAGGTTTACTTAATACTCCCACACCAACAATCCCTTTCACTACAAAGGGAGGTAAAAATGGACATAGTATAAAAATATGCAGTATAATCTAATTACTGATAAGCTCAGTCCCTACTCAAATATGTATCTCTGATTAAGTTAGTGTCTATTCCAATCATTATCTCTCATCCTGTCAATGTTGGTCTATAATTTTGACAAGAACTTCAAAGGAGAATTATTTCAAAATTTAAATATTAGGAAAACTAATGAAGATTTCTATTATTTTGGTACCAATGACCATCTTTATGATCATGCTAAAAAGACTCAGATATGAAGAGAGGAATATCACTTATTCAATAATTATTTATTAAATGATTACTATGTCACAGGGATTGTGCTTAGCATACAAGAAAAAAATATTCTTTGCCCTAAGGAACTTAGAGTCTAATAGAACTGCATGATATGATATTATCCTATAATTTTGTTGGGAAAACTATACTAAAAATATTAGAATTTGCTTATTTTTCTTTGATCTAAGAGTTTGTGTGCATTTCAGTTGGAACTTTAATTTTGTGAAAGATAAAAATTTAACTCATTTTCATTTCAATTTTCAAGTTCAACTCCCAATCAGACTTTCTTTCACCATTCAACATATAATACAAGTTTCCATTTTAAGTAGATTTGCTTTACATAGCCTTTTTCTGTTATCTATTATATTGAAATCAGAAGAAATTTCTGTCTTTGGATGTAATGGAATGTACAGTAAGAACTATTGAATATGAATTACTAGAGAAACATAAGAAATCATATGAATTGATGCAAAAAAAGAAAACAGATGAATATTTACAATTATAACAATACTGTAAATGATAAAAATTAAAAGATAAAAGAACTCACACTTGTGACATGATCAGTCTTGGTAATGGAAAAGCTATAATGAAATGTATTTCTTTCCTTTCAGTACTGATATAGAAAACTAAAGGTAAAGAATACTTCATATATAGTCAAATATGATCAGTTTGTTGATTGAGCTCTTTTTTATAATAAAGAAAACATTTTAAGGAGAATCAATCTCACTCTCCCTTTTTTGTAAAAGTGGAGGAATAGCTGCAGAATAGTATATAAACTATCAGTCTCAGTTGTATTGGTTGGTTTTTCTAAATTTTTTTTCTCTCTCTTTTTATTCTTTTTTTTTTTACAAAGAAAGAAGTACTGGATTCCTGATGAAACTGAAATCAATTCCTTCAAATGGGTAACTGAATAACTGACATTTCCCCTAATTCCTTCTCTTTCTCAGAAGAAACTTCAAAGAATATAGTGGGTTGGAAAGAAAGAGTACATAAGTGGATGTTTAGAAATGTCTATATGGTATAGTTGTGGAAATGTTCTTTGAAATATTTGTTTGAATCTTTGTGCATCAATTTATTTTATATTTTGAAATTGTTTAACATTATTAGTTTGAATGAAACAAAGCAGATCATTTGATTATTGTTTTAGAAGAATTAAACCAAATAAGTATTCAAAAATAAACTAAATTATTTTTTTACTGTTTGCATCCTGCCTTCAAAGTAGATAATGAAAATTTTTTCAGCAAAAGAATGTGAAGTCTTATTAATCATCTTGAAAGAAGGTTATCCTATAAATCAAATTCCCCATTTGAAATCAGTCTTATCTCTTTGACTCTTCGCTTTCCAGTTTTCCTTTTTTAAAGACAAGTTTGAAATCATGTTCTTTCAAAGCATTAGCTAACAGTTTTTGTTTCTGTTTCCTAGAGGTGTGATTTAATCAACTCTTTTCCTAATACTGATGCATCTTGTTTCACATTTTAAAAAAATCCTCAAAGCTGAGAAACAGATCATAGAACCCTAGAAGTTGAAAGTTTGGACAGACCTTCACGAATTGGACTAAATGGAATCTTCTTCACTATAACATGTCCATCAATTATATTTAAGAATCTTGAAGGAAGAAGCATTTACTACCATCTACTATCACCTTCTCAAGACAGTTCAGCCATTGTGAATAGCTGTTAAAGTTTGGAAGTTTCCCTTGTCTTCTAGCCTAAATTTGCCTGCATAAATTGCACTCATTTATCCTGATTTAACCTTCTAGAGTCAAGGAGAATAAAGCAAATTCCTCCTCCATAGGATACTCCTTCAAATATTTAAAGATGGCTATCATAACCCACCTTGAGTTTTCTCAATTCCAGGCCAATGTACCTGTATACTTCAACTGATCCTCTTATATTGTGTACTCAAGATCCTTCACCAAACTGATTATCTTACTCTGGATATTCTTCAGCAGAATATAGATGTACTGTAGAATTGCTATTCCTGGAGAGAATCTCTTAATGCCATATTACATTGCTGACTCATATGGAATTTACAATTCCCTTAGATCCCTGATCTTTTCTTTTTTATTTCAATTTTATTTTATTTTCAGCTCCTACTTTCCCCTATCTTCACTGAGAAAGTGCCTCACATTGTGTTAAGTTGTATTTGATCCTCTTAGTAACTCTGAGAGGAGGATGCTATTATAATCCCTATTTGACAGATGAGGAAACTGAGATAGCTATGGTTAGAAAGTCTCTGAGGCCAGTTTTCACTCAGATTTTCACACTATCATTTCTTTTCTTAATTGATTTTCTGGGATTCTTAATTTTTCTAGATACCTTTTAGGAATTCTTATTTATCCTGGTTCACATAAGTATTTTTATATTTCACTATAGCTTTTTCCATTAAAAATTACACTTGTAGCTCTTTTCACATTGTTTTCTTCTGAGTTATTTTTTGTTTTTTTCTTTGCTCTTCACTGCTACTATTACCACTCCCTGATTCCTGTCCCAGTATTCAGCCACTGTCCCATCTAACTGCTTCATCAAAACCTATTGCAAACATATATGTATATATACATATATATATGTATATATACAAGCAAAACAAATTTCTAAATTAACTATGTTAAAAAATTGCCTTTACTCTGAGTTCATTACTTCTCTAATTAGTATTGGCCAGCATGCTCCATCATGAGTCCTCCAGAATTGGAGTCAGTTTGAGATCAACTTCTCCTTCATAGAATACAGTCACAGTTCTGTCATTTTTCAGTCATGTGACCCTAATTGGGATTTTCTTTGCAAAGAAACTGGATCTGTTTGCCATTTCCTTTCCTAGTTCATTTTATAGGTGAAAAATCTGAGGGAAACAGGATTAAGTGACTTGTCCAAAGTCATGGAGCTAATAAGTGTCTGAGGACAGACTTGAACTCATGGAGATGAATCTTCCTGATTTCAGACCCAGTGTTCTAACCAACACACCACCTATCTGCTTATTAACATACTTGAAGTGTAGCACATTTGTGATACTCTATCAGTGAAGACAATCTTCTGCAAATACTGCCAACATAAAACCTAGATGGCATATTTTTTAATTCCACCTTATTAGATTCAGTCCTAACTCCTCAAGGACCTTTTGGATATGGAATTTGTCATCCATCATTAGCACTGTGTGCCATCTTTGTGTCCTGTGAAAATGTGATCATGTCCCCTATACTTTTATCTAAGTCATTGATAAAAATGTTAAACTCCCCTGGACCAAAGCACAGATTCCCTAGCATATTCCACTAGAAATTTCCTGCCAGGTTGACACTGAACCATTCTTTTGTTGAGTCTGCCCTTTCAATCATTTATGAAATTAATTGCTAGTATCATTTAACCTTTATTTCTCCAACTTTTCCACCAAAAAACAGTATTAGAAACTTAATCAAAAGTCTTGTGAAAAACCTAAATCATCTCTATCCACAGCACTATCCTCTTTGCTAGTTTAGTAATCCTTTCAAAAAAAAGAAACGAGGCTAATTTCATATGATGTTCTCTAGATAAAGTCATATGAATTCTTTGTAATCATTAGTTCCCTTTTTAGATGTTTGCCTCTTTAATGATCCCTTCTAGAATTTTCCCAGGACTCAAAGTCAAGTTCATTGACCAATACTGTGTGATGTCTATCACTTGAACATTTCTTGAGCCACATAAACACTGACATAAAGCACAAAATGAGAAAAAGCCAACTGGTGCAGGGACAAATACAGTGATTTTGCCATGCATCCCCACTATTAAAGTGTTTTTCCATAGAACTACTCTGTATATTCTATGAAGAAGTGTGGTATAAAAATATAAGACATGAGGAATAGAGTCAGAATATTCAAAATCATATTTTCCTACATGGCAACATTGTGCTATAAATGTAGAGTTTAGAAAACCCATAGTCAAGGTCTTTTTTCTGCTCTTTTCATTTAGAATGATTACTGTATCATTTCTCATTAGTTGTTCTCTTTGCATTTGACTTCACCATCTTGTTCCCAGGAAAAAAGAAAACTCATCATCTTGGATATTTCATCAACTTTGGTTTTCACACATATCATCAGAACCCTCAATTGCCTCTGTCCGTGATTGTTAGAGGGCAGAACAAAAAACTCTTCCCAAAGCCTCCATTTAAAGAAGACTCAGAGGGCTCTCAGTCCAAACAGTCCAAACATTTTGCACCACTGTGATCCTTTGATGCTAGTTGAAAATCATCATATCCTCATGAAGTAACTTCTGTCTTTCATTTCCTCTCTTTCTCCCCTATTTTTGTTGTCTTTTTGTGATATCTTCCTATTAGATTGTAAGCTCTTACCAACAAAATCTATCAGGAAGAGATCGAAAAAAACTGTAGATTTTAAAAACTGCAGATGATATAAAATATTTGGGAGTCTTCCTGCTAAGATAAACTCAAGAACTATATGAACATCATTAAAAAACACTTCACTAAAATAGTTCTAAACAATTGGGAAAACATCAATTATTCATACATAGGCTGAGTCAATATAATAAAATGACAATTCTAGCTAAATTAATTTGCTTATTCAATGCCACACCAGTAAAAATATCAAGAACTAGAAAGAAATCATTACAAAACTGATTTGGAAGAATGAACAATCAATATTATTATAAAGGAAATCAAAGAAAGAATGTGAAGGAAGGCATCCTAACAGTACTAAATTTCAAACTAAGCAGCAATCATGAAAATAATCAATCTGGTACTGGCTGAGAAACATAACAATAGAACAATCAGTGGAACAGGTTAGATACATGATATGTCAATTGTTTGATACACCCAAAGTTCCAAGTTTTTGTTGTCAGAACTCATCAATTGATGAGAATTGCTGGAAATATTTGAGAGTAGTTTGGCAGAAAATAGGCACAGTCCAACAGCTCACAAAATAAACCAAACTAAGGACAACATGGTTAAATAATTTAGGCATAAACCATCATAAGCAAATTGGGAAAGCATGGGGAAAAAGTACCTACTAGATCTATGAACAAGGGAAGAGTTTATGAGGAAACAAGATAGGATCACAGAAAATAAAATGAATAATTTTGATTACTTAAAAATGTTTTGCAAAAACAAAATCAATGATGTCAAAATTAGAAGGAAAAAAAAACAGGAGTAAGATTTTTGTAGCAATTTTATCTAATAAAGACCTAATTTCTTAAATATATAGGAAACTGAACCAAATTAAAAAAAACTAAAAACCATTTATCTATTAATAAATAGGCAAAGGAAATACAAAGGAAATTTTCAAAAGAGATCAAAACTATCATTATATAAAATGTTCTAAATCACAATTGATTAGAGAAATACAAATTAAAATAACTCTGAAGTACCACCACATCCCTATTAGATTGGCTAACATAACAAAAAAATGATCAATGCTGGAGGGAATATGGAAAAGTAGAGGTTCTAATAAACTATTGGTGGAGTTGTGAACTGGTCCAAATGTACTAGAGAACAATTTGGAACTATACATATTCCTTGACCCAGCATATTCCCACCAGGTCTATATCCTAAAAGCTCAAAAAAAAGGGGGAAGGACCAAAATGTAAAAAAAGAAAAATTAGTTCTTTTTGAGGTGGCAAAGAATTGCAAATTGAGGGAAGGCTCATTAATTGGACTATGGCTGAATATTTTGTCACATGTGATTATTAGAGAACACTATTGTGCTATAAGAAATGAAAACCAGGATAGTTTCCAAAAAATTTGGAAAAACTTATATCAACAGATATAAAATGAAGTGATTAGAACCAGAACATAGTGATAGTAATATTGTAACAACTAAAAGTGTATCAACTAAAAGACTTAGTCACTCTGATCAATACATACATTTATAATAAATACAATCCAAGACCATTCCAAAATATTTATGATGAAAAATGCTATCCATCTCCAAAAAAAGAAGTGAAGACCTCTGAGTGGCATGCCTTTTTTCCATTATCTTTGTTTCTTGCTTTTATTGATTGTTGTTTCTGCAATAGGGTTAATAAAGAAATATGTTTTGTATGACCTCACATAAAAAAAGATATCATATTTCTTGCCTTCTCAATATGTGAAGGAGGGTGTAGGAGGAGAAAGAGAATTTGGAATTCAATTTTTAATGATTTTTTTTGTTTTTTGTTTTAGGTTTTTGCAAGGCAAATGGGGTTAAGTAGCTTACCCAAGGTCACACAGCTAGGCAATGATTAAGTATCTGAACTCCAGTACTCCTGACTCCAGGGCCAGTGCTCTATCCACTGTGCCACCTAGCCACCCCTTAATGAATATTTTTAAAAATATTTTGAAGAGATAGTAAGTCCTTGAGGGCAGGGACTGATTTTATTCTCTAATTTGTATCTCCAGTGTTTAGAACTAGCATATATTAGGTGCTTAATAAATGCTTGCTGAAGTGAATTAAATAGCATAATCATCTACCTATAGTATCTATCTAGTATGATTTGTTAAGAGGATGTAATAAAAATGCATTTAAATTATGTGTAAACCTTAAAAAAAACTAGCAATCACTCAACAAGTATTAATTAAGTACCTACAAGATTCAAGGCATTGTGCTTGGTGTTGGGGATTTTTATTTGCACTGTATCAGGGGATATAGCATTTCTGCAAATAAGAAATTATAGGATGTATACAAAATAAATATTGTTGTTCATCCTTTGTTTTTAAAGAGGACCAATGACATCATGGGGTGATGTGGTGACTTTCATGGAAATTAGATATAAGTGAGACATATTTGCAAAAAAATTGTCAATCTCTCTCTTTCAGGGTCATCAAGGTTCTGTGGCAAGACTGATGATGATGTTTCTCCTAAATCCCTGAAGAAGACCATGACATCAGGGAGGTGAGGCCATGACAAGCACATGAATTAGATTTGAATGAGGGGGATACTGTGCTGTCACCAGTCTCACTTTCTCCGGGAGCCATCTGGATTCAATGGCCAAATAGGAATTAGGATGACTGGAGATGGCCCTGGATGTGAGGAAATCAGTGTTATGTAACTTACCCAAGATCACAAATCTAGTAAGTGTTCAGTGTCTGAGGTCAGATTCAAACTCCCATCCTCCTGACTCCAAGGCCTGTATTCTTTCCACTGCACCACTAATTATTCCTTGAGGCAAGACTGAAGTCAAGATGACTAGCAATATTTGCCCAAGTTGTGATGAATGACTTTGACTTCTTCAATGTCTGCCTAAACTGTAAGTATGCCACAATACCTGCTTCAGTTGTATACATGGTCCTTGGAACAAATTGTTCTCATCCACTCATTCTGTTGAGAGAAATCTTTACATTCTTGGTACCCCATACTCAATGACATGTTTAAGGTCTAACAGCAACCCTCAACCTGTTTTAGCCTGGCTGCTGAGATAGTTTAACTGGGGTGTGGTCACTGCTACATGCTACAGCTTCTTAGAGCCACAGCTGAGAGCTGACAGGTAGACACCACAAGTGGATGAGCAGCCCTGAAAAGGACTCAGCAAGTTCTCACACCAGAGGTGCCAGTATTCTATGAAGACTCTAGAACACTCCATCCATAGTGGCTAAGAATTTGAATTCAAAATCCAATGGATTTTATTTCACAGATTTGAATCTTCTTTGTGGAAGTCACATCTAAATTAAGTAACAGATATTTATTGAACACACTGATAACCTGGGGATTCTGGAAGACTTTTTGAAAGAGGAGAACTTTAAAAGGAACTAAGGATTCCAAGGGACAGTAATAAGAGGGTCAAAGGAATGCTATGTACAAGAAGAGGCAGCAAGTAGAACTATTTGAACAAAGTATAAGAAGCTTTAGGAGAAGTAGTCTGAAATAGTCTCAACCTACTGAGAGACTAGAGGTATATGGGAAGGGTTTTAAATGATAAAAGCATTTGTATTTCATCCTAGAATCAATGGGAAGCTGCTAACATTTCTTGAACAAGAGAGTGACATCATCAGAGATGAACTTTAGGAAAAACAGCTATAATTAGTTCTTGTTAATCCCCTGCTCAACTCTAAACAAAACTTTGCCCCTCTCCCAATTGCTGATTAGGACAAAAGAGAACCTAGGATAGTTTTCTGCTTTGGCCAGACATTCTTGTCAGGACATATGCTTGAATTTATTATTATCAATTAGCAAATGTATCCCTAGACTCAAAATAGGAAAGGGATTCTACAAGGAATTTTTATGGGAACCTAAGAAGTTTCCCTATTGAGTCACAGTTGGCATTATTAATTCATAAAGAAGCAATTTGAAAAATTAGAGCTTATATTATATATGCTTAGAGCATATATATATATATATATATATGCTTATTGATTAAAAATTATGAATTCCTCTGAGTTCTTCTGCTGATTCTCCTAGGAATATTTCTTCTTATAAATTCATCAGGACAAATCTATATTGATTCTGAGTGATAATGCAAAATTTAAGTACAAAATGGTAGAATAGCAAGCTGTCCATGAATTTTGAGAATCTGATAAAGATCTAATTTGCCAAGAAAAGTAGACAATTTAAAAAAATCATGTCCAAGTCAAAATGACCATTACCATTAGTAATAGTCTGTGCTCCCTTATTATGATTTTCTTATTATTAGCTTATACTAATGAGCATATATGAGTCCAATCAGCATAGTAGGTTGGCAAACCCAGTGCTTATGGAAAGGCCATATTTACTTTATTTATTATCTGAAATATAAGGAATACAGATGTGAACAAAGTTGTTGGTGGTGTCCTTCATATTGGAAGACCATGACATCAAACAAATGATAGCTTGACAAGCATTTTATGTTAATTATACTGAGGGGAATGTTGTGCAAAGGCATCCTTCTCACTCTTTTCCAGGAAAGTCATCAGCCCATGGCCTGATCAAGGAGGAAACAGGACTTTTGATAATATTCTGAATACTGTGGAAATGATTTCTCTCCCATATTCATTCAGTGGCAAATAAATGGATGGATGAGAAGTGACTCACATTTGAATGAAGTTCAGTCAATAAGATAGTTAATTAGCCCTTGTTAAATGCCTACTGCATGCCAGAAATTTTATTAGCAGGAAAAGAACTGAGATCTAGTATTCATTAAAGTATAGTAAAGTGGATCCAATGAAGCATTCAAATGACCTCCTTTTGCTTCCTTTTCATGTCCTATCACACACACCCTCCAATGGCCTCCATTATACTTTTAACAACCTTTAAATTCTCCTAATAATTTAAAATGGAAAATTAAAAATATTTCCAGGTGAAAATCTATAAATGTCTGGATATATATATATATATATATATATATATATATATATATACATACATATATATGTGTGTGTGTGTATAATATATATATATACAGTGATAAAAATGTAATAACAACAATGATGATAATTTATATAGCACTTTAAAACTTAGAAAGTTTTTCTCAAAACAGTACTGTATAGGGGCAGCTAGGTAGCACAGTGGATAGAACACCAGCCCTGGAGTTAGGAGTACCTGAGTTCAAATCCAGCCTCAGACACTTAATAATTACCTAGCTGTGTGGCCTTCGGCAAGCCACTTAACCCCATTTGCCTTGCAAAGACGTAACAAAAAAAAAAGTACTGTATGGTATATGCTCAAATAGATGAGATCATATCAGTTCAAGAGTTCCCTCCAATGAGGCAGATTTCAACTCATAACTATCTGTCATCCCGTGCAACTATTGTAAATGTCCTCCCCTAAGTTTCTACTGAGGATATTATCCATCAGGCTAGAAGCATTCCTTGGCTTCTACTGATGTCATGAGAGTTCAGTGGAACGCTCTAAGTTACTACTAATAATCACATGTTGACCAGTCCATTGTTTTTCCCCCTATCATACAATTTGTTGTATGATACAATATCTTTGTTATATGATACAATCATATAACATCTTTCACTCCTTTTCTTCTTCAGAGTCCCTCATTGGAAAAGCTCCCCTCATAGCTGAGGTAACCCCAGGATGAGGTAGAAGATAGACCAGAGCTGGAGAACTTTTTATTTTGGGGGGTTCTTTAGGAGTATATTTTCTCTTTTGTTTCAGTCCTGATGGGACTTCCCTTTGAAAAGTCAGTGCTAAGACCCTTAATGCTGCTGCTCCACTAAAACAGCATGAGCCCCTTTTTGTTGTCATAGAACTCTCAGAGCATTGGGATTGGAGTGAAGGTGAGTCCTGGTCTTCACTCCCTTATTCTCGCTACCTTACATCCCATAGAGGTCTCCTGCTCACTCAACTCTGCATAGCAAGAACATTAGATCCTTCTTTCCACTTTGGCCATGATTTCTTTAAACAAAACAAATCTGTTCTTCAGAGATTCTGAATATTTATGTATGTATATAAGTATATGTGTATATAAACATGTGATTTCCCCCACCACCACCATGCACTTCCCCACTACGCTCAGTTTGACACTTATTTTTAATTCTTTGGAGACAGTTATATTCTATGTCTCGTAGTAATATACCAACACTTATAGAAAGTTGGTATGAAAAAAATAGACCTGTGATTTCATTGAGACAGGAAGATGTATGTTTACCAAAGTATTCATCATTTTAAAGGACAGGATTCAGAGAAAAGTCTAGGTCAAAGAAAGATTCTTTTTCATGGACAAGGAGGTCCTCCAAATGTTCTTATCCTAGCAACCTAAGAATTTGGGGGCAACAAATAGGTTATATTTAGTTTTATGGGGCTGTGATGGAATAGCTTCTCCTCCCTATTCACCTATATTTCAGTGTGCTCAACACTTTTAAGAATTTGCCTCAGTCTATATATCTGGGGCAAACAGTCCAGATGAACATGTTAGAACCAAAAATACAGAGAGCACTTTCAGGAAATTGCAAAACCTCCTCACTGATCCCAAGTTTCCCAAGAAAGTTGGATGTATGGTGGAAGTATTAGTATAGTTATTTAACAAATGAGGAAACTGAGGGTTCAAGGGAGGAAGTAACATTTTTCAAAGTCATAAAAATAGGAAATGTTTGAGATAGAAACCTAGGTGTTCTGTCCACAAGCATAATGCCATTTTTATATTACTCCAGTAAGTAAAAGAGAAAAGAACCACACTATGTCCCTACAGAAAGCACAACTGAATTCTTTTCATACTCTATTTATCTCTCCCTTTCCAGGTATACTCCCTTATCAGTGACTTGTTCTTTTTATTGCATTATTAGATGACTAAAGCTTTTCTATATTCATATATTTCTGTAATTATTTTTATGAAAAAGGAATTTAATGGGGTCAAAAAAGAAATCAAGAAAATCTAGTTAAAAGAATTATTAAGCGTGGTGTTACTTAGTGTCAGCTGTATACTCTAGTATGCAGCTCTGGAATAGATTTAGAAGCTATTTGGTGAGCAAAAATTGACTAAGTCTAATAGACTAAGTTAAAAAAAAGATATTAGACTATTGCAAATAATGTTTGCAGGTACAAAACAAATCTCAATCTCCAAGGAAGTGTAAGATAGACTGGGTTAAAAATTAAAATGACAATTACCCAAGCATTTCCCTCCTCTGTCAAACAGCACACATAAATCACATTTCCCATCCATGGCTGTATTTTCAACTAAATAGACCATTACTATGTTTTGGATATCAGTTAACCAAGCCAGCTACCTAGCTACCCTAGCTAAGTATTTCTAGCTTTCATTTCCTTTTGTCAGTACAAAATGTCAAAGTTCAGAGTTTCTTGCAATTAGATTCCTGTTCCAAATAAGAAAGAACATCTGTAAACAGAATTTATGCTGTGCTTCAAACCCAACTTGGGAGATCTTCAAGGGGCTGTTGTGACAGTTCTTGGAAAGAGGAATAGCCATTGAGAATTGGAATTGCTGTGTCTACCCAGAAAAATCACTGATCATTACCTCAATACCATAACATTTGCTTACAGAAGAAATATAGTTTTTTATTCAATAGAATTATTTTTAGGTAGGTTGGCCTTCATATTTCAACTACTAGAGACTTTAAATTCCAGGGTTGTGTACAAGAACCTACAACAGGGTGATGATAATGTCGAGGGGAGGATAGTATAGAAGAGATATTCTGAAGGTAAAAATGATCAGCCTTGGCAACAGGATGAAAGACAATGAGTTGAGGATGACACCTAGCTGATAAGACTAGGGAACTAGAAGAACATTAATTTCCCTAGCCACTCTTTTTAGAACCAGTTACAATTTCACTCATATCCCCAAATCACTGGTTGTGGAGGTAGAATTAGAATATCAATTTTTCCGTATTGCCTTTCCAAACTCTCCTATAAAATGTATTTTGTAATTTCGGCTTTTACAAGGTTCATTCAAACCAATTTAATCTAAATTCTGATAACCGTTATCTTTTCTTATTGTTTCTGTTGGTGTTATATCATTTCAGTGGTGTCTGACTTTTGGGGACACCATTTGAGATTTTCTTGGCAAAAAGATACTATTTATGCTCTTTCCTTCTCTAATCTGTTATCTACTCACCACAATTTTTCCCTTTGTTCTCAATAAATCCAGTACCTTACTCATATTCTTCCTATTCTGTCTTAATTACTTTCAGATAGACAGACAGACAGACAAACAGATAGATAGACAGACAGACAGACAGACAGACAGACAGGCAGACAGATGCTGACAGTCCTTCAAAAACCCTAATTTCTCACTTAGAAACCATAACCTTTAAGATTCTCTTTTGCCTCTGACCACTACCTACCTTCAGGTACCTTCTTTCCCCTTATTCCCAGATATACATTTATTTCTCTCTTACTGCCCTTTTGGGTTAGATGAATTTCTGTATCCAACTATGTGTTCTTCCTCTCACCCCAATCTTGAAACATTTCAGATGAGAATAGATTTTAAAATTGTTCACTCCCCCATTTCCCCCACTGTCCTTTTCATTGTATAAACTAATACAAGCCCTATTTTTGTAAGATAATTCTCTCCCAGTTTTTTCCTCTCTCCTCTCTCATTGTTTTCCTACCCATTCCAATCTTCTTTTTTGAGATTATCAAAAAAAATAACAGAATCACACTCAGGTTCTCTATCTAATTAGATTTTCTCAAAGGCCCCTGGTGATGATTAAGTTCTGAAGAGTTACATATATCATCTCTCCATATACTATCATAAAGAGCTTAACCCTTTTTAGTTCCCTGTGATTTCTCACTCATATTTATCTTTTAATATTCTCTTGACTACTGTGATTGAATTCAGGCATTCCTGACTCCAGATCTAATCCTCTATCTATTATTCTAGCTGCCTGGAAGTCAGGCATTTGAAGACAGTCAATGGATGTCATATATGAGGAAAAGCAAGTAAATCAGTATTACTGAATGATAGAAATTATAGATGGGAGTAGAAAATGAGAAGATAAAATAAGATTCTTGGTTTTAAAGACCTTTTCATGACTATCAAAGGAATTTATATACTTTATATATCATCAGGAACTTATACAGTCAGATGTGCACTTTTGGAAAGTCACTTTGGAAGAGAGTTATATTCAAGACAGTGGAGAGAGAGAAGAAACATTTTTGCTTAGCTCTCCCAACATACTTCTTTCATGATAACACAGGGAACACACCAGAATTAATTCTGATCTGGAAAGCAAAGAAAAATTCAATGAGTCATTTTTCTAGTAGAGGGCAGCTTAAGCAGACAGAGAGGTCTATAGACCTCTGTTCAGTAAAGTAGCATAGTAGTAGCAGTAGTTAAATGGGGTGCATTCCAGTGCTGAGACAGAAAAGAATTCAAGATAAGAACCCCAAGATGGGGAGAAAGAACCGGGGGTGGGTAGAAATCATAGGGCTAGATTTGGAGTTAGGATGCCCTGAATTCAAATACATCCTCAGACACTTTTGTGATTCTGGCTCAGCTTCTTCATTTTTAAAATGGAACTAATGCTCCCATGGTTGTTGTGAGGATTAAATGAGATAATTATAAAGTGCTTTGCAAACCTGCAAGCATCATATAAATGCTAATTATTACAACTCATCTCAAGAACCACCTACAAGAGGCCTTTTCTGATCTTCATACATCCCAAGTTGCTTCTTCTGTCCTTTTTAAGGTTATCTACTATTCTGTATTTATTTTTTCTAATTCAAGTACTTGTCTTTCCCTTTATAATTTAAGATCCTTGATGGAAGGGCTGTCTTGTGGTCTATTCTTATTTCTTTCCTTGATCCTGTATATGTATGTCTGTCTGTCTCTCCCCCTTTTGTAATCCCAGCACTTAGCATACTGCCTGGCCCATAGTAAACTCTTAATAAATGTGGTTGATGAGTTTCTGGTGCTTTTATGGCTCCTTCATATTATTCAAATCTTATTTTATATTATATTTCATATGAATTATAATTCTGAAAGATCACTTGCTTACTTAATTATCATTGTCATTGAGTCACTTCAATTATGTATAATCATAACCCCATTTTAGGTTTCTTGGTAAAATTGCTGGAGTGGTTTGCTATGTCCTTCTTCAATTCATTTTATATATAAGGAACCTGGGACAAAAAAAAGGTTCACACAACTAGAAAGTGTCTAATGTCAGATTTGAACTCAGGAAAAAGAGTCTTCCTGACTCAGGTGAGGTACTCTATCCATTGAGTCATGTAGCTGTCCTCCTCAAACACGTAAGTCAATTATATCTCTCAGTTGAAATTCAAAGAAAATATTTACACTGACTTCTGCCTAAATACAATATTTATAGTATTAGGAAATCAGCTTCATTTTCACATTGTCTCAAGTGAGAAAAGTCTAGAACTATAAGTTCACCCTAGATTTATTGAGAACTACACTCACTTTATCAAAGCCTCCTTTTTAGGTTTACAGCTCAAGGCAGGATATTTCCTAGAATTAATTCCTTCACTCTATCTGAATACCCTTCCTGAACAGTGTCACTGACTAATCAGAATTAAATACATTTATAGCAGCAAGCAATTCACATTGTTAAACAGGATACTGAGGTCTCAGAATAGACTTTATTAGATAAAAAGTAAATGTCAGAAAAGGTCAGAAAAAGGTGGTCTTCCAAACAAAGATGACTAAAAAAAATTATACATTTGATCTAAAAGAACATAGAGTGTTAAGAAAATTCAGAAATCCTTTTGGATATGTTTACTTTTTTTCTGAAAAAGAATGCAGCAGCAGAAATAGATTTAACAAATCTATTTTACTTCTTAAATTAACAATTCCTTTTTATGAGCTTCTCTATTATGCACATCAAAACAATTCTAAAGCTGAATGAATTGTATGTTTATTAACAGAACTTTTCTGTTCACAGAATTACCTACTTAGAAGGGACCTCAGAGGCCATCTAATCACAAAGAAAATAGCTTGATGATTTCAGCAACAATCAATTTTCTTGACAAAATAAATATTCAGTAAAATTTTATTTTAAGATTAAAAGGTAAAAATAAGTTAAAGATAATTAGTAAGCTTTTGGTATTGGTTAAGGTTGTTATGTTTTTTCAATTTAAATGTGTTATTAAAGTTGTTATGGTTTTGTCAATTCCATGAAAAGAGGAAAATTTAAATATAATTTTTAAGACTTTGGTATTGGTTAAGTATAGAATTGCTAATGTATGAATCAAATAAATATAATTGATCAAATCCTTTGCATTCAATACTCAGAAGCATCTGCATACTTTTAACAAAACTGGTTTATTTCTATTATATCAAATGAAAACATTATTTATGGGGATGCTAATTTTAAAGAAATTTTGTATGATTATACACTTTGGTATAGATTTAGTTTAGAAATTAGGCATGTAATTCTAGACAAATGTTCATAATTATGATTAAAGACCAGTTGAATGTTAGATGTCATATTAACTAGAATGCTAAAAATGGATTTAGAAAGAGCTGGTTTCAAACCTTACTTCTGGTGTTCTCAAGCTATGTGATTCCAGAAAAGTCCTTTAAACTTTTGAGTCTCAGTTTCTTCATCTATACAGTGAAGATAATCGATAATTAAATAGTAAAAGAAAATTCATAATAAAAGATACCTTTATGACATATAGAGTGATGAGGTTCAGATAAGATGATAACTCCTATTTACATAGTCCATTAATGTTTGTAAAGTGTACCACATACATTAGCAATTATATTTTCTAAAGTTCTTAATGACTTCAAGAAGAAAAGGAAGCAGAAAGTTCACTCAGCTGTCTCTGACCCATCTGTTCTCCATAAACAGAGAAAAGAGAGCAGCTCTTGATTTGGAAATGGGATTAGTCAGGATTGATTGAGGCAGATTAAGAAACTGTTGGCTGCAATATGGCAAGAGAGGTCTACCGGGAACACGTTTCTCAAACTCTCTATGATAGGTTTCCCTAGAACCTCAGGCTGGCAAACAGATTGCTACAACCTCACTTAAGAGATGTGCTTTACTGCTCACAATTAAAACCTATGATTTTCCTCTCTTCTTCCCAGATCAATTTAGCTATCAACTTTAAAGAACCAAAGAATCTTGAAAGAGACCAGAAATGAAAACAAAATACCAAAGTGTCATAAAACAAAAGAAAAAAGAAAACAAAAATCCCATTTAAGTTAGATCTAAACAATGGTTGTATTTGGAGGAGAAATCCATCATTGCTTTTCTATTGGGAGAGGGATTTTATCTGTTCACTTTATTATGGGGAAAATTACTTTTCATTTTTTATTTTATTCATATTTTATTTTATAAATTCATCTTATGAACTGGTTATCAGCAATAAAAATGATCTTTCAAAAGCCATCACTCCTTTTGTTTGTCCTCTTTCCCTTTCCTCTCAATAATATTCTTTTTCAGCTACTGTAGAAACAATTATGAAATGTCAGCATTAGTACTATCCTCTTTTGATTTTATTAATTCCTCCTTTAATTTTTAGAATTTCTAATTTGATATTTAATTGGGGATTTTTTTATTCGTTCTTTCTCTAATTTTTTAGTTGCATGTTTAGTTCATTGATTTCCTCTTTCTCCAATTTATTCATGTAAGCATTTAGAGCTATAATATATCCCCTGAGAGTCGCTTTGAATGAATCCCATAGGTTTTGGTATGTTGTTTCATTATTATCATTATCTAGGATAAAATGGTTAATTCTTTCTATAATTTGTTTTTTGGTCCACTCATTTTTTAAAATGAGGTTATTCAGTTTCCAATTTGTTCTGGGTCTGTATCTCCTTGGCCCAGTATTGCATATGGCTTTTATTGCATTGTGATCTGAGAAAGATGTATTCACTATTTCTGCCTTTCTACAGTTGATCATTAGGTTTTTATGTCCTAGTACATGGTCAATTTTTGTATAAGTTCCATGTGTTTCAGAGAAAAAGGTATATTCCTTTCTATACCCATTCAGTTTCCTCCATAAGTCCACCATATCTAACTTTTCTAACAATCTATTTACCTCCTTAACTTCTTTCTTGTTTAGTTTATGATTGGATTTATCTAGATCTGATAGCGGGAGGTTGAGGTCTCCCACTAGTAGAGTTTTGCTGTCTCTGTCTCCCTGTAGTTCTTTCAGCTTCTCCTCTAAGAATTTAGGTGCTGTCCCACTGGGTGCATCTATATACAATATTGAAATGACTTTATTGTCTATGGTACCTTTTAGGAGGATAAAGTTTCCTTCCTTATCTCTTTTAACGCTATCTATTTTTGCTGCTGCTTTGTCTGAGATAAGGATTGCTATCCCTGCTTTTTTTTTTACTTCAGCTGAAGCAAAATATATTTTGCTCCAACCTTTTAACTTTATATGTATCTCTCTGCTTCAAATGAGTTTCTTGTAAGCAGCATATTGTAGGATTCTGGTTTTTAATCCACTTTGCTATTTGCTTACATTTTAAGGGAGAGTTCATCCCATTCACATTCAAGGTTATGATTACTAATTACTTATTGCCCTCGGTGCTATCTTCCCTCCATTTGTATTTTTCCCTCTTTCTCCCCCCTTTATCCATATTCCCCAGTATTTTGTTTCTGAATACCACACCCTTCAGTGTGTTTGCCCTCCTATATCACACCCTCCCCTTTCTTTCCCCTTTCCCTTTTTTCCCTTCCCTTCCTTTTGTTAGTACTATCCTCTTAATATGATGCTATAGCTAGAATGACAAAAATACCAAACTCATATTGGATTCATGTCTGTCTTTTCATGTAGCTGTATCAAATCAGTTGCCATGTTTTGCTACTTCTCTCTCATACAGAATTTTTCTAATACTCTATGTTCCTTTAGATCAAATGTATAATTAAATCAAATAATCAAATTCTAATTATTTATAATTATTGAATTAAGGGATATTCCAATAATTTAATTATTTGCTTTAATCATTACTAATTATTTTGTTATTTTAACTATTTTACTTGATGTTTTTCTCATCTAATACTATTCTAGTACTTCTTACATGGCTACTAAAGTCATTTTTCTCAAGGACTGATGTGAACATTGACTTCTCTTCTCAATCAACTTCAGATGCTCTCTATTTCCTCTAGACAAAGTATAAAATTTGTTATTTAGCTTCCCCCCCTTTTTAAAAATAATTTATTTATTTTGTTATTTAGCTTTTAAAATCCTCTACAACTCTAACCCAACTTCTTTCCATCCTGCTTAGTCATCACTCCCCATCTAGCACTCTGTAACCCAGTAAAACTCTCCTATTAGTTCCTCCACAGAGTTCCTCCTGTCTCCACGCCTTTGTAGTAGTTATTTCCTTATGCCTGGAACCACTTGTTTCTTACCTCAAACTCATAGGATCTTTCTTTAAATAAAGTTTAGATCCTTATTCTACCTGAAGTAATGTGATATAAGCAAAATGATGAAATAGAGTGCTGGTCTCCTTTGATACATATTAGCTGTATGACCCTAGACAAGTCACTTAATAGGAGAGAAGATGCTAGTATGATCATGATCTTCATAATCAAAGAACATATCTAGTCCCTATTCCTATTTTTTCAATTACTTCTGTGGTTGATACAAAATGTCAAGGGCAGTTTGGTGGCACAGTGGATAGAGCACCAGCCCTGGAATCAGAAGGCTCTGAGTTCAAATTCAGCCTCAGACATTTAATAATTGCCTAGTTGTATGACTTTTGGCAAGTCACTTAACCCCATTGCCTTAAAATAAATAAATAAATACATAGATAGGTAAATAGATAAATAGATAGATAGATAAGATAAAAAAGTCAAATTATTGACATCATCCTTTGTCCCTCCCCCAACTAAAGTTCTCTTTCATAGCCTCATTCTTTTGTAAAGGTGACAAGTTTTTCAAAGTCCATGCCACTAAAAATCAAACCTTTACAGATCTACCAAGTTTTAAACAAAAAAAAATATTAAAATTAGAAGTTGAGTGTGGTATATGGAAACATTTGATCTATGTTTGAATGTCATCTGTGACACTAAATGATATAGTCACTACATTGTAGTCTCAATTTCCTCATCTGTAAAATGTATTTCATGGGGCAAACATACTGCTCTAAATAATTGAACCTTTCTGTTTAAAGAAGAATTTTATGTCTATTTTTAGGGAGCAGGCTATCAAAAGTTTAAGAGGCCTATTCTCTAAAAGGCTGGTAATGAAGTGATAGCTTTTATAGTAATTATTTTGACCACAGCAACTCATGAAGGTAGAATATTAGGGAACTGAAGAGTAGCAATTCAAATAGAACTGTAGAAATAACTGATGAAACCATAGATCCTCAAAATACTGAAGGGTTCCACTAAGCTGAGTCCAGATTTGATAGATATCAGACCAATGGCAAAAGTTTTACCCAATTGTGAAATGTTGTAAATATCAAATCAGAGGATTGTGTCTTTTAGTTCACAGCAAAAAAATTTTTTTTTAAATAAGTGTCTGCCAAGAGTTAGATCTATGCTATCAAATTTGGCATCAATTTGGCAGCTAGAGGATTGTTTGGAGAAGACATAGATTGAAGACAGGGATACCGATAAGGAATCTACTGCAATAGTTCAGATGAAAGGTGATGAGAACCTGTTGTTAGCCTTTGAGATTGGCAAGCAGAGGAGAGGTGACATCAATCAATGGTCAGAGATGGCACAGATGGCAAGGGAATAATAGAAGACTTTACTCATATAATTCTTTTATATTCTAGACTTCTTTTTTTCATGATCCCTCATTGGTTAAGTCTACACACATCCACAATGTGCCTTTCTATTGTCCTTTATGTGATAACTCATCTTTGACATTCATTAGCAGTTATCCTACTGCTGGACAGTAACATCAGGAGAATGTTATTGTTAAAGAAGAGACTATGCTTCCATGGAAAAAAGGAGATTTAGGTTTTCCAAAAAGGTATTCACTACAGGGGTGAGCAAGAATCAGGTAAAGTGTAGATCAAAGATAATCTATGATCAAAGATGAACCCTATGAATGGTCAAGTTCTCCAGTGATTCCTATTTTAAGTTGACTTGGTGCATCAAGCTCTTTCTGGCCACCCCCACTGAAAAACCATGAAACATCCTTCAACTACCCATACAAAAAAAAAAGATCAACTTGATTAAAATCTTTTGCCCAGATTTCAAAGAAAGTCAAATCATCTTTAAAACTGGCAGCAAAACAAAACCACTGGGAGATAGTAAGCACAGTGACTGTGAATTTTCATCATTAAAAAATAACTATAGCTAATACATTATACCTACTACGTACCAGACATCATACTAAGCACTTTACAAATATAAATACATTAATGCTAATGACAACCCTGGGAAGTAAATGATGTTATTTCCATTTTATGGATGAAATAACGAGAACAAAGAGATATTGAGTGTCTTGCCCAGGGTCACACAGCAAGTGTCTGAAGTTATATTCGAACTCAGCTCTTTCTGACTCAAGTGCTCTTTACGCTGTACAACTCATCTTCCATATTGATACTAATATCAATGTTAACAAAAATAAAATTCACTAATCATTCTGGCTAAGCAATGACATTTTAATTTTAATTCTGAGCTTCTAAATGGTGCCTATGTATTACTTTTTAAAAATTATAAGCATAGGATAATGTATTACATACTGCCTCTACCCTAACACCAGATCTACAAGTAGAAAAACAAAATTATCCAGGAGATTTTTGAGGCTTTTATTCTAACTTTGGTAAGGATTATACTTAAACAGTCCAGAAAGCAGAAACTCTACCCAATTTTAAAAGCTTCCAGAATGGACCTCACAATTTCCCTCGATAATCCAGTTGAGTACCCCTAGAAACTTTAGTTTACAAAGCCTTCCTTATATCTGATCTGATTCCCTCAAGCTGCAATTTCAACCCATTTCATCTTTCTCTTTTTCTAACTGGAGGTGAATAATAGTAGAGCACAGACTTCTGTGTTCATGAGGCATTTATATACACTTATTAAATTGACATTGAGCCCTTTCTTCTTCAGGGTCTGCAAATCCACTTTAATCTTTTCTCAAAGGTCTTCTTTCCTACCCTTTAATTTTCTCTGTAATCCCCTGTAAACTATCTCCACATCTCCTTTTAATTGTGAAATTCAAAACTGCCTATAGTAAAAATCTGACCAGTGCTGAGTATGATAAGCTCCTTTTTATATATCTTCATATCACTTTAATAGAACAGCACTGCTAAATAATAAAGTATTAAATGAAAAAGCATTTTTAAGTGTTTATTATGCTCAAAGTGTTGCTCCACTTTGTACCAGGGATTCAATTAGAAAAACAAGACAAACTCTGCTTTCAAGGAGTTCACATCCTAATAGACAACAAGTAGGTTTCAGCTGCATGTCTGATGGAAAGGCTTATGATGCTTGGGGTACAGTAGCAGAGATGATAATGTATCTTCTTTAATGTAACTTCCACCAATCAATTCATATCTGTTTTTGATGCTGAACAATTTTACAGAACAAAGGACTTTGGTGTTGAGAACTATTTTTCTGAGTCTTCAGGAGTTATGGCAGCTGAAGAAGGATAGGGTACAATATCATTAGAATCAATTGCTGGGTTGTATCTCCATAGGAGTTGCATCCCAGTTTGATGACAGGAAGGGTTGTGCTAGAAACAGGACTGGGGGTGGTGTGGAAGTGGAAGGAAGAGGGTAGCTCTTGGGCTTAACTGTTCTTTAGTGACAGATGGTCAGCAATTTTATTGTCAGTAGTGACATGAAAGGTGGGCTCCTACTCCATAGTGATGGCTCCCCTCAATGATGGCTGTAGCATCCAAGCTGAAAGCAGTCATCTGGAGAACAGGGGTATTGCTAGTCCAAAGCCCTTGAGTTCAGAGTCCTGAGCTATCTCCACTGGGGTCAGAGGAAAAGCAGTAGAGGGAGGAATAACTTGGCTAGACCTTAAGATCATGCCTTTCTCTTTTTATAGAAGCTTCATACAGCTCACCTGAAGTTTAGTGTCAGCTAAGCAGGCAATTCAAATAGGCTGCCATGGTCTGCTCCTTTCTTCAGTCTAGCTCACAGTCCTCTCTACTAGGATGGATCAAAATCCCTGAAGCTGCCTCCTTTTTAGCATGACTATATCTCCACATTCATATCTCTATTAAAAGCTGCATACACTCTCTCCTACTATTCCAGGATCTCAACTGACATAACTAATAAGGAGTGGAATGAGGAAAGAAAAGTCCCCAATTACTCCCAAAGAGGTCTTCCCAACCTAAAACATTATTGAACCTGGAATACTCAATTCTCAAACTTGAATTGCTGAACTTCATCTAGCTATTTAAAAATCTCCACAGGTGTGGCAAACTTGCTTGATCACTCAGTCTGTTTTGTCCTAGATACAATCAAAGCAGTTCACAGAGTATCTAGATATACCTCATCTATATATCTAAACCTAATTTTATATAAGTGCATTGTATGATTAAATCACCTGAGCAAGAGGATTGGGATGATCATGTTGCCCCTCCCTTATACACTTAATAAAAGATTAAATGAATTCATGAGAAACCCTAAATGTTCCTTTCATCTCCTGCCTCTAAATAAAACTTGATTTTTCTATTGTGGAACAAGATTGTGTAAATGGATCCTTTCCCCTACACCCTGCCCATAGTCTCTGCCTTTTAATGCAGCTTCTAAAACCATTATTGCAACTTTATCACTAAATAACTTTGCAGTTGATCTCCTCCACTTAAACTCTCATCATTGTAATTTCCTAACCCCTCAATGATTTCAATATATGTCTTAGCTCTCCTTCTCTATTCCACTTTCTATTACCATCTTCAGTGATTTTACCACCCATATTGATAATCTAATCCAATATTCTTGATCTCACAATTCCACAACCTCCTCCTCCTTTTGTTCTTCTTCAAAAATGAAGGACAATATCATCATCACAACCTCCTCTACTCCAATAACATTCATTCATATTCTAATTCACTCATCTGGCCAACTTTTGGACAAGTTCCATACTTTTCAACATATAAGACCATTCCTTACTTTCTCAGTCTTCCATCTATATCAAGTATCTTAAAACCTTAGTTTCAGGCTGCTTGCAAACATTACTTCTTCCCCTTAAGGGCATTCTTTATTTGATTTTGTTTAGCAGATCATATAATCAGATTAATGTCTATATGAAGACAAAGATTTATCTAGTAGTACTGCAAATAAATTAGTGATTTAAATTCTAAACAAAAATATTGAGTTTGAAATTAGTTGTGTAGTCAATTCCCCCTTTCCTATTAAATCTGTTTTTTAACTTCATTGTGACCTCTAGACTCTTGAAATCACCATAATCTCCCTGTTCATCAACTACTATCTATTTTTTCTTTCCTAAATTCCTAGGCTAGATCCAAGAACCATTTCTTATGATCATAAGATGCCAGAGTTGGCAGGAATTTTACAGGACACACTAGTCAACCCCCATTTAAAAGTAGAAATCCTTCTATAATTTCCTTAAAAAATAATGCTATAGTCTCTATTTGAAGATATTCAGTAATATGTGTCCCAAATAGAACAGAATTAATGATTCAGAAGGCAATATTTTTCTTCATAAAATTATTTTCCCTTTAATTTTTTGTTTATTTACCAGTTATTTTCATTATCAAGCATTTTTTCTCTTTACCTCCATCTAACACACACACAGAGAGAGATAAAGAGATCTTTGTAAAATATAAATCAAGAAAAATACATTATCCCATTAGCTATATCTAAAACTTTGTCTCATTCTTCATATTTAACTCATCACTTCTCTCAGGACATTGGCAGTATTCTTCATCATAAGTTCTCTAGAATCACAGTTGCTCAGATTTCTTAAATTTTTCAAAAATTCTCATTTTCACAATATTTTATAGCATAAACTTTTGTTGCCCTTCCTCTAAACTTTAAGTATAGGCCTAGTAATAGTAATGCAAGGTCAAAAGGTACATACAGTTTGGTAACTTTTTGTACATCATTCCAAATTGCTTACAAGAATGGCTATACTAAAAAATAAACAAACAAACAAACAAACAAATAAATAAATGAAAGAATGGCTATACTAATTCACAACTCACCATCAGCTTTTGAGATTTCTATATATTGCTCTCATGTCAAAATTTCAGAAAGCAACACTAGACCCTGCTTCTACATGGCAGTTTTTAAATATTTGAAAAATACTAATGATGCTTTCCTTAAATACATTTCTTTAAATAATATGGTTGAAAAGGCCATGAAGTTTGAATCAGGACATCTGGATTCCTATCCCAGAACTTAGATGCTAGGGGCAGAGTATATAGTGGACATAGCACTGAACTTGGGGTGAAGAAAATTTGGGTTTGAGTCTTGTCTCAGATGCTTACTAGCTACATGACCCTTGGCAAGCCAATTAATCTCTTTAAGCCATAGTTAGTTCCCTCTTCTCTAAAATGGTTAGACTCATTGAAGAACTTTCCAAGTCTAAATCTATGATCCTGTGTGATTCTCTGCATCAAATGGTCATAAGTATTTGTCAAATGTCTTGCTAGGATCTCTATAGAGAGAATTTCACTGATCTCTCCAGATTATTAAGAAAATAAGTTTAGTTTAACATTCTTGCTGAAGACATAAATCCTGATTAGCACTGCTTCAATTTGTAAATGCTTTTAAAACATCAATTCAGTAACTTGCTCTAGTTTTTTTCATGATAGCATGAATTGGTAGATAGTTTGTCTAATATACCTCTTTCCCTTTCTTGAAAATCAAGACATTTTCCCAATTCTAGTCCCCTAGGTCCTTTCTAAAACTGCATTATTCCTACAAATGTTTTTCTTCCCTCTCCAATGTCCAATGGAATGATTTATGTGAATTAGACAACTTGATTTCATTTGTCACCTTTCATTATTCTTTTTTCTTCACCTTGCTATAAAAAAGAATTGTCACCTGTTTTTAATGAATATTTTTAAAAATAAGTGTTTTTAAAAAATCAGATCATTAATATTTGAATAAGTGCCTACTTCATGAAAAGTCAAATAGGTGATATAATGAAGTCAAATGATTTACAATTTAACTAGTGGGAAGGAGGAGATTATAAAACATAAAAAGGTTCAAAAACCCTAACATAGAAACATTATTTAATTAAATATCAGATGAATGTAAGTGCTATAGATTTTAGATTTAGAAGAGATTGATTTAGGCTGCATTGATCAGGAGGAGTCTCATGATGAAGAGAATAATTTTTCTGGGGCATAGAAGATAATTAAGTGCAAAACAGAAGTAACCAAAAGAAATTTTAGGGCACTAAAGATAGAAAGATTTTAAGTTAAATCAAACAGGTAGAAATATGAAAGGTGTACTTGGAGCAAACGAGTAAACCAGTGAAGCCCAAGAGGCTTCAGGTGTGGGGGTTGGGTAGAGGAAAAGGAGACTTTGAAGGTAGTGGATATCAAAGCTACCAATGCAAGTTGAAGCTAGATTGAAATTCCACCAGTGCAAAGTTTGACAAATACTGATGAGCTTCAAGTAAGGACACAGAGACTAAGTATACATTATTTACAGAGCATCCTTCCAAAAGTTCCAAGAGTATAACCATAAAAAGCCTAGTAAAAGGAAAATAGTTTCGTTCACAGAAATAGATGAAGACATTCTACTAAGAAGTAATAGAATCATAATTTACATCACTGAAGAAAATAGCTACATCAGAGAAAATCATATATTTTTAACATAATGGAAAATGATGTATTTGAAGGTATAGACAAGGTCCTAATCCCTCACACATTCCATTTTATGAGCAACAATACCCATTTGCAGGATGGTTATCCTGGGAAGGAAACAAATTTACTGATCTACATGGAAATGAAACATGACTTTATCCTCATTAGCAGAGTGCTATAAGTAGCTGAATTAACTAGCCAGTCACAGTCCCATGTGGTTTACCCACTCACCTCCCTACCTCCCTACCATACTGGATTGCTTAGTCTATTTATATGCTTTGGCTGGCATCCATGCTTTTGCTCATCCTTTCCTCCTCTGCACAAATTTTTTCTGGTCTGTTATCAAGAGTATAAATGATTCTTTAATCTAAATAGATTTTCTGTAAAGACTCAGACCAAAACAACTTAGTATATCTCCATATTCCTATCAGTAGTGCTCTTTCATGAAATAACCTAAAGAAATTCACCAAAGTTGAGTGCAAAGAGCACTGAACCAAAAGTCAGAAGACTGACCTAAACATTTACCTCTTCATTCACAATCAAATTATCAGCAAGTATATATCTAGCACCTACTGTATGTAAGGCAATGCGTTGGGCACTGGGAATACAAGTACAAGTAATGAAACAACCCCTACTCAGAAGAAGATTGCTGCTTTTTGTTTTTATGTCATCTGAAAAAGACCCTTCTCCACTTCTGTTTCTTCTCATATTTTGTGTATCTAGGAGGTAAAGTGACTACAGCATGGGACCTGCAGCTAAGAAGATCTGAGTTCAAATATAATTTCAGAGACTTATTAGTTGTATGACCTTGTACAAGTTGCTTAACTATCTTCCTCAATTTCACCAACTTTAAAATAGGAATACAAATAAATCCTGTTTATTCCCTGGGTCATAAAGTAATATCTGTAAACATTTAGCACAATGGCTGCTATAGAATAGTTTCTTAATAAATCTTTGTTCATTTCCCCTTCCCTCACCATCATTCCTTCCCTGGTAATAAAAATAATATTTTGAATATTTTATTTAAATATTTTTCCACTTATATGTAACAGTGACTTTTAACAATTTTTGCAAGGTTTTGAGTTTTACATTTTTCTCCCTTCCCCCAACAGAAAGCAATCTAATATAGGCTATACATGTATAACCATACTAAACATAGATTCATATTAATCATGTTGAGAAAGAAGAATCAAATCAAAGCAGAAAAAAATTAGAGAGAAAAAAATAAATTACATATGAAAACTTAAAAATTATAAACAATAAAGTTTGCTCTGCTTAATAATTTTTAAAAGCAGTTTGGTCAAAACATAACTCAGCAACCTTATCTGACAGCATAAACAATATTCTATACCCATAGTCTCCTTTCTACCTGAAAATAAAAAAGAGAGGTCCATCTTCTTATTTCTTCCCTTGGACCAAACATAGTTAATATAATTACAGAGCATTCAATGGGATTAAGTGACTTGTCCAAAGTCATGCAGTTAGATAATTATTAAGTGTCTGAGACCAGATTTGAACACAGGTTCTCCTGACTCCAGGGCCAGTGCTCTATCCACTGAATCACCTAGATGCCCCAATATTGTAACTCTTGATATAGGAAGGTCAGGGAAGGGAGACCTTGGAGGCCATCTAGGCTGAAACTCTCATTTTACAAATTATCAAACTGAGTCCTCAAGAAGTAAGTGATTTATCAAAGATCACACAAGGTCAAGGTGGACGCTGAACTCAATTCCTGATTCCAAAATCAATTCTCATTTCCACTATATCATATTGTTCTTTGTTGTATTATTTTTTTACATTCACCATTGCAGAGAGAATACATTCCTTTTTTTCCTAACACATGTGTGCTTATGTGTCTTAGTTTCATCATATCTGGCATTGCTGACTTCCAGCAATTTGAAATTGGGACCACGCATTGCTATTTACCTATGAAATTTCTCAACCTGAATGTCCACTTCCAAAACTGACCTCATTATTTTTTCCCCTGAAACTATCACTTCTTCCTGATTTTCCTATTACTTTTGAGGACACCACCATCCTCTCAGTCATCCCTGCTCACTACCTAAATGTCTCCCTTACTCCTCAATTTCTCTCACCCTCAAATCCAATCTGTTGCCAAATCCTAAACATTTTACCTTCACAGTTTCTATCCCATATACCCCCCTTCTTTCCATTAACATTGCCACCACCCTGGTGCAAGTCCTCATCACTTTAAGGACTGTTGCAATAGCTGGTCATTCTCCCTGCCACAAGTCACTGTCCTTTCCTGTATATCCTCTATTCAGTTCTCAAGGTGATCTGACCATGTCAATTTCTTTTTTTCAGCAAATTCCATTGGATCCCAAGCGATCTTCCTGATCAAATATAAAATATTTTTTTGACCTTCTAAAACTTTCAAAATATACGCCCCATCTCCTCCACATACTGTTTTATCCAGGAACACTGGCCTTTTTGTTACACATACACACACACACACACACACACACACACACACACACACACTCTACCATTGATAGGAAGCATTCCCTAATTCCTCTAATTCTATTGTCCTTCCTTATTGTTTTTTTCTTTTTTTATGCCTGCTTATGCACAATTGTTTTTTATGTTGTCTTTCCACTAAACTATGAGCTCCTCAAGGGCAGGGACTGTCTTTGCCTTTCTTTGGTTCTCAGCATTTATTAATGCTTATTGATTAACTGATTGACAATATAATAACATGCCATTATAGTTATGTATCATTATATGATTAGCTATTCCTCATTTGATGGACAGTCACTTTGTTTCCATTTTTTTCCTACCATGAATGTTTTTGTTGTATACAGAACCTTTCTTTCTACTTTCAAACTCTTGAAGGTTTGTGCTTATTCATGGGGTCTTTGAATAAAAGATTACAAATATTTCAGTCACTTTTTTAAGATAATTAGACTAAAATTATCATTGGACCAATTTTCAGCTCAATGACGTTTATTCATATCCCTGTTTCCTTTAAATCTAAGATCTTACATTCTAAAGGTCATTAGATAAAGTCCATTTTGATTCTTACTTTTCCTCATCTTTACAGTGAGACTACATAACAACTAACGTCTCTTCCAGCTCATAAATCTATGACCCATATATCCCTGAGCAAGACAAGAATTCTCCTGAGCCCCCAGTTTCACTACTTCTACAAAATGAGAGTGAAAATACTTGCCCTACTCACTCCACATGTCCACTATGAACAAAGTGAGATACCACTTTTGAATACACCAAAGCACAGAGATGTTTGGATGATGGCCATATTCATTGCTCCCACTTGATATTTAAAAGTAAATCTGTTAAATCACTGAATTTCAGGATCCAGCACAGAGAGGGAAAAGAACCTTCTCTGCAACATACTCTGTAAGTATTCAGTTTCTGCTTAAAGATCTCCAATGAGAGAGAACTCAGGACATCTTGAGGCAGCTGACTACACTTTGGGACAGCTGTAATCATCAGGAATTTTTCCCTTACATCTAGTCTAAATTTGTCTCTTGGCAATTTCCACTCATTGTTCCTAATTCTCTCCTCAGAAGCCAAATACAGTAAAGCAAGTTGAACATAAGAGTTAAGAGAGACATGAATTTCAGCCACTTCTTTTTTTGTTTGTTTTTGCAAGGCAATGGGGTTAAGTGACTTGCCCAAGGTCACACAGCTAGGTTAATTATTAAGTGTCTGAGGTTGGATTTGAACTCAGGTCCTCCTGACTCCAGGACCAGTGCTCTATATACTGTACCACCTAGACAACCATCCAATTACACTTTTTACACTTGTTGTGTGACCATAGACAAGTCACTTAATTTTTCTAGGTATCAGTTTTCCCATCTGTAAAAGCTCAAACAGGATTATGCATAGAAAGTATTTTGAAAACTTTAAAGTAAAATAGAAATTCCATTTTTTAAATTACTTTAATCCTTTAATCCTTTTCCCCCATAACAGACCTTGAAAAACTTTAAGACATGAAGATATCCATCTTAAATTCATTTGCATGTATTCCATCTTCCCAAACAAAGAGGGGAAAGTGTTTGCTATATCACCAGTGTCATTTGGCACAATAATCTCACCTTTCCAGAGCAAATTAAGTCCCATAGAAGCAACTTCTCACAACAACCTTGTGAGACAGCTCACCATTATTCTCTCCCCTCTAGAAACTGAGAAACCAACAGAGGTCAAAGGGACTGTTCAAGGTCATAAAAGCAGCTATCAGCAAAGCTAGCTTCAAACCTTATCACCTATAACCTTCCTATTCAACTCTATGTTTAGAGTTTTTCCTTCTCCAATTACATTGCATTGCTTCTCAAGGAGAGATATAAAACTGTAGTTGATTCAACACAACTTCTATCATGGCAATGAAAAAAAATTAAGACTTCAAAATAGGATCAGTAATGCTATATCCCCAAAAAAGTCCCATTCAGTGAAAGATTTTATTACTAGAATTTCATATTGACAGAGAAATAGAAAAATGGTCAAGCCCTTTTATTTTTTTTTGTTTTTTAATTCTTCCAAATATTGCTCTGGGTTTCTAATTTTAATAAACTAAAATAATGAATTCCTATGTTCAAAAAGTTAACAGGAAAACCAACTGCCCAGTAATTCCTCTATTAACTCAAGAATTGTATCCTCCACGAAATTCTTAAGAATCTATTAGAAAAGAAAGGGTTGAAGGTTTATGCTACTGTTTTCCTATTTTTAAAAAAGCTGGTAAAATTCTGACAATGGGAATTCCCACAGTTAAAATTACAGATTGCAAAATCTATGCCATTAATCTTATTTGTTACTATTGTACAAGGAATATATTACTTTATTTTATGTAATTTGAATCATAACACCAAATCCTCAGATGTAAAATGTGAAATTTATTTGTGTTTTCACCCCCCGGATTATTGCACATATATAAGGGCATATTCAAAAAGGTTAGAAATTATTTGGATATAGAATATAAGCATTTATCTTTTATTAGTTATCTGAATTCCTCTTTCAAAGTGTCAGTGACAGCTTCTTCTACACATAGATTTTGAATCAAACAAAGGAAGGAAACCAAAGTTATCTATACAATTCAAAATAGGGAAGGAAATAATTAACACTTAAAAAAATTCTGATTGAAATTCTTCCAAACTCTCTGACTTTTTCTTAAGGAATTTTAAAAAAGAAATCTCAGTAATTTTGTCTGTTTCATTGAAAACTAATAATTTGACTAAAGCTACCCTGTAAAAGAACCATAAAGAAAATAATTTAGAAAAAAATACTAGGTATAAGTAAATATGTAGGGGGTATGTTTAATCTATTTAATAGAATATGCTTTGAGGAGTTTAAAAATATCTTTATCTACTAATTATAAACTAATTATCAATAAAGCAGACTCCAGAAAAAAACTCTCTTTAGCAATATTTTTCCTCTTAATATTCAAGAAAACTATATAATTTTAAATTATGAAATCTGAATTACTTTTTAAAAATATCCTATTGTTAATCTCACTAGTTCAGACCTCCAGTGAATTTTTTAATTACTTTTTTCAATTAACAAACATTTATTTTCTCTTCCTCCTTCCTCAGCTCATTGAAAAAACCAAAAAGAAAAACAAAACTTATAACAAATATGTATGTTCAAGCTAAACAAATTCCTATATTGTCCAGTCATGTCCAAAAAAGCATGTCTTATTCTATAACATGAAATCCTCACTTCTCCTTCAGGATATGGGTAGCATTCATCAAGATCAGACTTCAAGAATCATGGGTAGTTCATGCATTGATCAGAATTCTTAAGTCTTAAATAAGTAAACAAACAAACAAAAAAATAAATAAATAGTACCTCAGTATTATTTAATTCTTTAGAGTTTTAATTAAGAAAGGTGGGTTTTTTGGTATACAGATCAGGAAACTGAGATTGAACTTTATTGCTTACAGAAATATATAAATTAATGCAGATAGGTGAGTTGAGAATATAGTCTTTTGTTCTGACTCAATTTCATTTGCAAATATTTTGAGAGGATCTTGGGAATAAAAGAATATCTAAATTAAATTAAATAGTTATTTGTTACAGAAGGTGCTGATTTTTGTCCAGAACATAAGAATAAAAAAGGAAAAACCTAATTTTAAATTAAGGACACTCTACCTGACTTTAAAAAAAAGCTGGTTGTTCTATCCATTACAAAAGACCTTTAAACCAGTCTTTATCAGCAAGAGATTCTATCCATTATGTTTTTACCTTCTGAAGGCAAGGTGGTTTGCTGAAGATATAAACTAGCAGTAGGGAGCAAAGCCCAGGAAAATAATTACATACCCAGCATCTAGGGGAGTACTACTCAGCTAAGAATATCAGAGACAAACAGAGCAACACACAAAGCAGAGAAACTATGACCATTAATTAAAGCACAACTGAAAACTTAGATATCTTTATGAGTTTCTCCTGCATATAACTTCTCCAGAGTGGAGATGTGTGTTACCACCATCTCCCTCCATTTGTGAGTATTTCATGCATGATCCTTAGGCATATAATCATTCGCACAACTTATTGTATTTGTCTGTCTATTAGTATGTGTCTATGTGTGTGTGTGTGTGTGGAAGAATGAATTCTACAGTCATGGAAAGACTATTGTACTGCAAATCTTATTACTATTTTATTAAATCTCTTACCACTCCTGTCTTCTCAATGACTAGAGAAAAAGTAAACAAAACAGCAGGGGCACATTAGCTATAGTTTGGAGTCAATTTGTATGCAACAAGTACCTTTAACCTAATATGATAGCTATTATAGGGTATCATGTATAAGAAGGAAGTGACCTAAGTGTTACACATTTTAAGCAAGGAAGAATGAGGAATGAGTTCACTTCATTTATCTCATTACACTTTTAAAACTATGTCTATATATAACAACCACTGTATGACATTTGGTACTTGAATGTTTGTTAAACTCCTTTTATTAGCATCTGAGACCCTCAGAATGTAGTTACCCTATTCTTTCAATTTCATCTAACAATTTTCACTTCCACAAACCTTATGCTGAAAGTATCACCAACTACTAACTCAATCCCCAGTACATATTGCAGTCTCTCCTGCTTTGGTGTCACTGTCATTGCTGATTCATATGACCTTAGAATGCTCAACCACTTTTCTTTTCCTGATTCAAATCCTACCCATTCTCCAAATTCTAATTCAAAAGCTACCTCCTCTGAAAAACTTTCTGAGATCTCTTCATTCAACAATGATTTTCTTCTCTCCCTAAGCCTCTTTAGACTTATTGTTCTATTTTTAATAATTTAGTATTAACTTAATTTGGAACATTAATACAACTAATTAAATTTGATTTGCTATTTACATTTAAATACATGAATTCCAATTTATAAATGTCATAACAACTTTTATAGCAAAATGTCATAATAAAAATACTCTGTGTGAGTAACCTTAGTTTGTCCATTTCTTCTGATATGATCATAGTGCATGGTCTGTTGGTCTTATTCTGCTTTTCTCCCTTTGCATTATTTCATGATTCTCTTTTCATGCTTTTTTATATTCCTCATGCATATTCATTTAATTTGCATTATAACATTTCTCTACATTAATATGCAACAATTTGCTCAACCATTCTATCACTGTTAGACATCTAGATTCTTGTAATTACAAATAACATTATAAAAATTTATGAACAGAAATCACTTATTTTTGTAAGACTCTTGATATTTTCTCAACAATACAATTATTGTAGCAAAGGGTGTGCTTATTTTTGTAAGTGTTACTGCCTTTTGATAGATTTCAAAAAGATTCTGTGAAATTGCAATTCCAACATTGAATTAGTCTACCTTTGTCTCTACAACCCCACCAGCATTGAGTTTCAAATTGTTTTAGTCAATTTGATGAGTCTAAAGTGCCACATTTATTTTTATTTGTATCTCTTTGATCATTAATGAGTAAAAAAAATAATTCTTATAATTCAACTTTTTCTTTCAAGCATAGTCATATCCTTAATTATTTATGAATTATAATTTACTTGTTTAAGATGTCAAGCTTTATACTGTCATATTTACTATTAAATTTCTCCCAATGGTTTCTTTTTCTTTTTCCTTTCATTATATTGTATTTGTGTTTTACAGACTTTTTTTATTTTTTATGTAATTGGCCACATTTTTCTTATCCCTAATAATTCCTTCTTTTGTTAGAAAAAACAATCTTCCCATAAATGGAAAATATTAATGATATAATTTCTCACATTTTATTACATATTTTAAGTCTCTCATCTGGCTAAAATTGTATGTATATGTATTTAAAACTGCATGTCTAATATCTCTATTTGCCAAGCCTCTGCTCCCATGAACAGCAGTGCACCACTGACGAAAAGCTGGAGGATTCCATGATCATGAGCCCCACCTTCTTCTATTCCCTTTCCCACCCTAAAACTAAGGAAATTTCCTCTTCCCCCAAAGTTCTCTACAATCACACTAATGGGGTCAGAAGAAACACGCACTGAGCTTTACTCCCTGAACCCCAACTAAAACCTCTCACCTGACAGAGAAAAAAAAATCAGTAACTCCAAATCAGCCTTAGTTCACTGATGCTACTCTCTGATCTTTCTATTACTCCCTTCTCTGAACACATAAGGTAAATATTGAATTAAAAAAAAAAAACACAAGAAATTGTGTAACATAAATGAACTGAAAGATAAAACTCCTTCGAAAATAGAAGTTGAAGCAGCAATGGATAAGCTCAAAAAATGCAAAGGAATGAATTAAATTACATATAAAATCTACTAAAGGAGAACTCCATTCTTTATCAGTCAGCATATCATAATGTTAAGAGTATATTTGGAATGAGACAATCTGGATCTGAATTCTAGCCTTTGCTCTTAACTATCTATAGTGATTTAGAATATGTTGCTTAAATTGCTTAAACCTCAGGTTACTCATCTGAGAAGTAAGGCAGTTAGATTAATAATCTTTAAAATACCTCCTACCACTAAATCTTATGATCATGTTTTATATAGCTTTCCAGGCTGAGAATCATTCTCCTTTACAGATGATATAGAAGCAAAATGATGGATGACTAGCCCTGCCCCTTTTTGAGTAAGTGTTAACATGGCACAATCTTCCCACCTGGGCACTTCATATATACTGTCAGTCACTTTCAGATAGTGACTAACAACTATGTCTCATCTCTTCAACTATCACCTCTATGTGAATGATTCATTTATCTATATTTCCAATCCTAAACACTCTTCTAAGTTCAAGATTCATATTTTATAAATGCATGTTAGATATCTCTCTCTCTGAATAGAGATCTCCATTCAAACCTCAAATTCTAAAGGTTATGTTGTTGCTCTTAGTCTGTAGTTAAATGATGCTTTAAAGCTTGCAAAACATATTACAAACATTATCTCATTTCATCCTCACAACAACGTTGAGAGGCAGGTGCTATTAATATCCCAATCTAACATATGAGTAAATAAAATAAATAGAGAGTGACTTGCATGGGATCACACAACTAGCAACTATATAAGGTTGAATTTGATATCAGGTCTTTGTAACTCCACATATAGCATTCTATCCACTCATTATACCACCTAGCTATCTCTGATCAAAAATTGAATTCATCATTTTCCCTCCAATAACCTAATCCTTCTTTGAATTTCATAATTTCTATTAATGATACCACCATTCCCTAGTCTCTAAAACTTGAAATCTCCATTTTATCTTTTGTTTCCTACAGGCCATGAAAATTAAAAAGTTAATCTGTGAGCTCTAGAAAGCCATTGTGGGGAGGAAGGGATGCTCTCTCTTCCATTCAGTAGTTCTGTGTATACATGTCATCTTAGTCAGGTACTGTTAGGGGGTGGTACCATCTACTAATTTTGTCTACTGTTATTTAATACAAGATCTTGTGGTCAGATGAGCCACCAGAGATCAAATGGTCAAGTCTTGGACGGCAACCTAAGAAGTGATTTACTTGGCCAATTCTAGCAGGAAATATAAATGGCAGCTGAAACACAAGATCTTATACACAAAGGATAAAATCAAAAACTACACCATAGCCAGAACTGAATGTGATGAGGTAGAAAGTTGTAGCAGTTACAATAAGTTAAAACCCACCTATTCTGGGGACAGAGATGGTAGAAAGGAAAAAATATTCCTGGTTTTGGAAGGTAGAGGAGAGTATTTTTATTTCTGTTCTTAACTATGTCTTCTCATATAAAAGCAAATTGATGTTTTGTCCAATTTGAAGGAAAAATAAGATGATTAAATTGATAGTGGAATACTAATTACTGATAAAAATGATAATGATGTATTAACTGGCACAAGGTAAGTAGATAGTACAGTGATTCAGTGTGGTGAGGGTGCTACATCTGGGGCAACTAGGTGGCTCAATGAATGACTCCAACCCTGGAGTCAGGAGAACCTGAGTATAAATTCAACCTTAAACATTTGAAACTGTCAGCCTGGTGATGAAGGGACCAGAGCATTGGCCTTAAAGTCAGGAGAATGGGAATTCAAATCCAGCCTCAGACATTTGAGACTTCCTAGCTGGACAAGTCATTAGTAACCTTGAGCAAGCAATTTAACCCTGTTTCCCTAACATCCAGGACCATTTCCAGTCATTATGCTGGCCACTGGACCCAGATAGCTCCAGAAGAGAAAGTGAGGCTGGTGATTTGGCACAGCCCCTCCTCACTCAAATCCAATTCAGGTACTTGTCATGACATCACCTGCAGATTTCATGGTCTTTCTCAAGAATGAAGGACAAGAAAAAGCCAAGATGGTGGGAGAAGAGCCTCTCCTAGGTGCTCTCTCCAAAATATTTCAAAAATCTTAAAATTATGACTCTAACTAAATTTTTGAGAGATAGAACCCACAGAAAGATCCAGTGAAGAAATTCTCCAGCCCAAGGTAACCTGGAAAATAGTGGAAAAACTCCATTCCATGGGGTTAGAGGGGCAGCCCACCAGAGCGAAGAAACTTCAGCCTCTAGGAAACAGCCCCAGAGCACCTGGGAGCTGTGGCTCTTGGCAGCTGTGGCTCTTAGCAGCAGAAGCAGTGTCCTGACCTGTACCTCAGGGAGCACCAGGCACAACTTGGAGGATCAGTGGGATGACTTCTGCCAGAGTGAGCCTGAAGCTCAGGCCCTCAGGGCAGTTGCAACAGTCAGCATGGTCAGCACAGTTGTGGCAGTCAGAGTGCCCAGATCCAGGAAATGGAAGCAGGAGCCAGCAAGCAGGAGCCTCCAGGAATCTATGCCCTGAGTGTTCAGCCCACCAAAGGTAGGGGAGTAGAGAGAAACTTCTGAGGTCTGTCCTCTGTCCCTGGATCAGGACTCTGGGGTCCTGATCACACGTAGATCCTGGTTCCAGTCTAGGGCCCCCATAGAACAGCCCCCCCCAGCCCTATGGCAGGATGGTGTGCTTTTGGTCATTTACAAACCAGGAGATCAGTCAAAGCCTCACACACTGAATTCCTTGTGGGGGGGTGTCCCAATAATACTCAAAAGCTCAGGAAGCACCCCAAAACCAGGCACAGGCTGGGGAAATGAGTAAACAGAGAAAAAAAAAGGAACTGGACCATTGACAAATACTTTGTCTATGATCTAGAGCAGGATCAAAATACTCAATCTGAAGATGAGGAAATACAAGCTTCTGCATCTAAAGACTCCAAGAAAAATGGAAGTTGGGCCCAGGCTATGACAGAGCTCAAAAAAGATTTTGAAAATCAAGTAAGGGAGACAGAAGAAAAATTGGGAAAAGAAAAAGAGAGATGCAGGAAAAACATGAAAACAAAGTCAGCAGCTTAGTGAAGGAGGTCCAAAAAATACTGAAGAAAATAACATGTTAAAAACTAGCTTAGGTCAAATGGATAAACAGTTTTAAAAAGTTATTGAGGAAAAGAATGCTTTAAAAAGCAGGATTGGCCAGATGGAAAAGGAGATAAAGATCTCTGAGGAAAACAAATCCTTCAGATGTAGAATGAAGCTAAAGGAAGCTGATGCCTTTATGAGAAATCAAGACATAATAGTTCAACCCCAAAAGAATGAAAAATTAGAAGAAAATGTAAAACATCTCATTGAAAAAACAACTGATCTGGAAAATAGATTCAGGAAAGATAATTTAAAAATTAGTGGAATACCTGAAAGTCATGATCAGGAAAAGAGCCTTAACCATTTTTTAAAGAATTCCTACAGGAAAATTGCCCAGATATCCTAGAAGCAGAGGTCAAAATAGAAATCGAGAGAATCCACTTATCTCCCCTGGAAAGAGATCCAAAAAAACAGTAATATTATAGCCAAGTTCCAGAATTCCTATGTCAAAGAGAAAATATTACACAAAGCCAGAAGGATACAATTCAAATATTGTGGAGCTGCAATCAGGATCACACAAGATTTAGCAACAACTACATTAAGGGTTTGTAGAGCTTGGAATATAATATTCCAGAAGGCAAAAGAGCTTGGAATGCAACTGAGATTCAACCACCCAGTAAAATTGATCACCCTTTTCCAAGGGAAAAGATGAACTTTCAATGACACAGGGGAATTTCAAATGTTCCTGTTGAAATGACTAGAGCTGAACAGAAAGTTTGACCTTCAAATACAGGACTCAGGTGGAGCATAGAGAGTAGAGGAGAAGGGTAAATTATGAGGGACTTAATGATGATGAATTGCATGTATTCCTGCATAGAGAAATGTTGCTGATAATGCCTATATGAACCTCCTCATTTGGTAAAGCAGGTAGAAGGAGCTTTTATAGATGAAGCACGAGAGAGAGCTGAATTTGAAGATATAAGATATTGTAAAACTGGAGTCAATGGCTAAAAGGGAAATGTACTGGGAGAAAGAGAAAGGAGAGATGTAATAGGCTAAGATATTTCATATAAAAGACATTTTTTTGACAATGATATGGAAGGAGGAAGGCCAGGGGGAATGAAGGAAACTTCACTCTCATCAGAAATGGCTCATAGAGGAAACCAAAAACACACTCAATAGGGTATAGACATCTGGAGTAAGGAGGAGAAAAGGGGGACAGGGAAGAGGGGGGGATGTGGGTAATGGAGGAGAGGGTAGATCATGGGAGAGAATAGTCAGATTTAACACACTATCTTTTTTGCTTTTTGCAAGGTGCTGGGATTGGGTGACCTGTCTGGGCCCACGGGGCTGGGTGCTTGGTCTCTGAGGTAGTATGTGGGCTTGGGGACCTCTTGGCCCCAGGGCTGGTGCTTTGTCCACTGTGCCATTCAGCGGCCTTACAGCACATTGTGGAAGAGGGATGGGGTGAAGGGAGAGAGAGAATATAGTATATGGTAATGGGGAGAAACACATGGAGGGAGTAATAGTCAGCAGCACAACTGTGGAAAAGTATAGAGGTGGCTTCTGTGATGGACTTATGATGAAGAATGTGTTCCACCCAAGACAGAGCTGATGATACCAGAACACAGACTGAAACACATTTTTTCTCTTTCTTTTAGTTTATTTCTCATGAAGTTCTATATGTTTGTGGGGGAGGGGTATTATGTTTGCTCTTAAACAAGAATATTTTAGCAATGTATAAAGAAATGTGGAGTTTGAACAGAGACCAAAGAATTTTACCTTTAGGATATGATTTCTCTCTCATCACATTCATCTTGGATTAATGTATACCATGGAAACAATGTAAAGGCTGGTACTGCTTTCAGTGGGGTGTGGGGAGGGGAAGCAAGATTGGGGGAAAGGTTGTGGAATTCAAAATAAATTAATGAATTTATTAAAAAAATAATAAAGGACAAACATCATCAGAGTGCTACACCTGGAAAAAGGAAGACCTAAATTTAAATATCTTTAGGCACTAGTAGCTGAATGATCTAGGTTAAAACATTTAACCTTTTAGGTGCTTCAGTTTCCTCATTTGTAATATAGGTCTAATAACATCACCTATGTCATAGGGCCATTTTAGGGATAAGATGAAATAATATCTATAAACTGCTTTGCTAGCCTGTATTGTATAAATTCTAATTGCTGCTGCCTCTGCTGGTATCATTATTACTGATATTAGGGGAATTCTAGTAATAATAGGAATAGAAGGACTTCACTGTCCTTCAGGGGTACTCTTATCTTAATGGGAAGTTAGGAATAACCAAGTTCTGGGGGAATGGGTAATCTGCTAATATGAATGGGAATTGAAATTAGGACACATCCAAAAAAACTAGTACATTATTGTGTTGAAACATTTGTGTTTGTTAAGTTCATAATAAAACAAAGAAAAAAATACAGTGATCTAACTTTCTTCTATTAGAGCTAAGGTGTGGCACAGAGGAAGAAGCATTGTATCTGTGCTAGAAGTCCTGAGCTTGGGCACAAGCTCTGTTGTTTTCTAGTCTTGTGATCACAGGCAAGTGAATATACTACTCTGGGCTTGTTCCTTTATTTCTAAAAAGAGATGTTAAGATGTAGGATCTTTTCCTGGTTCTGACATAATAAAATTGATCAATAATTTATTTTGCTCTTTCGGTAAGACAACAGGCATTTTATAAATACCTACTATGTGCCAAGCACTGGAATAAACTCTAAGAATACAAAGAAAGGGGGGAAAAACACACTCTTCTCTCAAGAAGCTCACATTTGTATGGGGAAATACAATATGTGAACAATAAGCACAAACAAGAAATATAAAAGATAAATTGGAGATAAATAACTGAGGGATAGCATTGTCATTAAGAGGAACTGTTTGTATTCTAATAATCCTGTATTTTGTATAGTATTTATTTATGAGCATGCTTTATCACCTTTAATAATTTGTAGGTTGGAGGACAGGTTCTGTGTCTAATACATCTTTGTGTCTTCTCCAGTGGGTAACACAGTATGTTGCACAAAATAGTCTTTCAATAATTTTATTGTTGTTGTTAAATGAATTAATGAATTGACCACCCTTATCCTATTCTCCCTTCCTCATTAGCTATTTATACAAGTTTTATTATAGATGAAAATGATAAGTAAAACTCAACCTGCAAAAGATTCTTTACATCATATATTTAGGTCAACAATAATCTACTGTTAACAACTCTAATAAGACCCTTCAGGAATCAATGGTCTAAAAACACAGCTTCTGTTTTATTGATGGGAATATTATGTAGACCAAATACAAAGCTGTATTACTATCAAGATAGATTATACTTATTCATTCCACTTGATCTACTGGGACTGTAACTTTTGTCATAGAAAATTAAATTAGTCTGACAGAATTCGTTCTTTATGAAACTATATTTTCTAGTTAGTGACCCTATTCTTCTCTTCAAACTGATTTTGCTATATTTTTCCCAAGTATTCTTTCAAGAAAGCTTGAAGGTATTAATTATTGGGTCATTTCTTTTCCTTTCTGACTTCACAGTTATTAGACTTATCTTGACAAAGCTTTCAAAAATGAACACTAAAGGTTTTCAATTCAACTGTACTAGGAGGGAAATCTACATATTTAAATACAAATGACTCATTTAAGTACTGCAGTCTCTACAGGGACCTCCAAAATTGATCTCCCTAATTCAAGTTTCTTCCCTCTCCAATCAATCCTTGACACAATTCTTCTCTTCCTATTACAGTATCTTACTATATTTTGCCTATAGTATAAAAAAAATCAACATTTTTACTTGTTGGGTTTATTTGTTTTTTAAAGTCTTTTACAACTTTGCCCAAATCTATCTTTCTTCAGTTCATGTTCTATTATTCTCTGTCCTGCATTCTAGAGTCTAGTTGAACTGGACTTCTTGATACACACTTGACACACTTCACTCTTTGCAAGTTCTTTTCAACTTCACACAAACTGGACATTGACACAGAGGTCACCATCTTCATTCCTGTTCTTTTGTGCTGGCTCTCCCCTAGAAAGCCTTGCCTTAGAGGGCATACCCTCTTCACTTCTGCCTCATAGTACTCCTCACTTTCCTTCAAAACTCAGTTCAAGAATCACCTTCAGGGCGGCTAGGTGGCACAGTGAATAGAGCACCTGCCCTGGAGTCAGGAGTACCTGGGTTCAAATCCGGCCTCAGACACTCAGTAATTACCTAGCTGTGTGGCCTTGGGCAAGCCACCTAACCCCATTTGCCTTGTAAAAAACCTTAAATAAAAGAATCACCTTCTACATAAAGCACATCCTGATCCCCCCCACCTACTGCTATCCTCCCTTCCTAATATATATTATAAATATATATACATAATATATATATATCCATGTAAAATATTTTACATAGAGATAAAGAGACAGATATATATATATATATATATATGTAGAGAGAGAGAGAGAGAGAGAGAGAGAGAGAGATACACACACATGATGTTTGTCCTTCATTCTCAAAGAAGACCAGGTGATGGCATGATAAGCACATGAATTAGATTTGAGGGGGGTGCTGTACTAAGTCACCAGCCTCACTTTCTCCTTCAGAGTCACCTAGTCTGGTGGCCCAGAATCAGGATGACTGGAGATGGACCTGGATGTGAAGCAATCTTTGACACTGTGACCTTGAAGAGAGAGAGAGTGTACATACATACATACATACACACACACACACATACACATATTGGTTCCTCTAAACTCTTTGAAACTATGAAACCTTTCATGCTTGTATTTTGTGTACCTAACACATAGTTGGTGCTATACAAATGTTTATTGAGTAATTGATTACAAGCGTCTTACTCAAGTTCAAACTCTCACCTTTTCAATTTGAATACTGCCAAACCTTCTCATTTTACTTAAAAATAAGTCAATAGAAGTCTTCCCAATTAGCAGTATTCACAGATTATCTGCCAAATTGTTCTTTTTGAGAAAGCAAACAAGACCACTTTTTGACTCAGTTTTTAACCTAGCTTTTAATCACTGAATGGATGTTGCCTCAGACAAACTGAGACCTGGGAAAGACTTCAGTTTAAAAAGACCAATGTGTCCCATTGTATGCGGAATAATTGCCAGTCAAACTGACCATCTTGCCACTGGAGTTCAAATGATTCTAGAGGAGAGAGCGCGACTGATGACTTTGCACAATCCTGCCTTACTTACATCGAATTCTTTGCAGTCAAGACACCACCCTCCTGATGTCATTGGTCCTCTTCAAGAATGAAGGATGAACAATTATTCAGTGATATTTTAGAATTAAATAGAAATTTGGAGATCATTTAGTTCAATCCTTTCATTTACAGGTAAGAATCTTCAAGTGCAGAGAGGTTAAGAGATATACCCAAAATCAACAAAGACAGTAAAGGCCTTTTTGACTAAAGTTCTAGAATTCTACCAACTATACTTATTGTACCAAAGTTGCTTATCTGAATGTCTTATATCTGTATTATAGAGTGAGGTATATCCTTCATAATGATTTTTAATCTTTGTCCCTTCTCTTTACCTTTTATAACAACAATAGACAGCAATGGCAAAGACCAAACATAGCCCAGGACATACCTCAGACAAAAGTCTTCAAGAAACTGTTAACTTTTTGTAAGCATATCTGAGGAGGTGTTTCTCTCCAAGAGTTGTGTATCTCACTTATCAGTGGTGCAAGTGCATAATAGTATATGTGTCTAAAAGCTACATCCTTTGAAGAATCAGAAGACAAATTAAACATTCATAGGCAATAATGAGACAAAACAAGAAATAGTAAGGAGAGTACAGGTGTTGAAGACAAGAAGACTTGGTTCCAAATTATGCCTCTGCCATATATTAGCTGTACAACTCTGAACAAGTCATTTAAATCCACACTACTCTAGTCAACTCTCTCAGACTATTTAGAGACAGTACTCACCTTCAATGATGGATAAAGTTTGCTTATTTGGGAGCTCCCCATAGGTAGTATAGTAGATAGAGCAAAGAGAATGGAATCAGAAAGATTCTTTTTTGAGTTCAAATATGACCTCAGACCCTTCCCATGTTGTGTGTCCTTGGGCCTGTCAATACCCCTATTTGCCTCAGTTTCCTCATCTGCAAATGGAGAGGAAAATGGCAAAACACTAGTACCTTTTCCTAGCAAACTCCAAATGAGCTCATGAAGAGTTGGATATGACTGAAATGACTCAACAACAACAAATAACTATGAAATCACAAAACTGTCCTACTTGCTTAAGTAGATACAGTGCTGGGTCTAGTGTCAGGAAGATATGAAATCAAATCCAACTTTAGATACTTCCTAGCTGTGTGACCTTGGAAAAGTTACTCATCCTATGTCTACTTCAGTTCCTTCAGTTGTAAAAAGGGGACATAATACCACTTCTCTCACAAGGTTTTGGGAAGGATCAAATGAGAGAATACTTGTATGGTACCTAGAAGTTTATTAAATGCTTGATTCCTTCCTTTTTCCCTCTCAGACAATGAGACATTGCTTTTATGTCTTATTTTTTCATTCCAACAATATTTGTATAAATTATCTTATTGACTGCTCATAAGTTTATGAGGTAAGCTTAAGTATGATCATTTTAAGATTTAGAGAAGAAGTTGAATAATTACTCAAAGTCACATGACTAGTAAGTAGACAACTGGGATTTATGCCCCAGAACTCTCTGTCACTCATCTAATGCTATTTCTACTGCCTAATACTACTTAGCTTCAAATCATTGAATTCAACTTCATCTTTTTAATTTTGCTCAATCTCTTCTGGGTTTTCCCTACTTCAAGTTCAAGTTAACCTAACAATGCCTGTCAGTCTATCCTTCTTCAGTATTTCTCTCCTTTGTTCCTTAATTCCATCTCCAATAAAAGATCAGAATTCTTTTTTTGTCCTTTTCCTGTCATCCCAGATTAGTCCTTGGTTTAGAGAAAACCAAACTGATATTGTCTCCATTTTATCACAGCAATTTTAAGTCAGAGTTACTTTCTTTAAAGCTATTTGAACCTTACCACTCTCGGCTCCCAACCTGACCATCTTCCATCATCTAGCTTAAGCTCTCCAAAGTTGACCCCAAAGATTAGCAAACATATTATTTCTTATACTCCCTTTTATACACTTCTAGAAACACTCACTTTATTCTCTCAAAGAGAGATGGATGAATCTATTCTAATGCACTTACTGAAGCCCTAATTCCTATATGTTTTCCCTATTGTTCAATGACTGTGATCTGTACCCCAGTACCATTTAAACTATTAATATCAATTAACTTTGATAAAGCAATAATTTCATTGAAAAATAGCAAGAAGTTACAAACATTTACCTCTAACCTACTCTTCCTTGTATCACCTTAATCCTTCAAAAGAATAAGTTCAACCTCAGATGATACTAAGCATTTGCCCCACAAAGTTCATTTCCAACTGTGACATGGCTAATGGTGAGATGAGTTCAGGTAAAGTTAGGTAAAGCAGTTCTCTCAGTACTTTGTTACTCTTTGGTTTGATTTCATAAAATCCAAACACAGACCCTGATTATGATAGTATACAGTCACCAGATCAAAGTTATATCATGTGGCTAGAAGACCAGAATTAGCTACAATATATTTGTGCATGCTCCAAAATAGAGAATATGGAATTTCTATTATACTTCATCTTTGTAGAAGAAGGATTCTCCAACCTTTTCCACATAATAGATAACAACCCTCTCATTATAATGGCATTTCAATTAAACTGAGCATACATTTAGTAAGGATCTATTCTGTGCAAAGATTAAAAAGTTTAAGGCAAAGTGCCTACCATCCTGGGATTTATAATCTAATAGGAAAGTATGAGAAATATGCAAATAAATAAAATTAAAATAACACATGATGATACACAAAAAAGATCACAACATGGAAGTCTGTTGATTATGAGGATAATGGAATACAACTCATGGAAGAGGTACCATAACAGAACCTTGTCAGTAAAAGATGGGGGAGTATTCTAGTTATATGGTGACATGGAGGTTGAAGTGTTGGGACACAGGAAAAATATGAAATAACAGTATGAGCTAAGGCTGATAAAGTAATATGGCAGTAAATGGTAAAATGTCAAGGTAAAGAATTTAACTATTCATTTGGATCTTGAATATATTTGTTTTATTTGTGCAAAGCCTTTTTATTTTAATATAATTGAAATTATCCATTGTACTTCAACAAGAAGAGGGTAGGACATTTGTGAAGGCTTATAAGAAGATATGTGACAAGATTAAACGTATGAATAAGCAAATATTTCAGGTAACTATTAGGATGCTATTCCAATTTTCCCAGCAGGTGGTAAAAGCCTGTATTTGGATATAGGCAGTAAGCATAGAAAGGAGCAGATAGATTAGAAATCTTACAGAAGGCTAGACTGGTAACCAAAAAAGATACAGAAAGACAGACAAGAGAGAAGGAAGAAGCAAAACTAAAAGCAAAGTTTCAAATATGTATCAGTTAATAGCTATGCACTGAAACAGAAAAGTGAAAATTGCTTTAGGCAGCAAAGATTGTAAACTTAGATTTGAAGATGCTGAGTTTGAGTTGTTGCTAAAATACCCAGGTACAGATGGGTATTTGAGAAACTTTAGAGACAACATTTAAAACTGTATGGATAAATGATGTCATAAGGATCATAGGATTATAAATTTCAAATTTAAAGGAATCTTAAAAATCATATAATACTACCTTTTATTTTACAGATGAAGAGACAGAAACCCAGATAGTTTATGTAATCTACCCTAAGTCACACAAGTTGAAAATAGAATATTTGAGCCTGTTCCATACTCTGATTTTAAAATCAGTGGTCTTTCCACTGCTTTACGAAAGGGTAGTCAGTAGTATCAATTTTTGCAGTCAAGAATTACACAAACATCTATGAATGAGACAACTAAGTTGTTATTGGTGACCTTTAAAAATCAATTTCTATGAAGTTGTGAGAATAGAAAGCAAATGTGAAGGATATGAGGAGAGAGGCTTCAGCAGACAACTGGAGGCATTGTTATAACTAGCCAAACTTTTACAACTTTTAAAGTAAAGGACAGAATAGAGATCAAAGCTGAATGGACCAATTTTCCAGGACTGAAGAAACCAAAGAGCATTTTTAGACAGCTGTAATGGAGTCAATGGAAAGGAAGTTACTGAAGTTCCATGACAGAGGAGGGCCTTCATCCATCACCATCTTCCTTTCCAATCTTCATCTGAAGTATTCATCTCCCACTCATTTTCTCTTCCCAAAAACACTAGCCTGGAACTTCTATGTCAAAAATCCAATTATATATTGCAAATTCAGGCCCTGTATAGACTAGGGGCACTCCATAATCCATACCTGCCTCAAATTTTATTAAAATGACATATATAGGAAAAGAAACTGTGGCAAGTTTATTCTATATTTGTCTGGTTCTTAATTTTTTATTTACTCTATAGATAATTTTTGAACCACACTTTAGTTCTACTAGTAATTTCTACATGCTTGTAACATCATCAATTGAATATCTTCCAGAATTTCACAAAAGTTTACTGTAAAAAAATTCATCATGATTTATTGTGCAAAAGTATCATGTAAAATATTTTTGTGGCCTTTAAATAGATGTCAAAATTAGGGCTGCATTTCAATGCTACCTTCTACTACATGGCAGATTAACTGTATTTTTCAAGACTTCTACAAAAATAGGACATGGTTGAGGAAACTAAAGATTAGGATGAGAGGGAGGTTAAAAATCAAGGAAGAACATATAATGGCTCTTGATTATAAGTTCTTTAGGGTAAAGGCTGTTCCTTACTAATCCTGGTATCCTCTAGGCAAGTCATCAATTCAACAAGCATTTATTATTGAGCACCTAATATGTACCAAGCCCACTGATGCATTCAGGAGACACAAAGAACAGCAGAAAACAAAAATAACAAAACAGTCCCTGTGCTAGACAAATCCAGGAAATGTGGGGTGAATTCTTTTTGATGAATTAAGTATATTAAGTAAAACAGGGAAGAGGTGATTTTCTATAGAACAGAGAAGAGACCCTTCATTATCACTACCAACTATACCATCTGTAAGATCTGGGTCACTACAAGGCTGATCAGCTAAAAGTCCTAGGAATGCCAGTGTCTTTCCTTCCATATCCCATATCCATCATACAACTGGTTCTAGTTCTAGACTGTGCTAACAGCCATCATACCAGAAAATAACACTGGCAATTACTTCTCTAGGTGATATATGTCATCTCTCCTGAGTCAAGTTATTGATTCTAGAGTTCGAGATGCTATCAAATGGTCCAGTGACACAATTGATATGCTTTTATTAATGGAAAGAAGATATATTACTATCTATTTTACCATTACCCAGTAAGAACCATATTTCCTCGCCATCTGATTTACAGCTAAAACTTTGTCTAGGTATTGTCTCCCTAATTAGAAAGTAAATTCTTTGACAACAGTCACTTTTCTGTTGGTGTGTCTTGCCCCTAACAGTGCTTTGCATATAATAAGCATAAAATAAATGCGTTTTCCCCTTTAATTCATTCAGTGGGAAATAAGGGACTAAGTACATCAGTCATAAAACAGGGCTGATTAAAAAACACTAAAGTATTTGGGAGTTACTTGAAGAATTTTTAGATGATAAGTCTAAGAATATCATGACTACCAAAAAGTTTACAGAGCTAGGAAGAACTTATTTAGAGAGAAAAATGGTATTTGCTGAACTGAGAAAATAAGTCTCAAAATAAGGTTTTACCAAGTGAAGCAAGGTGAGAGATATACTGAACCTTGCAAAAATGCCTTGCCTGTATGACTCTATGGTCTGAATTTCAAATTTTTTGAAGAAGAAATATTCTGTTTCAAAGGTGATAATATTTCAGTAAAGCATTTGACCAAGTTTCCAATAATGTCTTTGTTGAAAGTTTATATATGGTGGCAAAGTAATGCTACAGTTAAATGAATTCACAACAGGTTAAGCAATTTTATTCAAAGAGTACTGATAAATGAATCAATAGCAATTGGGAAGAACTTCTCTAATGGTCACAGGACTCTGGATGTTGTCCTCTCCCTTAAAGTTCTTGTATGGCACACATATCAAATGTACAGATGAAACCAAGTTGGAAGTATAAATATCAGTTAAAAAAGAAACAATAAGATAGCAGATGATGGAATCAATGATAGTAATTAAATTAAGTAGGCATCTGGTCTCTGCTTGAATACTTATTAATGATGTTATGGATGGAATTAATCCATATGGGGAGAGAGAGGGTTAAACTAAATCACCTCTAAGAACCCTTTTAAATTTAAACTTTAATCTTTTTCATGACACTTCAAAGTTGAAGTTTCTTCCAAGTCTAAGATTCTGTGATTCTCTGATATGCTTTATGTACTCTCAGGGTCAAGCATTACATATGTTTTATTTCCAGCCTGTGATTTCACTATTGTAGAGAATTGCTTATATGGAAACTTCTTCCACTGATACTGACTGGTAATTCATTTATAATTTATAGTGCATGAGAATGTTGTGTTTTTCCCCCAATGAGTTGATAACTGAAGGGAGAAAAATGGGTATTGCTGAATTTGAAACAAGAGCATGAATTCATCATATTTGACCAAATAAGGCTCACTTTTCCCATAATTTGAAAGTAAAGGTCACATAGTCCTTTGAAGGGGAAAAAAAGTAGATTTTACTTGGCCTCTTTCTGCCAATCTCCACTCCTTAGAGGGTGAGGAATGGGCTTTACATTGGTGCTCTGCTTTCTTTCAGCAGTGTCAAAAATAAGCTTGTACTAGTTGACAGAAAAAAACTTGTAGGTAAGCTTTCTTCCTCCCTATAACCTGGGATCTATGAACTTTTCAAAGTATATTTTGATAATTGTATTTCAATGAAATTGATTCCCTTTTCAGTCCTGTGCATTTTTATTCATTGAAAAACATTATTTTGAGAAGGAAGTCCAAAGGGATCTGTGATACTACAAAAGATAAAATACTAATAGTTAACATTTATATAGCACTATGTTAAGTGCTATACGACAATAATCTCATTTGATCCTCTCAATAACTTTGGGAGGTATGTGTTATCAATATCCCCATTTTGAAAAGGAAGAAACTGGGGCAAACAGGGATTTAAGTGATTTGTTAATCAGTGGTCTTGAGTCAGATTTGAGCTCAGATCTTCCTGACTCTGGGCCCAGGACTCTAACTACTGTACCACCAAGTCAACCTAGTTTAGATGATTTCTGCATTTGAGAATGAGAATTGATTTGAATTTTCTGCTTTTCTCATGGGATAAATGTGTCAGCATGTAAAAAGTCATTTTTGTCTTTGACTTGGACTTCTAATAAGATTTAGAATGAATTGAGGATTACCCAACAAACAACCCATATAGATTTAAGAGGATATCATCAAGCTTCCCAGTGATTTGTGCCATACAGCAAAAGAAAGGAAATAGCCCCATACTAATAATCTTTTTCTTGAAGGTAGGTCCTCCCTAAATAGATGATAACTCTGGCATTAATTACCTCCACCATTTACAATAAATGACTATATAGTAATGAGATATATTTTCTTACGTGAAGGTGGTTCATTACTTTACACTTCTGTTTCAGACTTGAAGTATTCCTTTTGACTAAGATTTAGAAAAATATTTGTCTTAAATAAAAGGGCAATCAGGTGTCTCAATGAATAGAGGGTTGCTCTTGGAATCAGGAAGACTCATTTTCCTGCATTCAAATCTGGTCTTAGATGTGTGATCCTAGACAATACTCTTAACACTGCTTGCCTCAGTTTTCATATCTGAAAAGGGAGATGGAAAAGGTAAACCACTCCAATATCTGCCAAGAAAATCCCATATAGGATCAGGAAGAGTCAGACATGACTGAAAATGACTAAACACTAAAAAAAAGATCTTCAAGTAGTTTTATCTCACATTCATTTTTCTCCCAAATGCAAAATTCTTTTACCAAATGCAAAAATACTAGACCTTATTAAAAGACTGCTGGACATCATAGAATTGCCAGCAACATCAAAGTTGGTATGACCATGGTCTAGAAAAGAAGTCTATAGATATATTTCAGGAGACCTATGAACTTAAATGAGGAAATTTTTTTAAAATTTAATATAATTATTTTCCTTTGTTATACTATGTATTACAATGTATTCCTATGTAGATACTATATATATATATATATATATATATATATAATGCATTTATTATTTCTAGTCTACTCTATATCAGTACTCTTCTCCCTCCCATCTTACTTTCTTCCCCTAACAAGAGAAGGGCTTCATCTGATCAAGATTCCTAGACCCTTAGGAGGAATCAAAGAAAGGATAGGGCATACATTTCATTCAACTAAATAAGTGTATATTTAGTATCTAATGTAAGCTTAAACTGTTTTATGTTTTCTATTATTATTATTATCTTTGTTGTAGTTATTATATTTATTCTTTTATTATTTCATATTATTATTTTTTTTAATTATTTGCCAGGTACTAGATCCTGGGCAATGCAAACACAAAAATGAAATACTCATGGTATTTCATCAGAAAGTTGATGGCTGACTGCTGTGTAAAAACACCATATATAAACACACGTATATATAATATATGTGTGGGTTTGTATACACATACATACATGCATACATACATACATACATACATGCAATATGCAGAGTAATTACAGAGTGGGTTAGGCAGAGAATTCCAGTAAGGAAAAGTTCACTTATATGAGGTGTCACCTGAGCTAGGCTTTCACAGTCAAATTAGGATTTCTATGATGCAGAGAGAACATTCCAGGTATGAGGGACAATCTATACAAAGTCATAGAAATGGAATATAGAATGTTGTGCTCAGAGAATAGGAAGGAAGCTGATGTCCCTGGAACACAGTATATAAGGGGGAATAACATGTAAATCAGTTTTTAAAGACAAGTTACTTTAAATACCAAATAAATTGTTCTCTATCAAGGCAAAGGAAGGAGGGAGAAAATTATGGAACTCAAAACCTTACAAAAAGAAATTGTTAAAAATTATCTTTACATGTAGTTGGAAAAATAAGTGTATTAAAAAATTTGAGTTCTAGAAATATGAAGAATCTACTCCTAAGACATAAGGTTGACGCTCTCATTAAAGTATGAGGAAAAATCCTGTACTGGGTTGCAGACAGTAGGTAGTAGGGCAGGAGAATCAATGAGTAGAAGGCTTCAAACAGATACTGTGGGGAAAGGGACCATAAGAGAAAAGTATGAGGGTTTCCATACTGTGGTGACCACAGAATTGAAATTTGATGACCAAAAAATATCTGTAATGGACCCCGACAGTGACATTGTATGACTTTTCAGCTCTTATGAATAGGAATAGAGAAGGTAGAAATGGTAGGGTTAATTTGTAAGGGAAGAATGTACCTTAATATAATAAAACCACATCATCAGGGCAGCTAGGTGGCACAGAGGCTAGAGTGCCAGCCCTGGAATCAGGAGGACTTGAGTTCAAATGTGACTTCAGACACTTAATAATTGCCTAACTGTGTGACCTTGTCCAACTCATTTAACCCCATTGCCTTAAATAGAATTTTTAAAAAAAATGAAGAAAACCACATCTTCTTAGGCTTGAGGTTAATATGGATACTTGAATGGGGAGAGAAAATGGGAAAAAAAATAAAAACTTCTCTTTCCCAACAGGATATCCAAGCAATTAAATTTTGTCAAGGTTCAACCACTGCAAAGGAAGTATAAAGTAGAGAGCTAAGAGTTATACTGAAATGTAACTGAGGAAACATGACTTTTTGTTGTACTGAGATTTTATTTCTAAATATATATATATATATATATAAAACATATATGCATACGTAGATATGTATGCATATGTATACATATATGAATAGTTTTTAGTGTCAACTTAACCTATTTTCCTTTATTATCATTGTCCCAAACAAACGGTTTAATAACTAATTTGAAAGTAAATAGAATACTTAAGCCTATCATCTCTACTTTAATATATTTGTATAGTATTTTGTACTTCACAAATTCTTTTCATATCCAATAATAGTGTCATATAATAGGGTTACTATTATTTCCATAGAAAAGATAGATAAACTGAGGCAGTGAAGTTAAAAGAATGTTCAAATTCAGACAATCATCAACAGAGCTAAGACAAAAATCTAATTCTCTTTAATTACAAATAATCTTAAATCAACTTCTCATTTTTTCTTAAGAGAAGAATTCTCATTTCTAATTTTCTTTTTTTCATGGATATTAGTCTTTGGCACATTTCTCAATAAAGATAGTTAAATAAAAATAGTAGGAGTGGCTAGGTGGCGCAGTGGATAGAGCACCGGCCTTGGAGTCAGGAGTACCTGGGTTCAAATCTGGCCTCAGACACTTAATAATAATTACCTAGCTGTGTGGCCTTGGGCAAGCTACTTAACCCCATTTGCCTTGCAAAAACCTAAAAAAAATAAAAAAATAAAAATAAAAATAGTAACATTTCATTTTCCACTGTTAGACTATCTAGGTTGTTGTTGGCCAAAATCCAATGCTGTAGGGCAAGATTTAGCCTTCAGCCAAACTAAGCTATACATTTTTGGTACATTTTTGGCTTAATTTGGTTTAAAATGTCTGGATGAAAAATGCTGGTATTCTAATTCACAGGCCATGAAGCATCGTTTCCTACTTACTGGTCTCAACAAACTCATTGTATTATACATAAATCCTTTCTATAATTACCACTACCATCACCACTTGATCAAATGAACTTTGCCATTGTTCTTGTAAGGAGTATGTCAATCTATTCCTCTGTGATACTATTCATTTTACCTAAAGCTTGCAGATCAAAATGTTCCTTCCTGGTCACCAGTCCATGAGGTGTTGTCTGTCTCTATTAGAATATAAGCTTCATGAAGACAACAACTATGTTTACTGTTGTATTCTTGTCTTCAATACCTCACTGATGGACATGTAGCAAATGCTTAATATTAGGAGTTTTTTCTACTTATATTCATGTACCCAGAAGAATATTAGCACAGGGCAATAGGGGAAGAAATTGTTCCCAAAATATATCACCATTGTATAGGGGTCAAAGTCAAGGAAGAAGAACAGATACCAATGGGAACAGTATGAGGGGACATCCCCCTACCATTCCTAGTTCCATGGAGAGGCTAGTATATCAGATTTTAATAAGATACATGCTTCATTTCCAAGCCCAGATACTCAGCATCCAAACTTATATAGAATTTTAGACAATGATCTGATATAACACTAATAGGAGACTACCCCATCATCCAGCTTCCAAGGGGTCAAGGCAATGAAGTAGTCTGGACTCCTCTAATAAGGGTTTCTGAGTTACTTAATAAGGAATAAAGAATGAAGGGAAGAGACACTGGAATTTTAACTCCAACTGAGCCATAGCAAGCAACTAACTGTGGAAAGGCTCAATGCTCAAACACTAGATCAGCTAAACATGAGCATACAGGCATCCTGGGATCTGGGATCATACCAGTCAAATCACCTTTCACAATTAGTATTTAAAAGCTGGAATTTTCTTAGATCCAAAGGGGATCTAAGTGACAATAATGAAACATTTTCCTTCCTGTGAAGAAGGAACAGTGATATAAGGTCACAAATATTAAAAAAAAAAACCCTTAAAACCAAAGTAAAATTAAAAAGATGGGATTTTCCGGGACACTAATGCATTGTTGGTAGAACTATGAACTCATTCAACCTTTCTGGAGAGCAATTTGGAAATATACCTAAAGGGCAATACAAATGTGCATTACCCTTTGATCCAGCAATACCACTATTGGGTCTATACCCAAAAGGCAAAAGCAACACTTGGACAAAAGTATTCATAGTAGCTCTATTTGTGGTAGCAAAGAATTGGAAATTGAGTGAATGTCCATCAATTGAATAAATTGTGGAATATGTACATTATGGAACACTATTGTTCTATCAGAAACCAGGAGGGATGGGAATTCAGAGAAGTCTGGAGGGATTTGCATGAATTGATGCTGAGCGAGATGAGCAAAACCAGAAGACTGTATACTATAACAACATGGGGTTGATGATCAACCTTAATGGCCTTGCTCATTTCATAAGTGCAACAACCAAGGACAATTTGGGGGTATCTGCGATGGAGAATACCATCTGTATCCAGAAAATTGTGGAGTTTGAACAAAGACCAATGATTATTACCTTTGATTTTTAAAAAAGTTATCTTATTATGTAATTTTGCTATCCATTATATTTTTCCCTTAAAGATATGATTTCTCTCTCAACACATTTAACTTAGATCAATGTATATATAGCATGGAAACAATGTAAAGACTAACAGACTGCCTTCTGTGGTGGGTGGGGGGAGGGAAGCAAAATTTGGGGGAAAATTGTTTTTTTCAAAAAATCCAAAAGTAAATAAATTAATTAAAAATCATAAAAAAGATGGGATTTCATTTTGGGGAGAAACTTGGTAGTCACTGAAAATGCTGCATACTTTCCAAAATTAAATTCTGCCACTCTTTTTAATGTCTTTAGCTCAAAGACTTGAGTCCACAATACATCTTCTTTTTCTATTTGTTTTCTCAGTACATAGCAGTTATTCACAAGGAGCTCACATTCTAAAGGCAGACTCTTCATGAAAGTTTTCAGCAGCAAGTCAGATGGAAAGATCTCCTGGTTCTTAGGGTATAGCAGCAAGGCAAGATGGTAATGCCTCTTCTTTAATGTCATTTTCACTGATAAAAATCCTATTGGTTTCTGATGTTGAAACATTTGACAATGCCAAGGCTGGAAGCATTGCTATTCCCAAAGTTCTTGTATTCCTGTCCTGGGTTATCTCCATCAGAGTCTGAGGTAGTCAAGATGATGCTTGAGGTGAGGGGGAGATTTGCCCAGTACACTGCCTCATTGCCTTTCCCCCAGGGTTATCCCCCTGCTTCTACAAGGCTGGCTTGCCTATCCTGTGGGACATAGTTGATTGGGAATTGGTGGGGATGACTGGCCCATTATAAGAACTGCCTGCTGCTTTCATTCGCTGGAGTCTTATACCTTGATGATGATATTATCAAAGAAATACAGAACCAGAAAAGGAATAACAGAATAGTCAATCTACAATGACTTCCATGCTATGTCAAGAGATCTAGAAGAAAATCCCCAGACATTAAATGCATCTTATGTGAGTATTTATAAGAGGATCTAGACAAGAGCCACAGAAGGGAATGCATGAATGTGCCATAATCTGCCCCCTTAGAGGGATGACTTACAGCCATAAGATCACAGAACTATTGGAAATCTTGAAGTCAGAAAAGATTTCTCGTTTTTATTAGGCACAGAAAGTCCTGAATACACATGCATAATACACTTAGTCTAATTAATAACTGAACTTCATTTTTCTTATCTTTTGAAGATTAAATTAATTTCTGTTAGGATTGTACATGAGGCAGAGGTGTCCTTACCATATGTACGTCACCACTTTATCTTGTATCATCTCACAGAACCTCATATAGCTGAATGTACTTGCCTTTTTCAGAAAACAGAACCGAGCTCTTCTTTTAATCTTATCTTTAATCATATCTTCAACTTATACCTATAACAACCCCTCCCCCCAAATGGTTGGACCATCTTAAGTATCGAAGCCTCTATTTCCCCAGAAAACATAAGCAACCATGAATATGTGATGATTTCTATTCTGAAACCAGGAGATGGGGGCAACAGAGAAAAAAATCCAGCAATACCAGAAATGGGACAAGGTTTTGGCTACTGCTTAAAGGACTCTTCATGAGACTAAAAAAAGGTCTAGTTGAATAAAAACCCAGGTGAGTCCTGTAAGGCTTAGAAATAGCTCTTTTACTGACTCAAAGGGAGGGAAGGAAAGGCAAACTGACCCATCTTGTTTTGCTGCTGAGCCTTTTGTCCATTTTCTTTCTTAGACTGCACAGTGAGAGGGGGTAGCTACAAGGAGCAGCGGGAGCTAGAGATAGCACAAGAGAAAGGGTCTATTCAAGAGAGTTCAGTCCTCCCAGTTGGAGAACTCTTCACAAAGGAATGACAACAAATGTGGACTTGAAAGGAAAAAAAGAAATGTGTACAACAATCCACCTCCTTCAAGGAACCTTTGATAGGTTGGTTCTTACCTGCTGCTTTATCCTTCATTTTTCCCAAGTTAACTGCCTCTAGCCGCAGCAACTGTTCCCTGAAAGAACCTGGGCTGAATAACTATGAATATGGATCCCAGGGATGGATGGAACATGCAGTCAGCCCTAAATAAGGTCAGGGAAAATAACCACCAAAAAGGATTCATTTCTAAAATGTCATCAATAGGTTATGTCGAATAAATTGGTTTGGAATGCAGCTGAATTCTAAAGACCTTAGTGATTATCTCACATTTGATACTGGGATGCTGATTCAGTTTAATAGCCATTTGGGTCATAAAGAATCTAATAAAAAAACAAAAGCTAAGGGTAGGAAATGAAAGCATCTGATGATGCTGTAACTGCTTAGTCCTAAAATTTTAACCCTTAAAACTATCAATTCAATAGACATTAACTTTCAAAATAATTCCTATTATCAAGCCCTCAAAGGTTAGATTAACTATGTCATTTAATTGTCTTCCCTTTCCCTCCTAGAATCTTTCTTTTGCCTAATTCATGAGCTCTTAACACTTACCCTTGTAATAGGAAGAAATAAGAAAATGAAATAAAAGTCCAATCAACTTGGCTACCTGTTATAAAACTCTAGAAAAAGGTCTGATGGAGAAGATTGAAATTTATGAATTTTAGTCCTTATGTTGTTAGCTAATTTGATTTTGACACATATGACATTCCTATCATTAAGTTGGGAAAATAGTCCAAAATGAGGTTATCAGCCTTTTAGAGGTGGTTTGGCAGATGATGTAGCGGGAAAAGCATGGACCTAAAGTCAGAAGAAGAGTTCAAATCCAGCCTCAGATATTTACTAGCTGTGTGACCTTGAGAAAATCACATAATTCTGATTGCCTCCCATCCAGGACCATCTCCAGTTGTCTTGATTCATATCTGACCACTAGACCAGATGGTTCTAGAGGAGAGAGTGAGGATGCTGACTTAACATAGCACCCCCTTCATTAAAATCCATTTCATGTGCATTTTGTGGCATCACCTCCCTGATGTCATGGTCTTCTTTGAGAAGGAAGGATAAACATCATTATCCAAGATGGCTTGCCATGACTTCATTTATTCACTATAGAAATGGAGGTTAGAGAATAGGTTGGGAAATAACATAGCCAATGATCTTGGTTTTTTACAAATATGGACTGGATTTTTTGCCCTTTAAATATAGCTTGCTTTCCCAAAGCTAAAAGAATTATAAAATGTCAGAGATAAGTTGGATCTCAGAGGTCATACAAGGCAGTAAGCATGGTGTAATGAGGGAAGTGAGGTGTAATAGTCTGCAAAAAAAATTGAGGTTTTAGGAATAACTCCTCAATGGAAGAAGGGCTAAGAACCTTACAGAGAATTACCCCAGGCTAAAAAGCCCCCAGGAATGATTGGATGTTCCAGAGTAAGGAGACCACAGGGCACTGAGGATGAAGTCATGATGGGGGCATGGTTGTTTTGAAGTTCAGAAGTTGGAAACAGTTCTAAGAAAGAAACAGCTGAATGCTCAGTCTAAAAAAGAGAAAACTAAGGGTGAACAGGATAGTTGTCTTCAAGCATTTGACAATCAAGGGCAGGAAAAAGGAATATATAAGGTGCCAGAGGTCAGAGCTGCATAGAAGGCAAAATCAGGTTTGATGTAAGCTTAAAAATGCCTAATAATTCAAACTATTCAAAAGGGGAATGAGCTGCCTCTGGAGGAAGTGAGTGGATTTTTTTACTTTACTAGAAATCTTTAAAAAAGGATAAACCCTCTTCTGCTATATAATGGACTGAATTTTTCTTCAGATATGATGTTTATTAGTTGGTCTCTCAGATCTATTACACATCGAAGATTCTGTGAGGTAAGAATCTCAGTGTTTCTGAGTCTTAACACCTCTGTCAACAAAATGGAAATAATAATAATAATAATAATAATAATAATTTTTGCTTCCTCTGAAAACAGAAATCAAGTCCTTTGGGCTCAAACTTCAGTGTGATTTCAAGGAAACACTGCAAAAGATACTGATATCAATACATTTTTGCATGCTCATCTGTTATGCATTTTTTTCAATGTTCTGAAAGCTTCATTGTTTTAAGAAAAATGATTTCTCAAACTTCAAAACACACTTGAGATGGTTGTGCAACTATTCAGGAAGGGTAACAACTGTCAACGCAGGATTTTTTTAGTGAAACCAATTCCATCCCAAAAAAGCAATCAGCTTTGTACATGATAACCAGATTTCCAAAGTGCCATATCTACTTTTCATAAGCTTAAAACTCTTTTAACCAATTATTGTTCTATTGTTAGAGTTGATGTTTGAAATAGTGTTACTTGCAGTTATTTTATCATGCTTTTCACTTTATCTTCTCTGATTTGTTAGGATCAAACAATTAAAGCTAGAAATGGAGCTGCATCTATTTGGGAATACAATTTTCAGATTACTCCATAATCCAGCAGGGCAGCTAGGTAGCACAATGGAGATAACACTGGGTTTGAAATAAGGAAGGCTCATTTTCATGAGTTCAGATCTGGTCTCAGAAACTTTTACTAGCTATATGACCCTGGACAAACAATTAACCTAGTTTGTCTCAGTTTCCTAATATGTAAAATGAACTGGAGAAAGAAATGACAAACTACTCCATTATCTTTGGCAAGATAACCTCAAATGAGGTCACAAAGAATTGAACATGACTGAAACATCCCAACAGCATTCCAGCATGGTAGGAGTTCCTATTCTTTCGGTTTAGAAGAGACCATGGTACAAAACTCCCATCTGCCTATGAGCTAACTTTGGCAATTATGACTCATTTCTAGTTGAATTGACTTAAGTATGTAGTCGGGATCATGGACAGAATAGAAATGAGGGGTGGAGGAAAGACCAGGAGTCAAACCAAAAGCAAGAAAAGCTGAGAGTATTATAAAAATATGGAAGGGTGATTGAGTCTATAGATGATGACCTGGCTATAGATAACACAAAAAGGGAGGATGACAAGAATATTCTCAGGTGTCAGTATCAGGTTGTTCCATCAAAGATATCAAACAAACAGAGGAGGAAAATGGCTGTATAGAGGGGGAAATTGAATCTAGAAGGAATTAACTATGAAAGCAAGGATAACATTCTAACTTTATTAGAATGGTTCATGATATTAAATAATAATAAATCCCACTATTTCACCTTGAGCACTACATTGGCCCTTAATTCCCATTACAGTATGACCCTGAAACCATATTTACAGATTACTTCAGTCCATAATGATTTCTACTTCCCCAAAACTCAAAGTACCCAGGGTTTATACCACTCATTGCAGAATGAACAGACTACTCAGAACCCATCCAGTATAGTCAAATTGTGAGAAGACCTGCCACCACTGGGGATATCTTCTCCTCCTTGTTGTACCCCCTGCCCAATGGTCTTCTGCAACTTGAGACCACCCAGAATTGCTCAGGCTACTTGACTGTTTTTAATTCATTCATAGTAGCATTTATCATTATAACTCTCAGATATAATAATTATGCTTACATTTTACAGAGGTTTAAAGCTAATGAAGAATTTACCTCACAACAATCCGTAAGGTAGGCAATGTTAGTACATCATCTCCATTTTACAGATGAGAAAATTAGGGCAAAAAATACTTAAAGTAGCTATATAAAGACTACTAGGCCTGGAAACAGCAAGACAAATTCAAATTCAACCTCAGACACTTAGCCTTGCCCAGCTCATTTATCTCAGTTTACCTCAGTTGGAGATAATAATAGTACCTCCTTCACAGGATTACTGTGAAGACCAAATGAGACACCATACTCTACTATTGAGAAGGGTCTATTTGCAAGTCACTCATAACTATAGCTATATACAGTCACTAACCCAATTTCTACTTCTCTCTTTTACAGCCTTCTTTGTTTAGCTATCTGACCCTATAGGAGCGATTCAATTTTTTTTTTTTTATTCCTAATTCCTATGCCATTTTTTGGTGGCAGGATATATTCTAGAGTAAACAGTTAGCAGAGATTGTGAAGTTAAAAGGGAATAAATATTTATTAAGAGTTTACCATATGCAAGGAACTCTGCTATGTACTATTTTCAAACTATGAAACTCCTGAGAGATTTAACTTCTAGCTTAAATATAGCATTTGTAATAGAAAAAAATAACAATTCTTGCATTAACTACCCCCCCACATGATTCAATAAGAAAATAACCTGGTAAACTTTAAAATACAATATTACTAAATATCCCTTTTAAGAATCTGTTTTGTGAATAAGTTTTTCAGCATGAAAGGTGACTATTCATATTCCCATCAAAACAACTAATCACAATAGGCTTTTTTCCCCTACATAATTTTCCAGTCCCTGTTGATTTTTTTCTCTTCTCTTCAAAGTCAGAGCATTTTTTCCTGCAATATCTCCAAGTCCTTTGGAAACTATTTCTCTGTCATTTACTATGGGACATTTAGTTTTTAAAGAATGACTCCAGATGTCAGTATATATGTTAATGTATTCCTGATTAAGGACCTCTGTTACCATGCCAACCAGATGCTAACTGCCACAGGAACAAAAACTGGTACTTCAGCAGTAGCCAGATTCATATTAATTCAATTGTGGAACTTTCTTCTCTTCATCATTAAACCTTCATCACAATGTCATCAAAACAAAATACACTGGTATTTCTCAGTTAATTCTACCTATATGACTTTCTAAAAAGTAAAAAATAGGTCATAAAGATCTTGTGACATTCAGAAAATTTTCAAAGAAAAATCTTCACTTTAAAGTGCAAAAAGCCCTTTTTATAAAAACTCAATGAGAACATCTCTTTTTTAAAAAAAATTAATGATGTCTTGAGAAATAAAAATAAATCAAAAGTAGAGACAAAGGGCAGCTATGATAGAACATAATCATTAACTGTTTCTCTAAACATGGAGGCTTAACATCTAGCTTACACTCTTTCATCCCATCTTTTTATTTACTTCAATGTATCCCTATTCTCCATGTTCATTTGCCTCCATATCTATCCTTCATCAAGGAATTGACTACTTTTATTTCTCTGAAGTTAGTTAGAATCCCTTGCCAGAATCAAAGTGTTTTGAACACAATAGATGCTTAAAGAATACTTTTTGGATGTAAGTATAAATAGAAACATTCCCTATTATAATTCCTTTCTTTATTCTTTCCCCCTTTTCCTTTTTTCCTTTAGGAAGCTTAGCAATTCCCAAAGAGTTATCTATCACCTATGCATGAGTAACACCTAAATCTCTCCTTTCACTGCTCATATTCTCTCTAAGATCCCCCTGAAAATAAATCCTTATCCATCACTTCAGCCTATCCTCATTGTTAAAAGTCCATGTCCAAGGTCTAATAATATTGTGTTTAAATCCCTGCATGTTTTTAGGTAGGTATCTGAATGACTCAGTTGGGTAGATATATTAGAAGACTTGAGTTTGAATGTGGTCTTAAGCATTTCCTACCTTTTGACCTTAGGCAAGTCACTTGAGCTCATCCTGTCTCAGTTTCTTAAACTATAAAATAGGGATTAATAATAGCCCCTTCTTCACAGGAAAGTTATGATCACTGAAAGATAATGTTTGTAAAGTATTTAACAGAGTTCTTTGAATATAGTAAACTCTTTAATAAATATTTATTCCCCTTTAACTTCACAATCTCTTCTAATTGTTTACTCTAGAATATATCCAAAAAGTGGATAGGAGTTAGGAATAAAAAATTTGAATCACTCCTATAGGGTTGGATAGCTAAGCAAAGAAGGCTATAAAAGAGAGGACTAGAAATTGGGTTAGTGACTGTATATACCTATAGTTATGAGTGATTTGCAAATAGACCCTTCTCAAGTATAATGAATCATTTGTGGGGAACCATTAATTAAAACCAACTAAATTATCAGATCACTTTGAAAGTAGGCAATTGTTAATGAAAAGGTCAGGCTAACAGTCAAAGAAGATACAAAACAATGAAACTAAGAGAAGATACTCATGAGATTTCTAGGCCAACCAGTCTTCCTCAGCATAATATTAAGACACTCATAAATAGATTCCCACCATACTTATTCAGTCTTTTCTTCCACTCCTCTCTAAGACAAACTCTCTGACTCAGTCAAACATAGAGCTGGAAGGCACTTTTGGGATCATCTAAGGCAAATCTTTCATTTTAAAAATAAGAAAACTAGAGCAGGGATAGACTGTGACTTAGCCAGGAACACTCTGAGAATCGGTGGCACTGTAAGAACTGGAGCACAGATAATTTTACTATACACCACAGAGCACATCCAATTCCTCTTCTGTGATCTTATACCTGCCTTTCCAACTATATCAAATAAATGCCTGTCCCAGTCTATCCCCAACCTTATATTCCCTGACTCTAATTTCATGACAAATACCAGGCAATTCAAACACACCCTACTCATTAAACCCAGGTTATCAGTTCATAGAGGAAGAAATATATCCATTCTATTCTTTTTTCATTTTCCTACTAAATTGAAGAGCAATTTAATACAATGAGTATAATAATAATAATAATAATAATAATAATAATAATAATAATAACTGATTTTTATAGCTTTAAGGTTTTCAAAGTACCTTTCACAAGTTTTTCCTTTTTGAATTTTACAACAACCTTATAAGGTATGGCTTTACTAAAATTATTTTAAAGGTCAGAAGAATTAGTTCTCCTTGGTAGGAGACTGCTTCTTCTATATATATGAAATAGGTGCTAATAAACCTAATGATTGCAAATGGCCTCAATGGTTTTCTAATATAGGGGCCCATCCCTGGCCATTTTCAGTTGTGTTCTCCATGAATCAATGGAAAATTTCCCACAATTTAAAAGATTATTGTAAAGTTACTCTGAGAGCATCAAGGTGACATGATTAATAGAATGCTGGAACTGGTATCAGGAAGACTCTTTTTCATGAGTTCAAATTCAATCTCAGACATTTAACTGTGTGACCATGGGCGAGTCACTTAACCCATTTTGACTCAGTTCCCCAACTATCCAACTATAAAATGAGCTGGAGAAGGAAATGGCAAATCTCTCCAGCATCTTTGCTAAACCCCTAATAGGATCACATTACTAAAATGACACAACAACAACAAAAGATAAATCATGACAAAAATAAAACTGGAGAGAGAGAGAGAGAGAGAGAGAGAGAGAGAGAGAGAGGTAATATATAAGAAAAAAATGTTACTAAAAAGGAGGATAAAACACTGTAACTAGATATAGGGCAATCTCTATATCTAGAGATTTTTAAAAATAGGTTGAACAATCATCTATCTTGTATGATTTATGTGTTCACCTGCCTAGAAGCAGAAGCTAGGGTAGACAAATGACCTCTTAAGAGCCCATCCAATTCTGGGAGTTTAATCCATAATAATTTTCCATGTCTGTTGCTTTAGCTATGTAACTCCACTACTTTTTCCCCTCCAAAGGCACCTTAATACTGACTTTACTTTAAAATATCTCATTTCCATCAGTATTTTCATCTTCATTTATATTATAGTAACTATATTCAAGCTCTGTTTGTCCTCTTATAATCTTCCCATGCTATTCTCCCATTCTCCTAATCTTTGTTGTTGCCCAGTCATTTCAAGTCATGGCCAACTCTTCATGACCCATTTGGGGTTTTCTAAACAAAGATATTTAAGTAGGTCACCATATCCTTCTCCACCTCATTTTACAAATGAATAATTAAAATATATAGGGTTAAGATGCTTACCCAAGGTCATATAGCTAATAGTTGCATGAGAACAGATTTGTACTCAAGAAGATGAGTCTTCCTGATTTCAGACTAGGTAATCTATTCATTATATTACCTATCCTACCTCTTCTAATCTACCTAACTCTGTATCCCCAGTCTCTAACTTCATGCCAGATAGGAGGTAATTCAAACATTCTTAATCTTTTCCCCTTCTCACTATACACACACACACACACACACATCTACCATCATCTACCCATCCAACCATTCATCTTTCTATGTATCCCTCCACTCCATCCATCTGTCTACCTTTAGAACATACTTCAAGACTGCTTCCCCTAAAAATTTTTCTCTTATTAAACTCCACTCATTTTCCAAAGCATTAGCATGTTATGTGACTCATTCCTCAAATTCAACCCATTCTTACTAGTAAATATATTTTTTGTACCCATTGTCTGTTTAATCTTTGGACTTTCCTCTTAAACTATTTGTTACTTAAAGGTAAGAATCATTTCTACTCACTCTATTACCATCCAATTACCAACACTCACACATCTCATTTATGTAGTCTTTGGTCACTGAAATACTTTTCATATAATGATTGTTCATCCTTTCCTTTAATTCCCATCCTGGGATAAATGACATATCTTAGAGCAACTTTGGGAAAAAAATTCAGGGATAAAGTCTAAAAATGTTTTCTTTCTCCAATTCAGCTATCAATATACCATCACAATCCTCTTTAATTTAAAATGATATTTTAATTTCATATAATAACTGTTCTCCTGGGTCTTCAGAACATTTCATACATAATTCATTTATCTCACAAAGAATTGTATATTATATTATAATTATGTGGTCATCACTTCCTAGTAAATCCCAAAGCTTGACCACTTAAAGGTCCAAGATGTCATATTAGGCATCTTCATACAAGAGTTTAAATCTTACCAATAGAGAATCTTACTGTTGTCCTCCAAAGGAGAGGCTTATATGAGCTCTTAATATATAGCAGATGCAAAAAAATTAAAATATTATTATCATTATCATTATTATCATTATTGTTATTTTGTGAGATGAGGGAAGAGGGAGGGAGTATGTATGTTTGTGTATATATATATATATATATATATATATATATATATGTGTGTGTGTGTGTGTGTGTGTGTGTGTGTGTGTGTGTGTGTTTTGTTGCCATCTAAAAAAGGCCTCAGGAAACTGGGTCCAAGATTATTAACCTTTCTTTTCCTGGCTAAAGATTTTGCCCTTTGGCAAAGAATTGCAAATTGAGTGAATGTCCATCAATTGGGGAATGGCTGAACAAATTATGGTATATGTACCATGCAACACTATTGTTCGATTAGAAACCAGGAAGGATGGGAATTCAGAGAAGCCTGGAAGGATTTGCATGAACTGATGCTGAGCAAGATGAGCAGAACCAGAAGAATATTGTATACCATAACAGCAACAAGGGGTTAAAGATCAATTGAAATAGATTTGCTCATTCCATCAGTGCAGGACAATTTTGGAGTATCTGTGATAGAGAATACCATCTTATCCAGAGAAAGAATTGAACCAAAAGACCAAAAGACCAAATTTGAACCAAAAGACCAAAAGAAAACACTATTACCTTTGATTAAAAAAAGTTATCTTATCATGTAATTTTGCTATCCCTTATATTTTTTTTTCCTTGAAGATATAATTTCTCTCTCAACACATTCAACTTAGGTCAATGTATAGGATGGAAACAACAGACTGCCTTCTGTGGGAGGTGGGGGGGGAGGGAAGTGAAATTAGAAGGAAAATTTGTAAAATTCAAAAATAATTAAATATTTTTTTAAAATAGATTTTACCCTTGCCCTGGGTCAGAGGCAACACATGTTCCTATACTCCAATGGCTATTCAGAGGTCAGATAGTTGGATGGCTATGTAATTTTTATGATTTATATATCTGTCACTTAAGAATTAAATACCAATGTAGTTGATATTAATTAACCCTCCCTACCCTATTACTCCCCCAAAAGATTTTACATTTAAATGAAATTAAATATCCCTATTGCCTATAAGTGAGGGACATTGACAGACCATAAAAACGAAATGCTAGCTTTCAGCTTTCAATTTTGATGCCTGCTTGTATTTCTTGTTCCAAGAACAGAGAGTACTTATATTTCTGTATTCACCAAACCAATATCGTACCCACCTATATCTATACAAAACAACACATGAGACCATGTCTGATTGCTTTCAGATCATAGGACACCTGAAAGAAAATAAATCCCAAATCTTTGTGTAAGACCCCAGGGCATATCTTGTCCAATGCATTCTTTTCCAGGTGCTGGTGTTGCTGCCACCATGAACAAGATTAACAAGAAGGTTATATTTAAACTTCGAAGAGAGGCTGCTGTGCCATTATGGGTCTATTTAAAATCCTCTGGGCAGCTGCAGTACATAATAACAAATCAGCAGGAGGGAGGGAGGAAAGGCAGGAGAGAAGCTGAAGGAGAGGGGAAAGAGGAAAGGGGGTGCGGGCAGGTCAGTACCATTACAGATTGTTTCTGTGAAAAACTGACTGTCAAAAGATGGCAGGGACCAAGAGAGAGAGAAAGAGAGACAGACAGAGAAACAGAGATAGAGAGATGCGTTAGGAGAGCTTGCAAAGAAAAGGCAAGGATACAATTTAAGACTCTAAGATGAGAAAAATAACTTTTCTACCTGAATAGGACTGCACAAGATGCACAGCTTCTCCCTAGAAAGTCTACCAAATAGCATAGGCTACCCATTAAATTTTAATAAAATATCAACATTAGAAGGTAAAAACCACTAAATATGTCACACAGAACTACCACTTAACCAATGCATGAAATACTTTCCCCAGTCTCATAAACAAGAAGAAAGGAAGAGAGGAAAGAAGGAAGGAAAAAAGGAAAGAAAGAAGAAAAAAGGAAGGAAAGAAGGAAAAAGAAGGAAAGAAGTCAAAAAGAAGGAAAGAAAGAAGGAAAAAAGAAGGAAGGAAGGTAATAGGAAGGAAGGGAAGGAGGGAGGGAGGAAGGAAGGAAAGAAGGAAAAATCAAGGAAGGAAAAAACAAGGAAGGAAAAACAAGGAAGGATGGATTTATTAAGCACCTACTATGGGACAGGCATTGTATATGCAATTTATAAATATCCCATTTGATATGACAAAACTATGAGTATTCCCATTTGGCAGCTGAGGAAACTGAAGAAGACAGAGATTGAATGATTTTTTTCCCCAAGATCACACATCTATCAACTATTTGAGGTCGAGTTTGAACTCAGGTCTTCCTGACTCAGAATCCATTACTCATTTCCTTCAAAGACTGTCCCATTCAAAAACAGCTCAGAATTAGGTGATATTTCCCAGGACTCCTTTTGATTTTTATCTTCAAATCCTGCATCCAAGTTTCCTATTTTGATGGGCTTGAATACACCACATCTCTGAAAACAAAATTCATTTTTGTTAAGCAAAAGTTCATTTCTATTAGCTTTCAAACACCAAGGTACACCACTGCATTTTTATAATTTAACAGATATATGGGAAGATAATCATATTCCTTCTTTATCCTCTACCTCACATAATTTGCATCAATAGCATCCATTAACCCTGACTGGCCTCATATGGTTATTTCTTCACACCATTCAAACTACTGATCATTTTAGTGACTCTTTATTGAGTTGTTCCCAACTTACTGACATCTCCCTAATTTCTCCCCATGAACAGAATGCTTATATAAATGTAGTTAGTAATCAGTAACCAAAGCCCTGCTAAATTGTACTAAATATAATCCTAAAAAGGTCATCTTCTGGAAGAGCCAGGTGGTAACAATATCCCTGGAAGCAATATAAACTGAATTTGCCAAGTGAAACCAATGCAGTATTCTCAAGAACCAGAGATTGGAAATATTCAGCACAAATTAAAGGAGACAGTTAACAATAGCCTGGTTAATTTAGGCTATATAGATAACATTCTGGATAACTCTTACTCTATCAAACACAAACAAACCAAAAACATTCCAAATCAGCAGAACTGGCTCTTCTTTCAACAATCTTTAAACCTCCAGTTCACTTTCCACAGTATGAACATAATTCAAATGACAGGCTGCCTTAAGATATAATTCCTGAAGGGCAAAAATGTGAAACAATACTGAATACTGGAAAAAGCAGCAACTGGACCAGGAGTAAGGAAACCAGTTCTCAAATCATTTGCCACAATGTGACCTTGGGCAAATAAGAACTTCTCTGAACCTCAATCTCTTCATCAATAATATAATGGAGCAGGGTGGTTAATTTAATATGCATTAATTAAAACCTTAAAAAGCAGAAGTTAATATCATCCTTGTAGTGCTAATATGACATATAAAATTGTGTAAGTCAAAGGGGTTTTGAAAATTAAAATATGAACAACATAGAATATGTTAATATTAGCTTTTTCTATGTTCCATGTAGCTTCTAGAGTAAATATTAACAATATAATAATAATAATAATAATAATATTAATTCAGTTGTTATAGGCATACAACTCAAGGACTGGGTTAAGTCTTGTATGGGTCTTTTTAAATTTCTCATAATATAGCATTTCATATACAAAGCGTGCTCCACAATTTCTCCTGGATAAAAAAAGAGGTAGATGTGGAATAATAGAAATAGTTGCTCTAATTGAAGGAATAACAGCATCCTAATTAGTGCTTTAACAATCTATTAATGACAGAATATATATATATATATATATATATATATGTATGTATGTATATGGCTTTTTGTGAAAGATGACATGATGGATTTAGGAATTTTGCTTATTTTTCAAAAATCAGAAGAGTCCTCAGTGTGAAAAAGAATTAAAAAGAACTAGAGAAAGTAGATAAAGACCCTATTCTGTATGCACAGTCAGGAGTATGGGAAAAGGTTACTTCAAAGAAAAGTGGAAGAAGGATCACTGAATACTTGGAAAAGGAAACCGAATTTGAAATTCTTCCTAAATAAGCAGGAACTGGACTCTTTAAAGAAAATTTGGATTCACTAAAGAAGGAAATATCTACTTATCCCACAAGTAACAAGGATTTGAATCCAGAGTCGTTGTTAGCTGAGAGATTAAAAGGAAGAATGGCTAAGTTGTGCAATGGAGAGAGCACTGGTCTTGGAGTTAGGAGGACAGGAATTCAATTCCAGCCTCAGACATTTGACACTTTGGGTAAGTCACTTAACCCTAATTGTCTTGCATCCAGGGACATCTCCAGTTGCCCTGATTCATATCTGGCCATTGGACCTAGATGGTTTTGGAGGAGAAAATGAGGCTGATGCCTTAGCATAACACCCCCCACACACTCAAATCCAATTCAAGTGCTTGTCATAGCATCACCTCCCCTGATGTCATGGTCCTTTTTGAGAATGAAGAACAAACACCATCATCAAAAGAAAGAGCAAGAAGAGACCAAGTAGTGGTTGATAACTCCCTACTAAGAAGTACTGAGCAGTAATTTGCTTATTGATAAGAATAGAGATCTTACTTTCTTCTCAGGAAATTTGCTATGATGTGACCAAAAACTCCCCAAGGCTTATCAAAATGAGTAATTATTATCTATTTCTGGTGATTCGTGTGGACACAGCACATTAGAGATTACCAAGTTTGGGGCAGGAAACTGAAAACTTAAAGACATAGGTGATATCTTCCTCACTACTGTCAATAAAGAAAAAGAGATTAAGAAGAGAAAGGAATATTTGGAAAGTGAACAGCTACTTGAGAAGATAGAAGGTAATCATAAGGAAGAGGATGGAAAGAGAGGTACCTTAGGATTCAAATTTCACCTTCCAGAATCCTAAATACGTCATCATAACTTTTCAAAACTGGACCCATATATAGGGGCAGCTAGGTAGCACAGTGGATAGAGCACGGGCCCTAGAGTAAGGAGTACCTGAGTTCAAATTCGGACTCAGACACTTACTAATTTCCTAGCTGTGTGGCCTTGGGCAAGCCACTTAACCCGATTGCCTTGCAAAAACCTACAAAAGAAAGAAAGAAAGAAAGAAAGAAAGAAAGAAAGAAAGAAAGAAAGAAAGAAAGAAAGAAAGAAAGAAAGAAAGAAGAAGAAGAAGAAAACTGGACCCATATAACAATATTAAGAAGAGGAAAAGTGAAGAAATTATCAAAAGGTAATTTTTAAAGTCAAACACTTTGTAACCAGTTCACCATCCTATTAGTACAACCATGCTTAATACATATCCATATACTTCTGTGCTGAACTGAGGCCTCCCAGCATCATTCAAAAAGGCTTTTAAGGGAAGGTATTTGTAATTAAATAGTGGATTAGAGTAGGGTCAGATCTTTCTCCCAGAGTGAATTGAAAAATAAGTTAACAACTTAAGTAACAAAAGGTCTATCCAACTGCAAAGATTTCTCAGAACATACCCTGGTCATCTTCATCTTCCCCTATCCCAATTCAAATCACCGAGACATCATATTAAAATTTAAGAGCAATCAGAAAGGCAAAAAGATCTTGAGGGTCATTTGAAGTAAATAGTCTGGAGGAGAAAAGGTGTGAAGTGACATCATCAATTATTTGAAAGACTATTAAAAGGAGGAAGGATTAGCCCTGGATCTGGTACCACATGGTCAAATAAGGAATGGGTTAGAAAATGCAAATGTAGGCTTGAGGACAGCAAACCTGTCCTAACAATTACAGTTATCCCAAAATGGAAAAACTGTAGATCTTCAAGGAAAGGGTGGAAAATCATTTGCATAGTAAGATATAGTGGATTCCTTTTATGTGTAAAATGAACTAAATAGCTGCTGAGGTCCCTTCCAACTCTCAAAACCTAATTTATTAAACAATAAATTTTGAAAACAACTTGGGGGTCAGGGATAGCTAAATTCTGAGGAAAAATCTGTTGAAATACCATAGTATTACTCTTTCTTTAGGAGAAATCACAGAAAATCTAGATAGATAGATAGATAGATAGATAGATAGACAGACAGATAGATGGATGATGTGTTTATGTGTGTACATATCATTTAATTTACAAATTAATGTATATGATATATATATATGTCTCCAACAAAGAAGTTGACTTACACCCTCTAAAATAATGCATCCTGCAAAACTAAACCTAATCATTAATGAAAATGATTCAACTCTAAACAAAATGGAAGAATTTCAGTCATGTTTTCAAAAAAACAAAGAGCTGAATAGAGAATTCAATAAGGAAACTGTCCAATTATTACACTGTTGGTGGAGCTGTGAACTCATCCAACCTTTCTGGAGAGAAATTTAGAACTACACCCAAAGGGCAACAAAAATGTGCATACCCTTTGATCCAGCAATACCACTACTGGGTCTATATACCCTGAAGAGATTATGAAAAAGGGTAAAAACATCACTTGTACAAAAATATTCATAGCAGCCCTGTTTGTGGTGACAAATAATTGGAAATCAAGTAAATGTCCTTCAATTGGGGAATGGCTTAGCAAACTGCGGTATATGCATGTCATGGAACACTATTGTTCTATTAGAAACCAGGAGAGATGGCAATTCAGGGAAGCCTGGAGGGATTTGCATGAAGTGATGCTGAGTAAGATGAGCAGAACCAGAAAAACACTGTACACCCCATCAGGAACATGGGGGTGATGTTCAACCTTGATGAACTTGCTTGTTCCATCAGTATAACAACCAGGGACAATCTTGGGCTGTCTGCAATGGAGAATACCATCTGTATACAGATAAAGAACCATGGAGTTTGAACAAATTTCAAGGACTATTCCCTTTAATTTAGAAAAAAACAGATATCTTATTGTCTGATCTTGTTATCTCTTATACTTTTTGTTTCTTCCTTAAGGATGTGATTTCTCTCTCATCACACTCAATTTGGATCAATGTACAACATGGAAACAAAATAAAGACTGATAGATTACTTTCCATGGGGGGGGAGTAAGATTGGGAGAAGAATTGTAAAACTCAAAACTCAAATAAAATCTTTAAAAAAAACTGTCCAAACAGTAAAATAAATAGATAAAAATACCATCAGATAGAAATAAAAGCTTAAGAAACAAAATGTGTTTTCTGATGTGTCTAGAAGAGGTTACAAATTTGAGGTGTGGTAATCATTTTAATTTTTGTTTGATTTTCTTTTTTTAAAATGCTAGCTCATTGTCACTAAACACACTGAAAATGTAAAAACAGCATCAATGGCATAAGGAATTTAAGGAGCAAAAGTTGTTATAAGAAAAAGCAGAACAATAGTTGAAAGAAGTTGAATTAATGTTTCAGGGAGAAAAGGCTCATTTCCTCATTAGAACACAGTATTATAGGTAATTGTACAACACAGAAGAACTGCTTTTGGTTGGGCCAAAAGGAGGGTGTAACCAGGGAATCAAAGGAAAAAACTGATCTATACTCAAAAGGAGAGGTAAATGAAAAGCTTTCATTTTCTGTCTTTGTAGAGGTGGTAGTATACATATAGAAAGGATATTGGTGAACTATTCACAAAAGAAGTGGGAGTTGGGCTGGACCAGCAAAAAAAAAAAAAAAAAAAGGAAATTCTAGTAGCATCTTAAATAAATCCCACAGAAATGGAAAGAATTAAAAGTGATCTTATAATGAAATTTCCTAGGAGGAAGGCAGAGATTGGACAGTTCAGGAGATCATTTCCTTATTGTTTGTGCTTATATCCCCAGTGCTTAAAATAGTGCCCAAAGAGAGTAATATTTAATAACCACTTATTTCCTTCTTACTACCAAACCAAGAAGAAACAAAGCAGGTAAAGAAAAATATGCTAATATCACTAGTGAATATTGATGCTAAATAAAATGTTCACAAGAACACTAAATAAAACATCCAGGAAATAATTTACTAATGACCAATTAGAATTTATAAAAAAGGAAGAATGGTGGTTCAAATCCAGGAAAACAAATGAAATTTTTGCTTTTATAAACAATGAAGCTATGAAAAAAACCATATTATTGACAAAACATACCACTAATTTATGTTGACAACCAAACAACATATGCTTGCAATGGCACTTCATTAGTGGTATTATAAGAATACTTCTAAAATCACAAATTTGTATTATTTGTTAAGAAGGAAAATTAGAAACTTTCCCAGTAAAAACTGGGATAAAGTAAATATATCTGTTACCCCTCAGTATTATATGACATTTCCAAAATTTCTGTGGCAATATAAAAGAGAACAAAATTAAAGATATGTTGTCAAAAAAGGAGAGAAAAGCATTCCTATTTTCACATGAAATAATAGGATACTTAGAAAATCAAAGAAGCTATTATAATTAATAATTTCAGTCAAATAGTTGAATTCATAGTACAAAAATCATCAACATTTTTAGAGAATACTAATTTAGAGATTTCTAATAGAATTTGAAGAGAATGAAAAATAAAGGAAAATCCATTTAAAATAATCACAAAATTTATTGGAATTTAACCAATAAAAATATGTTCAATATTTATATTAATACATCTACAAAATACTCCTTATATACATAAAAGAATAAATGCAGAGATTTTTCTGTGTTAATGATTAGTTCATTGAAATAGAAATAGAAATAATGCTGCTACCTAAATGAAAGTACTTATCTAGTACTATAAAAAAATCAAATTACTGAAGCAATATTTTAAAAATAATACAAAAAATGTAATTAAAAGGGTTATATTCTGAAAAAATAACAAAATATATACAAATTAAGGGAGCATAGCATTCATTATTAAACTTAGAACTAAATTTTGAAGCAATAATAATCAAAATAATTTGGTTCAAATTAAAAAGCAAAAAGAGTATATCAGTGAAATAAAAATAAATAAGCTATGAACAGAAGCATATCAAAACAGGAGAACAAAGTTTTGTAAACCCAAGAACACAAATCAGTGGAACAAAATTCTTTTATATAGGAATTACAGGGAAAAGTATAAAGTAGTTTATATAATTTAGCTTTAATTCACTATTTTATATTATATATATATATAATACATGTTTTAAATAGTATAAAGACCTTAATATAAAAATTATCATCCATTCCTTTCTCTCCCTTCACATGGTTATTATCCTAATTCAAAACCTAACCATTACTCACTTGAACTATTCAAAATGGCTCCTAATTTCGCTTCCTGTTTCTGCTGACTCCCTTTCCCAATTCACCCTTCAGATAAGTTTATGTGATATTCCTATGACACAGGTCTGACTGTGTTATTCCCCTAATAAAAAAAGACTAAGTGACTCCAATTAGTCTCTAATATAAAATATAAACTTTTGGAGGGTAATTTTAAGCTCTTTACAATCTGATTTCAGCCCATGTTCTCAAACTTATTAGATAATACAACTCTTTAGTAATTCTACCTAGTTCAACCAAACTGGTCTGCTTGCAAATTCTAATGGCTTTGTATATGCTGTTCCCCATGACTAAAGAGTCATTTTTAAGACTAAGAGCTCTTTGATAGAAAAACTATTGCATGTTTATCTTTAAATGCCCATCACATAGTAGGTCCCTTGTAGATAGATTGAACATAACAAAAAAATAGAAAAGAACAAAGGTAATTTTACAACTATAACTAGGAGAATAATTCTCTTTTTTTTTTGGAAATTTCCTTTTTTATTTTGAACTTAATCATCCACACAAACCTAAACAATATTCAAGGAGAAAACTATCATCAATAAAATATTGTCTTCAAAAAAGATGTTTGTTTTGGGAAGAATTATCCATGTACTGGGAAAAATACAAACTGAGATGCAAGGAGAAGAATTATTAAATGTACAAAGCATAGTGGAGATAAAAAAAAATAGAAGTGACTATTTTGACTCCATAATTTAAAAGCTTTTGCATAAATAAATCAGGAAGGTAGAATTAGAAAACAAATGATAGCTTGAAAAAATATTTGCATCATGTCACCAATAAAAAAATCTGATCTATAAGATATATAGGAAATTGACATAAATATTTAGTACCAAGAACCATTCCTCAATGGTTAGGTTTCTCTGGATTTTACTATCATGCTTCAGCAGCCTTCTCCCTCTACTCTCTCCCATTGGTGAGTATCTCTTGGAATTTCCAAAACTGAATTCCAATTGAATTCCAAAATTGAATTCCAATTGAATTCTAAAATTTAAAAAAAAAAGAGCAAGCCTGACATACTTCACTTTGAAGACTCTAGCATCATGCCCACATGAAGGTCTTTCCCCTCTTTTTTTAATTCTTTCATCTCCCTTTTATGTTTCATTTAATTCCAATTGATTGTAAGATATCTGAGGACAAGGACTGACTTTTTTATGCTTGTTTTTGTATCCCCAGTATTCCACACAATGGCATATTATATATTAGAATGATTAATAAATGCTTGATGATGAATAATTTTAAATAGAGATGTATTCTATGAATGATCTTTTGATAAATGTTACATATTATTGTTAAAACAAACACAAATTAAAACAACCATAAGATTTTACCGTTAACCTGAAAACTGGAGAAAATGTCAAGACATGGAAGCAGCCAGCATTGAAAGGCTGTTTGGAAGGCAAATACATCAATATTCTATCAATAGATCTATAAAATTTCTAGATATCAATTTGGATTTATGCAAAAAAAAAAGAGATTAAATACCATGATCAACAATTCCACTGATGAAGAAGGAAAAGATCAAAAAAAGCTTCAAAATATACTAGAATGTTCAAAACAGTACTTTTATTAGCAAAGAATTGGAAAAAACAAATTGAGTTCTCATTAAATGACAGAATGTAAAAGGAGCAATGGCTGAAGTAGAGTGAAATTACCAAAAGGATATTACACGATGAATAGAACAATGCAAATGAAAAGACTATTAAAATGAAGTTACCCTCTCAGCAATTTGAAAACCATTGGTGGTCATAGAAAACAGACTATAAAAATATATCTTCTTTCCCATGAAAGAGAAAGTAGAAAGGCAAATGACTTCCAGATCATAATGATATATGTGTATATGTATAAATGTATACACACACATATATACACATAGTCTTTGATAGTTTTTCTTTGTTACAAGAGATGGAAAAGATAAGAGAAGATTTTTTTTCAGAAATTATTGTGAAGGAAAAGGAATCAACAATTTGTTTTAAGAAGATGGTGCTGGGGGGAGGTAGGAGGCACAATGGATTGAGTACAGGCCCTGGAGTCAGGAGGACCTGAGTTCAAATTTGGCCTCAGACACTTAATAATTACCTAGCTGTGTGACCTTGGGCAAGTCGCTTAACCTCACTGCCCTAGGGGAAAAACAAAAACAATGCAAAAGAAGATGGGAAAACTATTTAAAAGAGGAATGGGTTGCCTCAGGAAGTAGTTCTTGCCTTCAAGGTGATCTTCAAGCAAAAGCTAAATGAATATTAGGTATAAGTTTAAAGGCATTCTTGTTCAACTTGTTTCTGCCTACGGACTTTGGAGTCAAGAGTGAGGGGAGAGGAAGGGAATTTCCCTCTTGAGAAGAGCCTAGATGCCGTGATATTGTCAGAAAATATACATTAGCCTCACAATTTTAAGGGACAATTCTATTATGTTCATACAGATAGATCTCAAGAAGTATAAATGATAAATCCCTTCATAAGGTCACATTATTTTAATTCACACATCATATTTCCATTAGGCTGGAAATAATGAACATATTTTATCCAATTAGAACTTTGAAAAGAGCAGATTCAAATATTTGTGATCACTTTAGGGGATTCAATAATCCATTAATCGGGATCTAGCTATGCCACCTCCACCAATTCATATTAAAAACTCTCCAATTAATCAATCAATTTAATAATAGATCAATTAAATACCTAGTAATATGTTTTAATAAACAAATTTTCATGATTTATGTGAATGAAAATATTTCATTTTGATGATGAGCCTCTAAACTTTAGCCATGTTGATCCTTTAGCTAGAGAGACAATCCATTCCTAAGTCTACATTCAAAAACTCTCCTACTTGTTTAAAAGCTGGAGTTCCACTCCAATAACCTAAGATCACCTCCATGCCATGAAAAGGCATGAGAACAGATTGGAACAAAGGTAATTGAAGGCAATTAATATGCTAAACAGTTTGATGACTGCTGTGGAATAGAAAGATAAAGGCAGGTGGAGAAAAGAGAATCCTCCATCAAGACATTCATGTAAGATGCAAATAAATATTTGTAGAAAATATTTTATCATGTATAAGATGTGTGATAATTATTGGATTTATATTTTATTATTTGAAATTTAGTTTAATGATTTATAGTTAGTAATAACAGTATGAATTAGAAAAATGTAGCATATAAAAAGTTAAATATTTAACGATACTAATAATAATAGCCCTCAATTTAATTAAAGTTTTTCTCAAACATTTCATTATGCTACTGGAATAACCATAGAAAGAAATTTGTCCAGATAGCCAAGTTCTAGCAGGTCCTACAAATCAGAAAATAATTTACATATAGATCCAATGATGATCATCTACATGTCACTTGAGCATCAGCCCAGCTATGCCCGGAGAAATGCATTGCTATCTTGGTTAAAGGATGATGAATTTTGTAGCACAAACAGTTCACCAAGGTGAGTGAGGAGGAAAGGCTATTTACAAAAACATAGAGAAGTATGAAATTGTGTTCAGGGAAGGAATATTAATACTGATGGAATTATGAATCCTTGCAAATAATAATCCTTCAAAAAATATTATACCAGTACTCCATCACAGTTTGGTTCTAAGATTTTTCTTCAGGCGAGGAAATGGATTATTCTCATCCACAATGGCCCATAAAGATTATTCATTAAGGTGTGGAAGGATAACTATTGGTGGAGGGAGCAACTACACTGCTGAAATTATAATACTGAAATATAACAAATGGAGATCATTTAACTTGCATAAATACGCAAATTACTCTATTAAGATGCTCCACCACTATTAAAGGTGAAATGTGCTCTTAGTTTCACTTAAGCTTTGCTTATAGAAAATAAGCAAGGGGCAGGACTAATTAGTATTAATTATGTTGTTGTCCACAGTTCTTAAAGGACTATAAAATATAAATCATATGTTAAACCACAAATCATTATCCATATATCTGACATGCATCTGAAATGCAAAAAAAGCCTGTTCTTCAATGCCAGTACCTCAGTTTCTCCTCCGAGTCTAAGGTAAAAAAGATCTTCAAATATATTATTTATTCATCACCTAGTTTGTGCTAAATTCTAGGAATACTAAGAAAAGCAAAAATAGCTCCTGATCTCAATCTAATAAATCAGGAAACATGCAAACAACTATATATATATCCAAAGGTAAAGTACTAGCATTGAAAGAGTTTGGAAAAAGCTTCTTGTAGGAAATGGGCACTTAGCTAGAACTTGAAGAAAGCCAGGGAAACCAGGACGTGATGATGAGAAGGGAGAGAATTCCAATCTTAAGGAACATCAATGAAAAAGTAGAATTGGGAGATGGACTATGACAAATACCAAGTGAATACCAATTCAGATTGTCTTTGAATCTCAGAGAATGATTAAGGAAGTAAGATATAAAAAAACTGGAGAGGTGGGGAGGGGTCAGTTTATAAAGACCTTGAATCCCTTGTTGGTGATCACAGAGGTGATAGGGATGGATTTTATTCAAGTGATGATGAAAACATTCAGAAAACTTCTATTGCATCTCAATTCCCTTAATCTGATGGGAGGGGGAGGGATAAATACAGAATTGCATATACTATCTATATATAATTAACCAAAATAAATTATAACAGTAAGGGGGGTCCTAAACAAAATCCCATCATAGGCCACTATAGAACCATTTTAAGATGACAAATCATAGAGGTCCTTAAATATTCAAGAGGGTTGTGCCCTTTCTGTCTCCATCTTCTTCAAGGTTTAATTAATCTTCCTTGCCTTGCATCCAGGGCCATCTCCACTCATGCTAATTCATAACTGGCCACTGGACTCAGATGGTTTTAGAGGAGAAAATAAGACTATTGACTTAGCACAGCCTCCCTCAGTCAAATCAATTCATGTTCTTGTCATGGCATCACATCCCTAATGTTCTGGTTTTCTTCAACAACAAAGGAGTCATCATCTTCCAGAGTCTTGACACTCAGGTAACTCAAAGACTTACTGGTTAAATCTTCCTGGCAAACAGTAGTTATAATTCTAATGGAACTTAGCTTGTCATTTTAAGGCTAGATCACACAGTTGCTTTCAAGACATTAATTCATGAAGGAATAAGAGAATTATCTTCTTTAACAAAAGAAATTTCTTTTTAAAAATTTGAAAAATTATTTTTAAATCAATAAATATCTAAAGCTGCAAGCTACATAATTTTTAATAGCCTACATACTGACTCTCTTTAGTTTTCTTTATCAGGTTCAGTCACTATTAAAGAGATGCACTTGTATCCCACCTCCTCTCACACCCCCACCCCCACCCCCTACAAACACCCCCACCCCACCAAAGGCAGAAATCTCCCTTCTGGAAGAAAAATGGAAATTGACTATTGATTCCCACCTCATTTGGGTACTTTCCTGGCCACCCCCTCAGGTTCTGCAATTCTGAATCATTCAGTAGCCGTAGCTCTGTTTGTTCCTCCTTAACCCCTAGACTCAGGCCCTATCCATGATTCCCTTTCTTTGCACAGCCTTTGTTATCAATCCAGATTATTCCAACCACCCTGAAAACTGGCCTGACCAAATTTCTCCAGTCAGCAATTACCACTAATTGTTCCTCACCTTCCCCTACTCCCTCAGATTAACCACACACCTTCCTCCTTCAGTACATACCACAAAGGGCTCACCTTGTCAAGCCTGCAAAGACCTTTTAGAACCCTAGCAAACATTAGATAAGCATACAGTGCATGTGGGAGAGTCGATGTCATAGAGTACTCTGATGTTTTTCCTCTAGGAAGACTTTCCTCATTTATCCATTATTAAAGATACTTCTTTAAGCAACCTAAATTTAGGATTGTTCAAATAATATTTAAATCAAAATTAATAATTATGAATACACATGCAAGTAATATATCATATATTATCCCTATATGTATATACATGTGTTGCTTATGCTCTGCACACATATATTTAAATGTGTAGATATAAAATCTGAACTCTACAGAATTCTAAAAAATCTATATAATACTTGTTTTTAGAAATAAAAATCTAAATGCATATGTTTCTAATCGCAAATGTAAAACAATTCAAGGTCAAGTATGGATCTTATAGATCTCCCTACTATAGATCTAAGTATTTTTGGCATCACTATGTTTCTATATATGTGTGTACATAATTTTGAATAATCTACAAAATGTATTTTTATCTTTCGGTTATAGTTGTTACATATATGTGTGTAAATAGTTGTATATTTTATTTAATCATATATGTATGTGTGTGCTTGTATGCATGTATGCATGAATGTATTATGTATGTGTACATCAAAATATAAAATCTGCTTGGGTCTAGAAACAACTGTGGATATAACTACTAAGCTGCTGTCAGCAAGTTCTGAAAAAAAAAATCATTAGAGGATAGAGGAGATGTGTCAGGACTACAGATGGGCAAAATGTCCTGATTTTTGGAGAGAATTGAGTAGAATATAAATGACAGGCTGGTAAGCTTGGCTTCAATTTCTGGCAAAATTCTGTCATTACTGAAGGGATGGTTCCTGAGAGTTTAGGAAGGAAAGGAGTGATCACCATAAACCAGTATGGCTTTGTCAAAAATAGGTCACAGCAGACTAATCAATTTTCTTTCTTGGCAGGATACTAGGCTAGAGCACCAGGAAAAAAAAAAAAACATACATTAAACAGACCTGGATTTCAGAAAAGCATTGACAGTTGAACATGCATAGAACTATGCATGAGATAATAATTGTAGAATGTTTATCACAGTTTATCATATAGTAGGTACTTGATAAAGATTTCTTCTCTCCCTAAACTTGCAGACAAAGTGGAGAGAAGTGGTATGATAGTAAAAAAATTAAGAACCCACTCTCCGGGGGAGGAGGGCGGAATGTGAACACAACATTTAATAACAAATCAACAAATAAATCTCTGATTTGTAAAATTTGCCAGTTTCTGAGGCATAAATTCTTACACTGAAAATTAACAATCAGCTCTCTCACAAACCAGTTCGATCTGGTTCCAGCACAGCTTGGATTCAGGCTACATGATACTATCTTTAGCTTGTTTAGTTAGTTGAACAACTACAAGTAACCAAAAAGTAATTCGATGTCTAAATTGATTGAGTCTCTGGTGGAAAGTTCTATTGTGCTTGACTCTGAGTTATTTAATGATTTTATAAATGATTTGGAAACATTAAATTTGACAATGACATAAGGGTAGGGAAGACAGTTGCCACTATGAATGACAGTAAGGAACCAAAAAGACTGCTATAGGTTTGGACACTAGTCCAGAACTAATAAAATGAAAACCAGTAGAGATCAATGTAAAGTTCCACATGAGTTAAGAAAAATTTGATTTCATAAGAAAAAACTGAGGAGAGCAGGACTAAACAGTAGTTCATCTTAAAAAGGGAATGGAAGATTTAATGATCTTTCTATTTCATATGAATTTTTAAAGGTTGTATAGCAACTAGAAAATGTACTATAATCTTAGGCTGCATTAAGAGACAACTGCATCCATGACTGGGACCATTGTCCTACATTCTGTCTGATTTATTCCATCTCTGGAGTACTGTGTTCAATCTTAAATCTATTTTGGGAATGGAGAGGTTCTGGATGAGTGTTAGAAAATGAATAAGGTTCTAAGGTGATGCCTTTTGAAGACAAGAGAAATTAAGGATATTAAGTCTAGAGAAGAAAAGACTTATTGGGGGATAAAATAACTGTTTTGATGAGTCAAAAGGGTGGTCTTGAAGCAGCTAGGTAGCTAAATGAATAGAATGCTGGTTTTTGAGTCAAGAAGACATGAGTTCAAATTATGTCTCAGACACTTAATTATTGTGTGAAACTGGAAAGGTCACATTCTCAATTTACCTCAGTATCATTAACTCTAAAATAGAATGTTATTGTGAGGATCAAATGACACATTTTAAAGCTCTCAGTATACTGCCTAGTATGCAGTAGGTTCTACAGAAATACTTGCTTCTTTTCCTTCCTGTTTCCCATCAATTGGGAGAAGCATTAAACTTTTTTCTGATCAACTATGAACAATGAATGTCAGTTAGAAAGAGGCATATGGGGGGGGGGGTTGGTGAAGGAATCAAACTTCCTAACAATTTTAGCTGTTCAAAATTTGAATGGACTATTTTTCAAATAGTGAGGTGCCTCCTCTCCAGAAATTTTCCAGTATGGAATGGAAAAACCACTCAACTGGGATGCTGTAGAAAAAGTTCTCATTTAGTTACTAATTGGACTAGATAGTATCTCTGAGTTTCCTTCCAACTTGGAAATCTGAATAGCGGACAATGTGATAAGATCACTGAATTTGCCCTTAGAACATGGGTTCCAAACATAGTTCTCTATTAACTGCCTAACCCTAGAAAAGATATTTAAACCTATTTGGAGCCCAGAATCCTCCTTTATGAAACAAGGGATTTGAATTTCACGATCTCTAAGAGACAACAAGAAAGCACAATAGATAAGAGCCCTGAGCATGGAATTGGGAAAATCTGAGTTCAAAGCTTCAGACAGTTCACAGCTGTGTAATCCTGAGCAAGTCATTTCACTGCTTTAAGTTTAAGTCTCAGTTTATTCATCTGCAGAATTGGAGTGAGAATATCATCTATCTCACAGGGTTGTAGTGAGGATCATATAAGGTAATATTTATAGAGATTGTTAGTACAATGACTGGCAAAGGTAATCACTTAAATGCTTGTTCCTTTCTGTTCAAATCTAAAACCTATGATCCTAAATTATTATAATTAAGCTATTAAAATTAGCTGTATAAGAAAAAAATTTGGAGATATATGCAATTTGAAAAAAAATATTTGAGGGTTTTAGTAGACTGCAAGCCCAAAACAATGCAGTAAGAAAAATCTTGTCTAGAAACATTGTGGCAAAAGTTACTCTGTAACTCTGCTTTTGCCATATTATGCAACAGTGTGATTTGTTCCTGTGGTATATGTATGTGATGGAACACTATTGTTCTATTAGAAATCAGGAGGGATGAGAATTCAGGGAAGCCTGGAAGGATTTGCATGAACTGATGCTGAGCAAGAGGAGCAGAACCAGAAAAACACTGTACATCCTAACAGCAACATAGGGGTGATGAACAACCATGATGGACTTGCTCATTCCATCAGTGCAACAACCAGGAACAATTTTGGGCTATCTGCAATGGAGAATACCATCTGTATACAGAGAAAGAATTGTGGAGTTTGAACAAAGACCAAAGACTATTACCTTCAATTTAGAAAAAAAAAACATTAGCTTATTATGTAATTTTGCTATCTCTTATACTTTATTTTTCTTCCTTAAGGATATGATTTCTCTCTCATCACATTCAACTGAGATCAATGTATACCATGGAAACAATGTAAAGACTAATGGAATGCCTTCTAGGGTTGGGGGTGGAGGGAGGAAAGAAAGAATGGGGAAAAAAATGTAAAACTCAAAATAAAATCTTTCTAAAAAAATGTGTTTTATTCAAGGCACCTTATTTTAGGAGGTTCAGAAGGAAAAAAATAGGATGACAAAGGGATAGAGACAATGTCGTGCAAGAATCTATGAAAATTTAACTGCAACACTTAGGAGAAACATGATAGCTCCCTATAAGTTTTACATACCACCTAGATTTGATATTAGAAGTGACCCTATATTAATAAGTTCTTTATTTTATAGATGAGTCCTGCTGAAAAAGCTATCATGTGTAAGAACAATTCAAATGGTTCTAATTGTCCCTATATATGTGTGGAAGTTTCAGAATTTTTCTGAATATTTTTATTTAGAATTTTTTATCTTGCAAAGAACAAAGATTTTAACAGTTATCAGGTAACAGTTACCAGACCAGATTGCCTATTTAGAATGAAATAGGTTGGTTTTGGAAGAGATAGTTCAGCTTTTCCTTGAAGTCTTCAAACCATATCAGATAAGGTTATTCAGAGATCCTTGAGAATAGAATCCTGCCTAAACAAGAAAACAAGTAAAGGGGTATAGAAAAAGTTGAACTAAATGATTCTTAAATTCCTACTCTGAAATTAAGCATAAAAATAATACACTAAAGGTCTGGTAACATAATTCTATTTTCATGTTTTTCTATCTCTCTCAAACTACAACTTTACTGCTTACATTTGTACTCCTCTGTGGTCAAATGTTTTCTGATTTATTGTTTCAGATTTTCCCAGGCAACACTATTTATCCTTATTATTAATGGGATGTTATTTCTAGACAAGATATATTCTATTAAGTGACATTTTTGATGTTGTCATATACTCGACTGGCAAATTAAGTGAATGTCTTAGCATTCCAAGATTTCTGTGAAACATTTAACAAAGTTTCTCACTTTATACCTGGGGAGGGGAATGAAAAATATATAGTCTAAATCAGAGCATAAGGATCCCTTTGTAAGTTTGAAAAAAAAAACCATCAGCCAATGCATGATAATAATTGTGGCTATTAGGATGCATCAAATGAGATAGTTTATGATTATAAGGAGTTATGAATAAGGAACACTTTGAAATGAATTTGTATTTTATCAGTCACTTTGGATCCAACTAAAGATTTAAATGAAAAGTTTTCACCATGCATATAGCTTTGCAGGTCCTTAGCAATAACTTTTCCCAGGTCCAAGTCAAGAAACACCAATATTAATAATGGGTAGCATTGTATAGCACTTTAATGTTTTCAAAGCATTTTTCATATATTATTTGATTATCTAAACTACCCCATGAGGTAGGTGAAAGAATTATCTGCATTATATAAAGGAGTATACTATGCCTGAGAGGAGGTTCAGTAGCTTGCCTAGAGTCACGTAGGGAGTAAATGTCAGAGAGAAATATAAACTCAGACCTTCCAGACTCCAAGTTCAAAATTAAACACAAGGCTCTTAGGAGAGTTCCCACATTTTCTTCAAGGTTTACCTCCTGTGCCATCTTCTCTAGGAGCCCTTTCCTGGTGGTAGTATATAACAGAAAGAGAACCAGTTAAGAAATTTTGGAGTGGATTTAAAGCTGACTTTAAATGCAGACTCTGTTATACATATAATGCAATTCCTACCAGGTACCTAATACTGGGCAGGTCCTTTCACCTCTTAATACCCCCAAGGAAATTTTCAGTTTGATTGTAAATTACAGAATAGATGTTTCATAGGAGCTTGAGGAAAGAAAGAAACTAGAATCTAATGTGCCAGACACTGCTTAATGTCTTACAAATATTATCTTACTTCATTCTCACAGTATCCCTTGTGAGATAAGTGCTATTTCTATTATTATTTTATCATTGAAGAAATTGAGGTAAAGGTTAAATGATTTGCCCAGGGTCATATAGCTAGTAAGTGTCTAAAGATGGACTTGAACTCAGGTCTTCCTATCTTTAGGGCAGCATTCTATCCATCACCATCCTGAAATTTCTTTATCTGAAGTATCAATGGAATCACAGATCAGGTCCAACAAAATGTAAACTGAAATGTTTCTATCTTTGCTTAAAAATAAACTGCTCGAGAGAAGGAATGATTTTCTGTTCTTAATCTTAGCATACCTAGCACCTAGCACATTGCCTTGTATAAACTAAATATTGAACAAGGTCTTGTTGAACACAGAAATGTAGTACTCACCTGTAATGCCTACTGGGGGAGGCTGAGGTTAGTGAATCGCTTGAACTACATTAGACAGTGACCTATACCTAAAACAAATATGAGCTCCTGCTATTGGAAGGTGAGTAGGAGGGAAGGACCAGGCTGCCAAAGAAGGTCAGAAAAATAGAGCAAGTTAAATCTTCTGTGCCAATCCCTATTGGGATTAGACCCATGTATAACCACAGCACTTCTACTGAGATAAGGAGATCTAGTCTCAAGAAAAAAAAAGGAAACTCTGTTGAAATGAATGATCTTCAATGTTCCTTCCAATTCTGACATCCTGTGATTCCGAGATTTCAAACATTAGTCTTCTACTAACTACCTTGACTATGCCCTGCAGCATGAATTCTCAGACTGGTACTTTTCATAAAGCCCGTAAATATGAATACTTTCTATTTTGCTTTTATTTTCATTGATATGTTTATTTTCCTGTGTTATTATTTCTTTCAGTATGATATACAAAGACTTCTACAGTCAGACCCAATCTTACTTATTTTTAATCTTTATCTCCTGCTCTTCCTGAACAGAAATGATATATTCTAATTTGAAACCATCCTTTGTTCCCTAAACATTAATTATACTTTTCCAGATCTAGAGTCAAATTCTACTGTCTTCCTGGAATGCTTCCTATATTTCTCATTGCTATTTACTGTAATCCTACCCCCTTTTGGGGTTCGGTTCAAGTGCCACCTCCATCCCTACCAAATGCTATTTCCCTTTTTTTGCTACATTGCTGGAGCAATTATTCTATATTACTCATCTGTATGGCACTTGGTACAAACTGCCTTGGACTATAAATATTGGTTTAGATGGCTCAACAAAACAACATTCTTCTCAGTTCCCAGCTTCATAGTCTTAACGTTATCCTCAACTCTTCACTATTCTTCACTGCATAGAATCACACTGTTACCTTAATCTCATCATTTCTACCTTCAAAACATCTCTTGTACCCTTTCCCTTCTATCTACTCAAACTGCCACCTTGCTAGTTCAGGCCCTCATCACTTCTTGTCAGAACACTGCAATTATCTCCTTTTTGGTTTTCATCTTGTCTCATGTTTATATAAGCTCAAATTCATTCTCCAATCAACAATTCAAGAAATTGTTCTAAAGCACAAAAAAATGACATCAAATACTACTTTCCACAAGAAACATTTCCTGACTAGCTTACTGGGCTTGTATTAATTTTCTACATATTCTTTCTATACTTATATTTCTATACTATACATTTCCATAGTGTATATTTAGTGTCCCTCATTAAAATGAGAGGATGGGAACTGTTTCTTTTCTGTCTTTGTATTCCCAGTGCCTAGCAAAGTATTTAGAACATAGCAGTAGGTGTTTAATAGATGCTTACTTGATTGTTTATTTGATTGACTTTTCTCCTATACCACATTGTAAGAAAGTTGAAGGTAGGGACCGTATCTTGTACAACTTTGCATCCAAAAGAATGAATATAGTAATTGTTTAGTAAATATCTAATGAATAAATCAATTTTCCACTCAAAATCTTTTTTCAAAAAAAACTATGGATGTAATAATAATAATATTAATGATAATAATTAGGAGAAGAATAGATGGCATTTATATCATACAATAAGATTTGCAATATACTTTACAAATATCTCATTGAATCCTCACAACAATCTTAGGAGGTAAATTATTATTGCCCTCATTTTACAAATGAAGAAACCAAGGCAGACACTTGTTAAGTGACTTTTTGCAAAGTCATACAGTTAGTAAATGTCTCAGAGTAAATCTGAACTAATGCCTTTCAGGTTATAAGTCCAGTGCCACCTAGTTTGTATTAGTAGAATAACAGTTATGTTATAACTATTTATCCTATACAGTCATTGCTAGGACACATTTCTCAACTCAAGGAAGTTTAAAAAGCATCTATAACATTTTATTCTAGGGGATAAGGACACCAACACCAAACATTTTCCCACTAGGCTTCACATCTTTGACTTTTTTTGGTTCTGCCTCCAGAAACCTCATGATCCTGTAAGATGGTATTAGTATTGCTACACTATAAGTGCCCTCTGCCAGGGCAGCTAGGTGGCACAGTGTATAGAGCACTGGCCCTGGAGTCAGGAGTACCTGAGTTCAAATTCGGCCTCAAACCCTTAATAATTACCTAGCTGTGTGACCTTGGGCAAGTCACTTAACCATTTAACTTCACATACAGGGTCATCTCTAGTCATTCTGATTCATATGTGGCCACTGAATGAAGATGGCTCTAGAGGAGAAAGTGAGACTGGTGACTTAGCAAAGTACCTCCTCACTCAAATCCAATTCATGTGCTTGTCATGGTATCACTTCCCTGATATCCTGGTCTTCTTTGAGGACAAAGGACAAATATCATTATCATCACCCTCTGCCTTTCTGTTTGGAGGATAGATCAAAGAGCTCTTTTCAAAGCCTCTATTTTAGGGGGGGCACCTGGGCCAGTCATTTCTTTATTGCTGGCCCAGCTTCTCTATCATGCCCCCATAAGGGTATTTCCTTCTTCCTTCTTTTTAACTTTGCTTTGTGTGTTAGATTGTAAACTTCTTGAGGAACAAGGAAATATTTCTTTTTCATTAAAAAATATCTCAGAATCAATGCCTGGCACATAAAGACATATCTCAAAGAGAGAGAAAGAGAAAAAATAAGTAAGTGAAGGCAAGTGAAAGATTTGTAGGGAGTCACATTGTAAAAATCCTTGAAATGTCAAAGATAAACATAATTTATCTTTGATGTTAAAGGTAATAGGGAGACAGTGAAAATTTTTGAGGAGAGCAACATTATCACATCTATGTTTTAAAATCTTATTCTAGTAGTTGTGAAGGATGTATTGGAGAAAAGATACAAATAAAGTGTCTATTCTAACAATCCAGCCAAAAAGAGATGATGGCCTTAACACTTTTGATAATGTGAGTGAAGACCAGTGTAAAATGGAGAAAAGGACTAAAGAGTTAATGGGACTAATTATATTTATTCTATTTTTCTCCAAAACAAAGCTTTTCTGCTTCCAAATAACTCCAACTTGATTTAGTTCAGATTTGATTCACACCAAAATGTTTAATAAAAGAATCCACAGCCATAAACATTTCATATTCATTTCTCTGCATTTGAAAGAACATCGTAATAATTTACTGGTTATTTTCACTTTGAGACAGTTCTTAATGATTACCCCTATTTTACAATGAAAATTTATTCAAGGTCAGAAGTAGGGCCGAGTCATCAATTCTTAGCTTCAGGCCTACTGATTAGATGCCATGGCTCTGGTGCCTATTTGTTTTAACCTCAAAACCTAAGCAAAGTGAAATCCAACCCAAAGAATTTTACCTTTTTTGAGTACCATGAACATAGTGGAAGTCTGGGATAGCCTATAGACCCTTTTTCAGAATATTTTTAAATCAATAAAAATACATAGGATAAAAAGGAAATGTAGTTATCAAAATATTAAAGAAATTTCCTAACCCCAAGTTAAAAGCCCCTGATATAGCTATAAAGTATTTGTAAATCAAACTTTCAAATAAATATCACAAACACTTCATTGTGCCATTAAAGAAAGGAAATGGTTAAAATACCTATTAGATGATGTCTTCATTTCAAATAATAAAATTAAGAATAGTTTCAATTTTAGAAATCCATGATTCAGTTCAAGTTCTAATATGAATAATATATCCTGCTTACTTAAATTTCTTCTTTCATCTCAGACAAGTTCCATAAAAATGCATAATTTTCTGCCCTGAAATCTTGCTAATGCTTACTATGTAGCTTTCCAATGACATCTGTGTTCTCTTCCATGTCAGAAAAGGCAAATGATCCCCATATGGAGACTCCCACATATCTATTGGCATTACTTCCTGCCAGTAGAGAAATATCAATCAATCCTGTTAGCCCACTTCTTTTTCCCCACACATCAATCCATAGGATGCCCTAATCCACTCCTTCACCTCACCCCACATTCTCTTCCTTCATAATTACTTTATTTCCTTCATCTAGTACCTTACTAAACTTTACTAGGCAAGGAAAGAGTCTTGTTAACACAAAAAATTTTCCTCAATTTCAATCAGCAAGAAGGGAAAAAAATGTCTAAATTAAGCTTCCTGATTACTGAAATTAATCTTGTCATTTAGCATCCGTGTTCTACTGAACAGGGTCTTTGATTAGCCTTCTTGTTGGAGAATATTACAAGCAGGCATTTATTAAGTTGAATACATTTTTTTTCCTCAGACAGGCAACTGAGAGGAAGGGGAAGGAAGAGGGACAGTCAGTATATGAAAACTAGAGCACTCAGTAAAGCAGACCCTGACCCTGCCTCTAGCTACATGCTCCCTAGATAACAAAGTAATCCTGGGAACATGATTTACATTCCTCCAAGCTGCCCTTTATAGTTTTTCCCCACAAGATGAATATCACCCAACACAGTAGCTGGCTATTTATATAAAAAACAAAGAAAATAGAAGTAATTGGTTATTTAAGGGTTTTTAACTCCCTTTATAAAGGAAATAATAGTCTACTACAAAGGCTAATAATAATGACTAAGATCTTGACATGTATGTGTGCTTATCCTCATTCTCTATCTCTAACAGTGATGAATCCTGTTTCTTTGTAGCACTGAATTATGGCCAGTCCACAAAGAAAGTCCATTTGACTATCTATCAGAATGTATATATTTTTAGACAGCAAAAGGGAAACAGTATCCACATAATTTACATGCTATCATAAGATCACAGAATTTAGGTCTAGAAAGGAAAATAGATACCATCTAATCAATCCCTCTCATTTAGGAAACTGAGATGCAGAGTGGTGTAGTAACATCTTTCTTAAGGACACATAATTTTCATGTTATAATGCATAGACTAAATTATTAGATGCAGAATTCAAAGCCAGGAGCTAGAATTCTTGACATTAAACTGCTCTTCCAAACTCCAAAGATTTACAATCCCTTAAGTACTCTAGAAGTCTTCTCTTGGCTTGATGTCAATTCTGAAACTTTCAGAAGCAAGGTTTGCCAACTCTAATACCAAGGAAGATCTAAGGAAGGTCTAAGACCTATTTCATAAAAATCCAAAGGGATTTACTGCTTCAATTAAACTCTTCCATAATTTCCTTAGATTTTTTTGCCTAGGATCACTAGCTCATGCTCCTTAAGGATAATCTTTCCATAGTTTCCAGTAGAATTTATATAATTCTGAATTACAGCTACAAATCCAAAGAACAAAAATTCATCCATTTAGTCAAAAATTCTTTGTAAATTTGTCATTGTCTGTATCATTCTTGAAAGGCCTTTTGATTCTATTTGTATTTTAGTTACTTAATGAGCTATATCAGTAAATAAGTTAATTTTATTATATTGACAAATCCAATAGCCTATATCTTTCAACATCTTTTACTTTTTTTTCTTTAAAATGATGTCAGCTTATTCCAAAAGTATTTCTATAAGTTTTTGATTTGCTTATCATGTCCTCTAAGAATGTCGATCAATTATCTTCCTGGTTTTGGGCATGGAAGTAAGTATTCATCTTTTTATAGCTGCCTGAAGACATTAGACTCAATATTTTTGTTAATATAATTTCAATTTTTGTTAGAATACTTTTCAGATTAGTTATGGTATATTTCGCTGTTCCATGTTAAGATTGACAATTCATAGGTATTCATTACTTAAACTTATTATTTCCATTCATCTTTAATTTTATGATGCAAGAAAATCTCTTAAGTAATTCAGACACAGCCTTCTTGATATGTTTTTGCTTGATGAGTAATTCTTGGAGAAGACCTGCCTAATTTTTTGTGATTCCCCTATTTCACAGTTAGATATTCCTGTTGCTGATGCTCCTCTTATACTCTACCATCACCAGATGAATACTTCTTATACCTAGAACTGATTGTCTATGTAAATATATCGATTATGTATTAGTTCAATATAACTTCTAGTCAAAAGTTCAAAGCCTTCAGTCTCTATCCTTCCTGAACACGCATTAAGAATTTACATTTCTGGGGTCCAAAATATGTTTATATTACTGTGGAAAATGCTATATTGTGAATGAACAGTTTAATATGCTTTAATGAAACCATACAGCTTAATGATTAATAAAACACTTGGGATCTAATATTTATTTAATTTGGAAGTTACTCTTTATTGTTATTATGTAGTACCACCTCATGGGTTGAGGTTAAAAAAGACAATGTCTGAGAAAGCACTTCAAAATCTATAATACTATATATTAACATAAGGCATTAGTTGTCTAATTCCCAAAATCAAAGAATACTAATATTTATTCCTTCTGTTTAAAATCCATGTGAAGTTGTGGGTCAATCAATAAACTATATAGTTCAAGGGCAGAGAAGACACAGCATATATTCATTTTCAGCACTGTCTGTACATATTGTACAAGAGAAGCAAGTTGTCAAAATGTTCAAACATAAGACCTACTTGTTCTCCAATTCTAGAATTTATTTACTTCTCTGTCCTCATTAATTAAGGTCACATCTCAGTAAAAGTAATTATCTTTGAAAAGACTAACAAATCATAAGATGATATTGCATGTATTCATGTGTCCATGTATTTTTGTGTATTATATTCTTAGATCACTGTGAACCCTAACTCAGAGGAGAGAGGGAAAAAAATGTCCCAGGCTTTTTGAGGTGAATGATGAAAAATACTAGTCATAGCATCATTTCAATGGAAAGAGCAGGCACCAAAAACTGAAAATGAACACAACATATTATTTTTCATTCTCATGATATTGATTGAATCACCTGGAAGAGAGAGGAGAGAAAAGGAAGGGAAGAAAAGGAAGGGGGAAAAAGAAGGAAAGGAATAATAGGGAGAAGGGGAAGAAGAGTGGGAAATGAGAAGGGAAAAGAGAAAAGAAGAATTATTGCAAGGAAAGTGAAGTTTGTAAAAGGGCAGAAGAAGGGAACATGTTTCAATTTTCAAAAGGAGAAACAAGCTTAACAATATTTCTCGTGTTCTTCCATTGTAGGTGAAGTTGTGTAGGCTGGAAGATACTATAATTAGGTAAATTTGAAAGTATTGAATGGCTTAACTCAAAGAGTAATCTTTAATGGTTTAATATCAACCTGAAAAGAATTTTCTAGTGGAATGCATGATTTTATGTCATTTTATGTCATTCAGCATTTTCATCAATAACTTGAATAAAAGTATAGATGGCACATTTAATAAGTTTTCAGATGACACGAAGTTAAGAAATATAGATAATATTTTGGATGCTAGAATCAGGATCCAAAAGTTTGGTAGACTAGAATATTGGCCAATTCTATTAAGATGAAATTTGATAAGGTTATATGTGAAATGTAGATTAAAAAAATAAACTATATAAATAGAAAATGAGAAACAGTCGGGTAGATGTTTGTCTAAACTCAATATAAATTAACAATATATTATAAATTAACAATGTAATATTTCAACAAGTAATTCAAATGGTTGCATTGGGGATCATGTATAGGACTGTGGCATCATGTTTAGGATTGGGGAAAGAAGCCAAAAGCATTAGGTTCTAAACTTTAGAAATTATGTTGATCACCTGAACTGCTTCCAGAGAAGCACAACCAAGATGGTAAAGGGTCTCAACATCATGTCATATGAAAATTAGTTGAGGGCAGAAACAAGATGGTGGCATCAGAACAGCCTTTCCTAGGAGTTCTCTCAAAAATATTCCAAAAACATTAAAATCATAGCTCTAACTAAATATTTGAGAGACAGAACTCACAGAAGGATCCAGTGAGGCAATATTCCAGCCCAAGGAGCTTGGAAAATGATGGGGAAAACTCTGCCCCACAGGGGTGAGGGGGTGGCAGCACAATCAGGATTATCACACCTGAACAAAGGAGCTCCAGTCTTCCCAGAACAACCCACTGGGCACCTAGATGCCTGGGTCATGGGGAGCACCAGCTCCTGGCAGAAGAAGCAGTTTTCTGACCTGGCAACCCAGGAAACACCAAGCACAACTTGGAAGATCAGCAGGGAAAACTCTGCCAGAGTGAGTAAGTGCCAACATGGCCCTCAGCACGGCCACAGTCACCAGCATAGCTATGGCCTTCAGTGCAGCCCAAATCCCAGGAAATGGAAGCAGGCACACAGAGTCACCTGGCAACAATGCCTGGTAGCTTCTACCAGAGTGCTCAGCCCACGGAAGGTAAGGGATGGGGGGAGACTGTCAAAGTCTCTCCTCTGGCCTTTGGATGGGACTCTTGTGCTTTGTCCATATTCAGAACTTGGTCACAGTCTGGAAGCCTCCTATTCCCAACCACAGACCAGAGCACAGACAGGAGAGCAGTCAGAGCCTCACATATTGAGGTCCTTGCAGGGCTGGCTCAATAATATTCAAAAACTTGAGAAGCACCCCACAGGATGGGGAAATGAGTAAAAAGAAAAAAAAGGAACCTGACCATAGACAATTACTTTGGTTCCATGGAAGACCAATACACATACTCAGAAGATGACAAAGTCCAAGCTTCTGCACCTAAATCCTCCAAGAAATGTAGAAGTTGGCTATTTCATAGCTCAAAAAGGATTTTGAAAATCAAATAAGGGAGGTAGAGGGAAAATTGGGAAGAGAAATGAGGGAGATGCAGAAAAAACATAAAAACCAAGTCAACAGCTTAATCAAGGAGATTCCAAAAAATGATGAAGAAAATAACATATTAAAAAATTAGTTTTGGTCAAATGGAAAAAAAAACAGTTCAAAAAGTTAATAAGGAGAAAAATCCCTTAAAAAGCAGAATTGGCCAGATGGAAAAGGAGATGAGGAAGCTCTCTGAAGAAAAAAAATCCTTCAAATGTAGAATGGAGCTAAAGGAAGTTGATGACTTTGTGAGGAATCAAGACATAATAAAAAATATGAAAAGAATGAAAAACTAGAAGAAAACATGAAATATCTTAATGAAAAAATACACTAGATCTGGAAAAAACAGATCCAAAAAGAACAATTTAAAAATTATTGGGCTACCTGAAAGTCATGATCAGGAAAAGAGCCTTGACTTCATTTTTAAAGAATTTCTACAGGAAAATTGTCCTGATATCCTAGAAGCAGAGGGCAAAATAGAAATTGAGAAAAATCCACTGATCTCCTACTGAAAGAGATCCAAAGCCAAGTTACAGAACTCCCAAGTCAATGGGAAAATACTATAAGTAGCAACAACAAAACAATTCAAATATTGTGGTGCTGCAGTCAGGATTACCCAGGACTTAGCAGCATTCACATTAAGGGCTCATAGGCCCTTATAGGGCTTGGAATATAATATTACAGAAAGCAAAAGAACTTGGAATGCAACTGAGAATCAACTACCCAGCAAAAATGAACATCCTTCTCCGGGAGAAAACATGGTAAATTAGTTGAAGGACTGATTCAGAAGAGATAACTTGGGGAGAAATGATTGAAGTCTTTGAAGGACTACCATGAGGAAGAATTAGAATTATTTTGCCTGGTTCAGAAGTCAGAACTGACAAAAATGGGTAAGAATCATAGAGACATTTTTCAATTTGATATAAAGCAAAAATAATTAAAAGTCAAATCTAAAAGTGAAATTAACTGATATGGAAGGTCATGAATTCTCCATCAATGAAGGTCTTTAAGAAAAGGCCCAGTGGTCATTTATTCCATGTGTTATAGAACAGAATTTTATTCAGGTATGAGTTGAAATAGATGGCCACTGGGGTCTCTTTTAAAACTGACATTCTTTGACACTTTAACTTTTAGATGAATAACTTTTTGTCCTTTCCTCAAACCCTTAAGCTATCTAGGCTTTTTTTTTCCTTTCAAAAGCTTCAAAGAAAAAACTCACAAGGATATTCAGTTTCCCAATATACTGGTAGGTTTTTTTCTTTACCAAGATCCTTCTAAGATTATAGAGGAGTTGCTTTGAATCATAATTTGTATACTCTCAACTATGAGCATTTTCATTTTATAAAATGTTCATGTAGAAATTCCTCCATGTTTCTAATTTTCTAATCTGAGTTCTTATACTTTATTTATCTCTTTCAGTTCTCCACAGATATTATAGCTTTATATTTTGTGTGTTTCTCCCCTCTAGCACAACATTGTACAAACATTAAACTTTTTTAAAAAAAAAAAGGAGAGAAGAAGAAGAGAGGAGAGAAAAGGAGAGGAGAGGAGAAAACAAAAGAGATGAGGTGGGGAGGAGAGAGAGAAAAAGTAAATTCAAAGGACCCCAGCTGGGGTTTTTTTGGCAAAGATATTAGAGTGGTTTGCCACTTCCTCCTCCTGCTCATTTTACAGCTAAGGCACTGAGGCAAACAGGGTTAAGTAACTGCCCCAGTGTCACATAGCTAATCAGTATCTGAGATCAGATTTGAACTCAGCATGGTGAATCTTCCTGCTTTCAGACCCAGCACTCTATCCACTATGCTCCTTTAGAATAAAAGACATGAATGTATTTAGCAATGCATTCCATTCCCAAATGCAGTATACACCATTAATCATAAAAATGTAAGCCATTATTTTTGACACCACAAGACTGGAGCAATTTCTAAATACCCAGGGATCTACAACAACTTCCAGAAGAAAATAGTGAAAAGTAATTAAGGGTAGGTTGTTTATGGAGGAAGGAAAATAGGTTCATTGGAGGGGGAAAAGGGAGGTGTCTACAATTGGGAGGAAATTCCCTGTTTGTCATATCCTGTACTAAATTCTAAGTTCTTTGAGGATAAGGACAGTAAATTGAAATGTCAAGAGAACAGAATTTTGTATCCATTATTATGGTTTTCTTAAAGGTACTCAGGGCAACCAGTTGAGAAAGAAAAAACATGGAATAGTGGGAAAAGCATTGAATCTGGGAGTTAATATCATGGAATATTATTGCCCCCAAAGAACTGAACAAAGAGATGTTTTCAGAGAAACCTGGAAAAATTTGCATGAAATAATGCAGAGTAAAATGAATGGAAGCACTGTAATGATCAATGATCTTGTTTGTTTTTTCTTTATTTTGTGAGGTCACACAGCTAGTGAATATCAAGGAAGACAAATGATCTTGAAAGTCTTGATGTCTTTCATCAATGATATAACCACCACAACTGTGGAGATAAAGATAAAGTGTATTACTCACCACCTGATAAGTAGTATATTCAAGATGCAAAATGAGACTTCTTTTTTTATACATGACTAATGTGGAACTTTATTTCATTCAACTATTATAAGAATGATGTCCCATGTCTGACCTCAACAATTACAGATGTCCCCATTACAGCCCCTAACTTCTTTGACAATTAATGAGAGGTAGGAAGAAGACTTAGACATCTCTATGGAAGCAATTAATTAATTAGTAAAGGTAATTTAACTAGGTACAAAAAAAATCTTTGATATATGGGGAAGGAGTGAGTGACATAAGATAAAGTGAAATGATATTATACAAGAAATATGTTAGTATTGGCTAAAGAAACTCAGTCACTCCATGAAGATTTTACAAAAAATAACAGACCAAGGATTCAGGTGGTAAATTAAAATCCCCCTCTTGTGTCCCTTAAGCCAATCTTCTTAAAGGCTTAGCTGAGGGGCAGCTAGGTGGCTCAGTGGATAAAGCACCCGCCCTGGAGTCAGGAGTACCTGGGTTCAAATCTGGTCCTAGACACTTAATAATTACCTAGCTGTATGGCCTTGGGCAAGCCACTTAACCACATTTGCCTTGCAAAAAAAAAAAAAAAAAACCTAAAAAGAATAAATAAATAAAATAAAGTGTGGCCTCAGATCTCAGATACTTCCTAGTTGGATGATCCTGGGCAAGTCACTTAATCCTGTTTGTCTTACTTGTGGGTGCTAGGTGGCATAGTGGATAAAGCACCGGCCTTGGAGTCAGCAGTACCTGGGTTCAAATTAATAATTACCTAGCTGTGTGGCCTTGGGCAAGCCACTTAACCCCATTTGCCTTGCAAAAACCTAGAAAAAAAAAAGGCTTAGCTGAAATTGTTCTCACTTTGCACTGAAATGTGAATGTGAAATTCTAGAGCAGAAACCCTTGTGAAGTTCAGCAGACCAGGGCATTTAGACATTTCAAAGGTATCCTAGTCATGTATCTAGAGCAGTGGTGCCTGTGTTGCAAGCCTAGGACATTTACACTGAGACTAGATACATAAAGACAACTTGAAACCACAACAGGAAGTCCAGACAAGCAATACCATGCCTAAGGAGAAACCCATGAGGATTCCATGAAAGAAGAAAGATTTCCATCCTCTAGAAGCTGTGACCCTTTGTCACAGGTACTTTCTGAACTTGAGCTCACTTTCTCCTAGACTCTGTCCTGGTAGAAGAGTGTGGCACAGACTTTTGGGGAGAGGTTTAATGGCTATTTCATCTGACCTTCATAAATACTTCTAAACACTAATTAAGCCAGGTTAAGTAATTGATATCAAATGATAATTAATGGGCAAGCCATAGAGAGTGCCAGGAACAGAAGAGAGAAAGTCCATGAGATAGAGAATTAAAAGCATACCCTATTTTTTTTAGTCCCTTGGGATTTCCTAGAACCATAAAGAGAGACAGAGTCAGGTCTGGAGACCCAGCCTGCCAGGATACATGGGGGTTGGGAAGATTAGCTCAAGAACAAACATTGCACTGTGCATATTGGTTAGAAGGTATTCCTTTTTTCCTTTCCTTTTTTTGCAGTTGAAGGGACAGGAGTAAAGGGGGAAGAAGAGAAAGAAATGGGACTGACAGAACCACCATCACCACCTCAAAAATAAGAAACAATCAGAAGGAAAACTTGAAGAAATCACAAGCAGGACAAGTTTCAAAGGTTACTTTTTGAATTATATACTGTAAATGAAAAACAATTTCTACAGAAAAGATATGTGAAGTTGCTTGTGGAATCTTTATAATGTATATGGAAACAATCATGTTATTTAGTATCTGTTCAGAATTTTACAAAAAAAATCAGTTAATTTCTTCTCAATCTTTGCTCATCTGTAAAATAAAGGAAATAAAATCATCAGATCCCTCAAAGCACTGAGAATAGGGGCTGGAATAATAAATATCTTGAAATGAAATAAATCTAGCATGACTCTATCAAATAAGAATTCTTTGAAAGAAAATTTAAGGGGCAACTAGGTAGTACAGTGGATAGAGCACTGACCCTGGAGTCAGGAGTACATGAGTTCAAATCCGGTCTCAGGCACTTAATAATTACCTAGCTGTGTGGCTTTAGGCAAGCCACTTAACCCCATTGCCTTGAAAAAAAAAAACTAAAAAAAAATTTAAAAAAATTTCTAGGTGCATTTTTGTAAGAATCTAGAAAGTAAGAAAAACCCTGTAGTGCTAGTGGGTTTCCAAACTTTTTGAGCAAAACAAAATATTTAACAGAACATCACAGTTTTTCTACTGTTAGCAAATGTTGATATTATGACAATTCTTGGTCCATATATGAATTTGTAGTCCTCTAAGCATCCCAAAACCTACATTACAGTAGGAAACAGTGCTCTAAAACATTGTTTTATGCTGTCATTTATATCAATTCAAATCTAGTCTATTCAATTAGCATTTATTAAGTGCCTTCCAAGTTTCAAGTACAGTGACAGGTTCTATAATTAAAAAAGAAAAAACAAAACAGTACTTACCTTCTAATAGGAAAATGACTTAAGAAAACATACAAGCATATGCAAAATATATATAAAGTAAATTTAAATTAAATTATTTCAGGATTGAGGTAAAGAACTGGAGGACTTGGAAAAAGTTCTTGTGGGATATAACTACTGGGAAGTGATTTGAAGGAAGCCAAGTTAAAATTTCACTTTTGAATTTGAATTCCCCTTTGGCATATGACAGGTATCTAATAAATTCTAGTTAATTATTAATTCTTCCAGGTGATAGTAAGGAGAGAGGGAGACTATTCCTTGCATGAGGGACAGTTTGTACAAAGGCATGGAAGTGGAGGTGCTACAGGAGAATGTACAGGGGAATTAATGTGAGACACATTTGGAAAATCAGCATGGAACGAAACTGTGAAGGGTTTTAAAATGCAAAACAGGAACTTCTAGTTTAACCTATAGGTAACATAGAACCAATGCAGACTCTTCAATAGGACAGTGACATGGTTAGAGCTATGCTTTAAGAATATAATTTTTTCATATCTCTGGAGGAAAGGAGACTAGTACTTATTAAATTACTGCTATGTATCAAACACTCTGCTATATGATTTAAGAATATTTCATCTGATCCTCTCAAAATATTTTTGAGGTAGATCATTATTATCCTCATTTTACAGCTGAGGGAACTGAGGTAAATGAAAATTAAATAACTTGATTAGGGTCACACAGCTAGTAAGTGTCTGAGGTCAGAATTGAAAACTGATGTTCCTGATTCCAGATAAAATGTTTAACCCACTGTACCACCTAGCTATCCAAGGGAGAAAGATTAAGTTCAGAAAGAATCATTTAAAAATTCCTATAATAGTCCTATTTCAGGTCTGTTTGACTTTCCTGATTCATTCCACTGTGGCTTTTGAAACCATCACTTTATTATAAACAAACTATTCTTACTCTACCAAGTTTTACTACAGTGTTTTTTAGCCCTCTTCAAATGAATTGACACTTGATTTTTTCCTTAAGAACATACTCAAAAACTTCTCCCACTTTCCTGTCACCATCACAAAATTATTATTAAATTTTTATCCTTCAAAGTTCAGATAAATGGATTATGGAATTTCAGAGTGGGAAGAATTTTTGAAATCCATTTAATCCAAGACTTCATTTAACAAGAATCCTGTCTACAATTTCCTGCCAACTTATTATCCAGAGTTCATTCTATGATGAGAAATTTGCCAAATATGAGGTGACTAATCCATTCCACATCTGGTTGGGGCAGGTAAGTAGATAAGGTACCTGGTCTGGAGTCAGGAAGACCATCTTTTTGAGTTCTAATCTGACCCATGACACATCTAGCTGTGTGACCCTAAGCAAGTCACTTAGCCCTGCTTGCTTCAGTTTCCTCATTAGTGAAATATACTGGAGAAGTAAATGGCAACCATTCTAGGATTTGTGCCAAGATAACCCTAAATCAGATCACAGATTGTTGAAAAGAATTGAACAACAGAAGATTTTCACTTATTGCAATTTTTACTTATGGCTTTGAGTTCTGATCCCCTCACCAAAGTAGAACAAGTGTAGTCCTTATTCAATATGACAAATATTAAAATTCTTGCATAGTTCTAATGTCTCTCTTAAGTATCTTTTTTCTTTCTTACAAGTTCTCAGCTTTTGAAAATATCACAGATCACAAAGATCACCACCTTCCTTTCCACTCTATCACAAACAGATCAATCTCACAGAATTCAATATTCATTTTGTTTTTTTCTAAATTTAATAAATATCAATTAAATGAGTATTTCCTCATATAAGGAGAAGAGAAATGTACATGAAACCAGAAATTTCTTGATCTTCCTTTTAGGTGCAAATTCAACATGAAACTTTCAAAACTGTCCTGTTTGTGTTTCAGTATGATCTTCTGGTATATAAGTAGATAGATGGATAGATGGATGGATAACTGATAGATGTATGATAGAAAGATGGATGCTTGGATGCATGAATGGATGGATAGATATGGATAGAGGTAAAAATATATATAAAAGCTTAGATGACTCTTCTTTCTTTTTTGTGGTAACCCTGTCACTTCCTCAATTCTTCCCACTCACCACTACCCCATTCTAAATCCACCACCCAAAACTGACAAAAAGAAAAAAAGACCCTTTTAACAAATAAATCCATGTAACTTCTTCAATGCTAACAGCTTCTATTGCCTTTCTACTTCACTATGATCTGAGCAGCTTAAGTAATATAGAAGATAGAGTGCTGGCCCAAGTGTGAGGAAGATCTGGGTTCATAATCCAGTCTTAGATACTTTACTAGCCATATGACCTTGGACAAGTTATTTAACCTCTGTATGCCTTTGGTTTTCTCATTCATAAAATGGGAATGATAATGGGACCTACCTACCTGGCAGGGTTGCTGTTAGAATCAAATGAGATAGTTTTTGAAAGGTGCTTATCACAGTGACTAGGCACTTAATAAAAGCTTTTTCTTCCTACCTTTACCTTAATCTCAACAGGGTTCTCACTCCTGATGAGAAATTCTTCTAATAAACTTTTATTGGTTGAGTATTATATTGCCCACACATACCATTCGAAACTTAGTCTTCTTTTCTCAAGCTTACTAATTCCATCCATCCCAACTCCTACAATCACAACTAAGAATTTTAAAAACATCCTAAAGAGCTCCTTCACTTCCTTTACATTTCAAAACTTTTACTGCTTCATCCCTCAGGGTTCACTATTTCATCCTCTGGAAAGAAAATAAATCCTTAATACAAGCTACCATTAATCCTTCCCTATCTTCCTTTCACCATATCATCCCTTGAATCTGTCTTCCTTTGATTTCCAACCTTCTCCTTCATCCCCCAGAACCCTGGTCCTTCAGTCATCTCTTTTCTCTCATGTTTCTATGTCTCTCGCTTCTTTTCTGTCTACAAACAGGTGTGTTTTCCCAATAATACACAACTTTCCCTTCATCCTTCTATTTCCCCAATCTAAGATAAAATCTTTAAAATTCCTTTCACAGGGAAATGAAATGAAAGAGTAGTTTATCTTTGATAAGCCTACTTTCCTATAAAATTCACTAATTAAATTTAGAGCTGGAGAGAGCTGAGATTTCATTAAGTCTTTTAACAGAGGAGGAAACTGGTGTCTAGATGAGTTAAATGACAGGTCCAAGCTTATAGGAATGGTATAAAGCAGAAGTGGAATTCCTCAACCACTTGAAAGTCATAGCTTCTGTATTCACCATGCTAGTGAAACTACTTTCTCAAAGGTCACTTATGACCTCAACCAAACACAAAGGCCTTTTCTGCCCTCATCCTCCCTGACTTTTCTGATTCATCTGACATTTCAGACCATGCCCCTTATTTACTGATATTCCTCTCTCCTCCTTTAGCTTCTACCAATACCTCTTTCTCTTGCCATATCCATAAGCTGCCAAATACTGTCAATTCTCCTGCAAAAAGAAACTAAAATCTGTCTTCTTCTTTATACTGCCACTAACATCAACCAAGTCCAGATTGACATTACTGATTATCTGGAGCATTAGAAGAGCCTCCTAACTGCTCTTCCCAGTTTTATGCTTAACTCATCTTTCATCCTCTCAAAACACATTTGAGTGAATATTCTCTATGGAGATACTTGATCATGTAACTCCTTTGCACATACATGTGTCTGCATACACACACACACACACACACACACACACACCCTTCAGTGACTTCCCACTGACTACTAAACAAAATCCAAACATTCTTTCATCTGGAATTCAAGGTCATTCCCACTCTAGTACTTTTTACCTTTACAAACTCCCTCCCAATTCAATTCATTCCAACAGACATTTGTAAATAGTCAAAAGATATAAGGCACCATGCTAAGTGATTTGAGGAACATCAAGAAAGTCAGTTTGTCAACAGGGGAGTTGAAGAGGAGTAATGTGTATAATATAAGCCTGGTAAGATCGACTATGAAGGACTTTAAAAGCAAAAATGAGGATTTACATTTTTGGCCTGGAGGAAATAGGGAGCCACCAGGGCTTTTTGAGCAAGGAAGTAGCCTGTTCTTTAGAAATAGTGGTAAAAGAGGGGTAGTTAGGTGGCACAGTGGATATAGCACTGGCCCTGGAGTAAGGAGGACCTGAGTTCAAATTCCTGACCTGAGGTCAGGAGGACCTAAGACACTTAATAACTATCTAGCTTAACCCCATTACCTCGCGAAAGAAAGGAAAGAAAGATATAATTGTTACAGTCTAGAATAAATAAGGAAAAGACAACAAAAGTGGGGGTTTTTTTTGGGGGGGGGGGTAACCATATTAGGAAAAAGAGAAGGATTAAAGAAGAGACATGATCACTACTAAGGGTAGATGGAACAATTATGATAAATTACAAAGAGAAGGAATAAATATTCTATTGGTATATTTCTTGGAGAAAGGTATTTTTGTCCCCCAGGGAAATAAATATTTGCACTTGTAAAGTTTGAACAAAAATGGCTAATATTCAGTTGAAATCCAAGAGATAGAAATTTGGTAGACAGTCCCTAGCTATTCTTTATGTGATTAATGAACCCAGATGAGCTAGATTCCAGGACAGTGAAAGAACTAGATGCTAGCTAGGGAAAATGTGATAGCTGCTCAATGACAATAATCTTTAGAATACACTGGAAAAGAGACAACATTAGGATTAGGGAAAAGCAGATATTCTTATTTTTCATAGAATGGCAGAGTCCAATCTGAAAACTAAGACCAATTAGCCTGATTGCTAGCAAGATTATGGAACATTTTATTTAAGGAATTATTAGTCAACAGCTAGAAAAGGAAGTGTTGATCAAGGACAAGGTCACAATAGACTAACCACTTCAATTTTTAACAGTTTTAGACTGCTTGATCACAGAAATTCTGTAGCTTACATAAATTTTTAACAAAATATTCTTTTAGAGATAAAAATGGAGAGGTGTGGGATGAAAGAAAGCATAGTTTGGTGAACACAACTCAATTCAATTCAACCTAAGATCCAGGCATGTGTTCAGGCACCTATTTTGTTCCACATACTGTTTAAATGTCCAAACACACAGAGTAAGCTTGAAAGTTTTTATATCCATTTGAAAAGAAACATAGTGGAATTCCCACAGGGATCTGTAATCGACCCTGTGCTAGTTAACATTTTTAGCCCAGCTTTGTACTGAGGTATTTATGGGGTGCTCTTCAAATTTGCAAATGAAACAAAGCTAACACATTCTATGGCAAAGTGAGGGTTCAGAAAGATTCAAAAGATTGGTACACTGAGTTGACCAAATTTAATGAGTTGCATGTTAGTGAGAATAAATATAATGTTTTATAATTGGGTTCAAAAAGAATCAACGTAAGTATAAAATTGGGAAAAGCATAGAAGTTAGATAGAAGTTAATATGAAAAAGATTAGAAAGTTTTAGTAGACTGAAAGTACAGGACGATCACAGTATGGTACCAAAAGAAAAAAAAAAGAACTTATATGACAAGTTACATTGGTAGTAAAGAAGTTGAGAACCTAGATGCACACTTTCCTGCTCAACCTGTAGTGGAACACTGTGTTCAGTTTTTGATATTATACTTTGCTACTGCTCCTAATGCTGCTCTACTAATAATAATAACAACAGCAACAATATAATATATTGATAGCACTTTGAAGTTTGCAAAGAACTTTAGAAATATTATCTCACATACCTCATAATAACCTTGAAGTTCTGTTATTTTCTCCATTTTACCCAAAAGAAAACTGAGAAAGTCATTAAAAGGTTTCCCAGGAACACACAGCCAGTATGTATCTGGGTCCAGACTGGAACTCAGATATTTCTAACTCCATCCAATATGCCTCTAGTTCATATCCAAGAATCTAGATACCTTAAATAAAGCATTATTGTTAGGAAGAACATTAACAAATCAGAGAGAATGCTGAGAAGAGCAACTCGTGTGATAAAAGATCTCTATATCATGACATATGAGGTCTGAACAAGGAACATTTAGCCTTAAAGGAAGATTTAGAAGTCTAATGACAAATTTTCAAATCCTTGAACAGCTACCATTTGGAAGAAATATTAGACTTATTCTGCTTGACTCCAGAGGTCAGAAATGGAAGTTATGGGTCAAAGTTGCTGAAATGAAGATTTAGGTTCACCATAGAGGAAAACTCCCTAACAATTAGATTTTCCTAGGGTTCAAAGTGATATATGAAAGAATGTGTCAAGGTTGAATGGAACTGGAACTTTATTACTGGTGCCTGACAGTAGGTGGACCACACTTGGGAATGTTGACTTAAAATAATAGCACTGGAGAAAGATTTTTTGAACTTTCATGGATACCTCTAGAATCCTAGGGATTGGGGGAAAAGAAACACAGTCAGATTTATTCTGGGAGATTAGACCAGAGTTGCTATAAATATTTACTGATTAACGCATGATGTATACATTAGAAGAATACCCCAACAATATGCTAGGATTGGGAGGAAACATCATTAAAAATTTAGGAATTAAGGAAAGCTTCATTTTAAAAAATGAAATTTCATTTGCATTTGGATAGAAATACATAAATTATAGAATCTATGAGTTTTAAAGGATTTTGGTGGCTTTCTAGTTCAGGGGTCAAAAAAATATGACCATATCCAGCCTATAATTTATTTTTGTACTTTCAAAGAAATAATTTTTTTTGCAAATATCTGACCTTTTATAAAAAGATCAGTTTTTTGCAAATATCTATTTACTAAAAAAAACTGCCTGAGGGTTAATTTAGGCCCTTGGGTCATAGTTTATTAACTCATGATTTAGTTCAATTTTTATGATAGGATTCCCCTCTATCACATATACAATAAGAGGAGGCTCAATATCAGTATGAAGATCGTTAAGGAAATAGAACCCTCAAACTTTTGAGGCAATCAATCCGACTAATTGTCAAGAAGTTGCTTTTTTTTTTTTTGGCCTTGCTTAATTGCAGCTTCCACATACTGCTACTGGTTCAACCCTCTGAGGACAAATTAAATAAACCTAATCTTTCCTCTACATAATGACTCTTCAAAAAGAAAAGCAACAATCATGTTACTCTGAGTTACCCTGATTCAGTTACTCTGACTCGTCTCTTCTCCAGGCTAAATATCCCCAAATGCTTCAATCAATCCTTTTATGACATGGGTCTTGAGCTCTTTTACCATCTTGGTTGTCCTAATCTGGGCACTAGGTAGATGAGCATGACTTTTTTAACCATGGTGCCCAAAACTGAATGCAGTATTCCAGAAGAGGGCAGATGAGGGCAGGGTACAGTAAAACTACCACTTTTCCATTCCTAAAGTTTATCCCTTTTCTAATGCTATCCAAAATCACATTGATATTTTTAGCTGCCACATCACACTGATGACTTATAACAAGCTTGAAGTCCACTAAAACTCCCAGATCTTTTTCAGAACAACTGTTCACTAAAATGTCTCCTCCCCTTAACATTTCAAGTATAGCACTTAACATTTATCACTAATGAATTTCATTTAATGACAAGCAATTTAAAAAATCTTTCAGATCTCAACTCATAAATCTAAGTAAGATATATCAATAACATTGCTCTTGATTCAACAGATGAAGAAATAGATGAAATGGAAGTAGGACAATCAGGAAAACATTCATAAGACAGAATAACTTGGTTTAGCTAAAGCTTTAGATTAAGGGGAGAAGGAAGTCATAATATGCTTGGCCTTGACTATCAGGCAAAGAAATTTAACCTTTATGTAGACAAGAGAGAACCTCTGAATGTCAATGAATAGAAGAAGCCTAACAGAAATGACAAATAATAGAATTTTAAACCACTTTTTTTTTTTCTTCAGCCAAAGGAGAGGTAGACAGAGATAAAGGCTCAGAATTCTTTCTAGAGTTTGGGAACTAGTTACTTACTTTTATTTACCCTTTAACTTTCTGCTCATAGGTGCCCATAATAATGGAGTTGAGAGGTTACAATGACAGTCTCTGTTCAGATAAGGCATTTGGTTGGCTTTTTGGAACTAAGACTATGTGAAGCACTGAAATTCAAAACTAAGAAAGAGGGAGTAACAGAACCTAGTTTCCATAGCACTACCATGGAAACAGCTCTTTGTGAATCTGTGCCTACAGGCCCCCTCTGAAATTGAAGCATCTTTCTCCCTTTCTCTCTCCAACAACCACCTCCATATCACATGGCCCAGCCCCCCTCACAAATGATTAAGGGGTATGTTGGGAAAGTGGGGGCCTAACCAGATTCTTGCTTGGATATTAATATACATTAATGTCTTTGAGAAATGAGAAAAGAATTAATGTGTTTTTTCTCACTCTCATATATAAAGGCAAAACCCAAGACCCAATACCCTACAGTTAAAATTGCAAAATAAAATTCATGCCATGTAATATATTTAAAAAGTGAACCTAATAATCCCACACAATATTTTTAAATATTCCTTTGTTTGTCTAGAATACCTAGCATTCAAATATGAAGGATTTAATTAACAATTAGAAGATAGAATATGGTCCCCTTTAATCTGTCATATAGCAAAGGCAGAGAGGAAGAAGGCAAAGTATGACTTTTTTTCTGACTTCTGTCTGACAGGCTTATGCTTTGGGAAAAAATATTGAAAAAATCTTCTAGAAATGGATAGAAGTACTTAATAGGAAATATATGCTTTTTTTATTAAAATTTTGCATCCCACTTCCTCATTTCTATAATCTCTTTAAAAATATGGACAGAGTAAACCAGCTAGAATCTCTCTATATAAACACATATTCTAGCAATCTGTGAGCAAGTGAGTCACAAAAGTTCAGAATCCTGTTAATCAGCAGATGCTCCTGATTTTAACAGGATAGATCATGAGGCCAAGCAGCATGTCAACATAGTCCTAGGAGAAAAGACCTAAAAGGTAAATTCTGTTCTTAACCCCAAAGCATAAAGTGAGTGAACTTGGAGCAGAAAACCATTGTAAGGATTTTTAAATCCAGTGGTTTCAAGTGAGATATAGGCACCAGGGGTATGGTTTGAAAGATCACCTAACCTAACTAGAAGAGAAGTTGCATTTCATCCTCATAATCAGAGTAGGACTGGTCTCAAACATAAATTCACCACTCTCATGGCCAGAGTCATGTGCTGAAACGGATCTGGGAAGGAAGATTGTGCATTTACAAATAATAGGAAGGACTTTACCCAACAGTGCCTAAGCACCTTTGGTGGTTCTCATGGACCACTCTGAGTGACCAGATGATACCTAGAACTGGAAGGGAGAGGCACTTTTGTTATATTACCACTTTGAGCATGGGGAAAGATGAAGAATTCCACCCCTGGGGAAGGAGGGATTTAATTTGGCAGGGGGTAGGAGAGGGATGTTGGTGCAGCTGCGAGAAAAAATCTGCAAGAGATAATAACAGCAGAAGTCCTAACAACCATGCAGGGAGAGCAAGTAGTTGTGTAAATCTTCCAATCTTACTGGAAGGAGAATAGGGAATTGAGGCAGGTAGAGGTGATCTGACTACAGCTGAGTGGGATTGATAGTGATCTGCAGCACCAGGTTGGTCCTGGGTCCACTTGGCTCATCTGAAGTCCCAACTCCCAATCTAAATAACTCATAGCCTCCTCTCTCCCTTGCCCAGGTTGTTTGTTCTAGGATCCAGGTCTATTCCTCTTTTTCAGGGAGGTAGGTCCCAACCCAAGCTTCCCTTTACTTCTCACACAGGAGTAGCATGATTCCTGCTCCTTAAATCCCCTTACCCACTCAGTCTGATTCCTGACTAGGTCATACTTTCTTTTCTTACCACAACAACATGATCAAAGGACCCAGCCCTATATCCTTTCCCTAGGTAGATAGAGAAAAATACCGTGGGGGGGGGGGGGTGAAGAATTTAGAAATATTTTTAGGGAGAGCAAAAAAGGTAAAGGAGGTAATCATACATGTTAGCCCACACACATACCCACATATTCTCTGACTGGAGCACACCTCATACAACATAAGGGGAACAGAACTGGGTCAATTTCAGGTGCTCAAGGTCAGAACTGAAATATTAGAAAATGTGGTATGACCCAGCAATCCTTTGACTCTTAAGAGGGCAGAAAAGGGAGAGGGGTGCATAAAAAGAAGACTGGCTAATGAGACAAGGTCACCCACTCATAGCTAAGGGGAAGGTAAAAAATTTATTCAATAGTCCTACTAAGTTTTAATATTTTATGTATCAACCTATGTGGCTACATAGAACATGAGAGGAGTTATAGGTTACTGTTTGCTATTTCAAACATTTGTCAGTGGGTGTTTATGAATATTGATATTTTAAGAATTTCTTTAAATTGGATGAAATAATTTGCTGTTCTATACCTGATGAACATTGCACAACTTCCCCGATGGGAAGAATTCAGATGTAGCCCATACCTGCTGTTTAAGTTATTATTACCTGAGATCCAAGGAGGAAGAAAATAAGGAACCAGTGGATGAGAAAAAGCCTAGTTTTCTTTAAAGACTTATTTCTCTTATGGGGATAGAGTACCTATATCCTCCTAGGTCAGTAGCAGTTCTATTATTATGAATCATTAATAGGGAAAGTAAGACTGGATGTATGATTTTATTGCTATAGAAGCTGGCAAGTGAGGAAAAACCCTCCACCAATGTAAGTGAGCACAATATCCATTATTATATGATCTATAAATAATACAGATTTATGGAGCAGCAAGGAAGTACAGTGGATAGAACACTGATTCTGAATTTTCCTGAATACAAATTCAGCCTCAGATACTTATTAGCTATGAGAGAACCTACACAAGTCACTTAACTGTGTTTGCCTCAGTCTCCTCATCTCGAAAGTGAGCTAAAGAAGGAAATGTCAAACCACTCCACTAAGTCTGCCAAGAAAAACCCAAATGGGGTCACAGAGTCAAACGCACCTAAGGAAAATGACTGAATAACAAGACAACAAAGTACTAGGCCCTAGTGATTTGCTCAAGTTCACATTGCTATGTCTTCTTAACTCTAAGGTCACACTTCTATCCACTATGCCACTGTCTCTATATACTTTTAACAAATGAAATTAAAAGTTTTCAAATATTATTTATTTCATATCTACTCATTTTCATGTCTAAATTTGTGTATGTTATATAGTATGTATATTGTTAATAGACATATATATATAAATGTATACATAGAATAAAATTATTGTGTTGTATATTTAACAAAATTATGTTGTATGCACATTAAAATTATCTTTTTTAAAAACTTGTTTCATGTTTTTTCTTTTTCTCATTTTTTTCTTTTACTTCTGATTCTTCTCTCACAACAAAACTAATATGGAAATATGTTAAGCATGTTTATATGAATAACCTATATTAAATTACTCACTGTCATAAGAAAGGGATAAAGAAAGGGAGGGAAATGGAAAAATATGGAACTCAGTTGCAAAAAGATGAATGTTGAAAACTATCTTTGCATGCATTTTAAAAATTAAAATAACATTCAAGAGCACAAAAATATTGCTATGTATATAACTTGACAAAATATAAATTTATTGGAGATGCAAGTTCAAAAATGTTTTCAGTGATTCGGATGCATAATCAAAAACATTTAGAAATCATTGCTATAATTTAAAGTAGTTAAAGAGAAGACGAAAAGTTCAGAGGATATAGTTTAAAAAATGATAAAAGAAAATAAAAAGAGGGGCTAAAGTTGATTAAATAAGATAAAATAAGATTTAAAAAAGTCACAGAATTTTAGCACTTTAATGAACCCTGAGAATAATAAAGTTCAACTCTTATTTTACAGATGAGAAAGCTGAAGTGCAAAGAGGCAAAGTGATTTTTCTCAATAATAATATCTATAGATATTTATTTAGAATTTTTCCATACAATACCATCCTGTGAGGTAGGCACTAAGTGTTGCCTCCATTTTCCAGAGGAGAAAACAAGAGACCCATGAAAGCAAAATGACTTTTCCCTCAAAAATGATAATCATTGATACTTATGTAATGCTTACATACATTTTCATATGATTTTCCTTTGAAATAGGTTCTAAATGTAATTCCCATCTTACGGATGAGGAACTGAGGCTCAGGAAGGTGACTCAGTGCTCATATGACTCCAAAGCTTCCTGACTTCAAATCGAATACTATCTCTTAATGTCTTTTAAGATAATAAAATTCTCAAGAAGAAAGGTAAGAGCAGGCACAGGATTCAAGCCCAGGTTAAAACTCTGCTGGTGAATGTCCTGAACTTCTTTTCTATACATGCTACTGAAATTTTGTGAAATGAAAGATGAAGCAGGTTTAACTTTGATCTAGACAAGGGAAGGAAAAGTAAGATGAGAATATGGAATCATTCATTTTTATTTATGTTTTTAGTAATAATTATTCTATTTTTTCCCTCCTAGTTGTTGAAATTTTAAAGGCAAGGCTGAATAATTCCTTAAGAATTATATATATATATATATATATATATATATATATATATATATATATATGCAGAGTACTGTCTGTATAGTAGATATATATATATATATAGATTCCTTTTATTATCATTCTGATGTACCAGTTTATATTTTAATTAAAAATCTAGAAAGTTTACAATTAATGTTATAATGTTTATAAAGTGTCTCAAAGAGAAACATTGGAAACTCTTCTGCTCAGTCACAAAGGAACTAAGCATGGATAAGGACTGGAAGGGACAGATAGGAAGTGCTGGAATGGAAAGACAGCCCCAAGAAGGCAACTGGGCAAGCACACAATGTTTTTCTTACAATTTATTGTTGCTATGCTAATTTTGTATACTCTGGGCTAAATTCTTCTTGCGGCCTTTCTTTGGCCTCCCTCTAAGCCTAGAGGCAAGGTAGGATTTATGCTGGAAGGAATTGCTATGGCAGTGTGAAAATCACATCTAAGTAAGGGAAACACAGAAAGTGCAATATCACATTATTCCTAAAACCTTGAGAAACTAAAACTCAAATCCAGTCCTTTTTTAGGGAAAATCCCAGCCATTAAAAACCAAGTGTGAGGTAAGAATTGTAAAAAAAAAAAAAAAAAAAAAAAAAAAAAGCAGGAAGAATGGAAGATAATTTAATTAAGGGTAAATCAATTAGTACAAAAATCATCAACCCCAAATATTCACTTAAAAAGGGGGAGACGGGGGTTAGGGGTGGCTAGGTGGCACAGTGGATAAAGCACCCGGCCTTGGAGTCAGGAGTACCTGAGTTCAAATCCGGCCTCAAACACTTAATAATTACCTAGCTGTGTGGCCTTGGGCAAGCCACTTAACCCCATTGCCTTGAAAATATAAAGGGGGAGAGGGGGACACTCTCTTTGGAGAATTTCATACAAATATCCATGCTACTCTTCATTTAGGCTCCTTTCAGGAGCTAAGAGGAGAAGCATGGTAACCCTGAGGTCTTTCCCCACTCCCAGAAACTACAGTTCCTAAGGCAACCCAAGTAACCACAAAGGAAATGAAGTATGAGGGGGGGGGAAACAAATGGCAAAGTAAACACAAGATGAAAATGTTAAATGTCAGAGGAACCTCAGAAAGACATGTACACTAATGGTATGATGAAGTAATCTAACAATGAAAAACAAACTGAAATTAGACTAGAAAAGTCACCAAACTTTGCCCAAAGCTATTACTACAGGGCACATATTCATAAGAAGGTCAAAAACAGAAAGATCCAAGAGATATGAAAATATGTACAGAAACCTTTTTTCATGGTAGAAAAAAATAAAAGTAGAAAGAGGACCATTAGTTGAGGAATGGCTGAACAAATTGTTTCTATGAATATAGTGTAATATTATTATACCATTAATAAGATTAACTTTAAAAAATTAAGGGATATCTGAGAAAGCTTGAATAAACAAGTATGAACTTGTAGTTTATAGAGTACAGTAAACACAAGGAAATCAAGTTACCCAAGTGATAATAATAATGTAAGGAAATCAGTATTGAATGACATCAAACATCATGAATGTGTTAATTTCTTTTTCTTAATTGTACTTCTTTCTCAGGAGCAGCTTTGTGACACAATATATAATAAAGTTATCATTTAGCTTTCTCTTTTTTTTCGTTTTCTTCCCTCTTTATCTCATTTTTAAAGAAAAAGAAGACAGGATGTTCAAGAGGTTTCCACAAAGAAAGATCTCTACTAATCTCTTCCCCAACACCAAATAAAGACAGAGTAAATGCTAACTGACTTATCACTTTTCTGGGGTCGCTGTTATTGGTTGTTGTTGTTCAGTCATTGTTCAAGATGATATCTTGACTTACAAGTGAATTGGATATAAGTGAGGCAGAGCTCTGCAAAGGCTTTAGTTTTAATTTCTCCTTCTAAGTCATCAGAGTCCAGTGGCTAGACATAGGGTCAGTATCACTGGTGATGGCCCCAACTTATCACTCTTACTTTTTCAAATGTAAATACCCTAGATAAGAATTAATTCTTGTCACCTTCATCATTATTTTAAAGCTTGGTAGAATTTTTTTTTAACAGCCAAGGGAAAATAGACATGGCATAGAAGAATTAGGATTGAGTTGACATGACAAAAGAAAAGAAAAGAGATACTGATAAGATGTTGGGTGACTGAAAAGGCTTTCTTAAATCATCAAAGCAGTTCCAGATCAAAGGAATTAAAGGTAATGATTGATGCACATTAAAAGGAAAATGTAGAATAAAGGTCACCATTATAGGTCTTCAAATTGAGCAATCATTCAAAACAAGTTTCTGAGACATTTGACAGTGAAGTAACAGTAGATTCTAGCTTTAAATTTATGATAATGGGAGAAGTCAAATATTGAAAAATTCAGAGCAAATAATGACGGCTTTATAAAAGCAATGTGGTGTGTTAAGTAGATAAAGTGTTGAATTTAGGAAGATCTTGGGTTCAAATATCACTTTTCATTGTTGTCAGCTATGTCCCTAATGAGTCAATTGATTTCACTGAGTCTTCCTTAAAACTTCTCTACCCATATCGCCCTCTGCCAAGATTCAGTAGTGACTCTAAAACTTTTAGCTGTAGAGTATTGCCTTGGACAGAGTCAAGCATCATACCCCACTAGAACTGTTCAAATGAGATAGCAGGGTGGGGAAAGAGCTAGTGTTATCTTCCACTGCAATAAGTCATAGTATTCAGAACAAGAAAAGTAATGGTGGGGCGGCTAGGTGGCGTAGTGGATAAAGCACCGGCCCTGGAGTCAGGAGTACCTTGGTTCAAATCCAATCTCAGACACTTAATAATTACCTAGCCATGTGGCCTTGGGCAAGCCACTTAACCTCCTTTGCCTTGCTAAAACCTAAAAAAAAAAAAAAAAAGAGAGAGAGAGAGAAGTAATGGCGACATTCTATACACTTATCTGTGTCAGACAATAGCAGAGAACAAAAAGGAGATTATGAAACCAAGAATCTCCATTTCATAAAAAGAGTTTTTTTAAAAAAACAAATATAGGTATTAAATCTTATATGGTACTCTCAAAGCTGTCCTGCTTATCTGTTTTTCCTTCTGAACTACTTTCTCATTGTAAGATTTTTTAAATGTTAGTCCTTTGTTTTTTGTTTCTGGTTTGGGGGAGTAGTTTGCATTATTCTCCCATCCTTTCTACCCCAATTTAAAAATTGAAAGAGGAAGAAAAAACTCTTGTAACAAATAAACAAATCAAGCAAAACAAGCCCACATAGTAGTCATACACTTTGTATCCATAATCTCTCTGTCAAGAGGTGGGTAACATGATTCATTCTAGGTCCTCTGAAGATATATTATTAATTTCATTGATTATTCTTAAAGTCCTTCGAAGTTGTTTTTCCTTACAATGCTGTCATCCTTGTATAAATCACTTTCATACAGCTCACTTTATTATTATCAATTCATATTACCCAGGAGTCTTTGAAATCATTTCTTATGGCAAAATATTATATCAATACATCTACTACAATTTTGTTCAGACATTCCTCAAATGTATGAAAGGCAATCTAAAGCACCAAATTAGATTCTAGCTCTTTTCTTCTCCTTTTAATCTCCCCTTCTCAATCAGGAAGTTTATTTTACTTCTGATTATTTGTTCCCTCTCAAACTGCCCCCTCTATCTCCAGTTATTTCCCTATTCAATTTGTAATAGTTCTACATAAAATTGTTTTTCTTTGTGTTTTATGTATTTAAGTATGAGATACATCTAATGCATATTTGTCTTCCATATTTTTCACTCTTTTTCTCATCTATCCAAATAATTAAAAAAAGGAGCAAGTTTGGGGCAGTTAGGTGGGCAATGGATACAGTGCCCACCCTGGAGTTCAGAAGACAAGAGTTTAAATCCAGCTTCAAACACTTAATACCTACTTAGCTATGTGATCTTGGGCAAGTCACTTCCATTGTCTTGCAAAAGCAAAGAAAGAAAAACCAGAAGCTAGTTCCAACCCCTCCCCTTTCTCCTTTGTACTCTAATGTATTATTTAGCCTACCTTCTCTTTTCCAAAACTGAACCAATCTACTGCTAGATCTTTTTTTTTAATTTGACTCCCTAAATATGATTGGAAGGAATTAAATTTCTCAAGGAACACTTATTTCTTCTCTCCCTAGTAGAATGTTCATACAACATGATCAAACAGGTCCTTCCAACTGCTCAAATAAGTTTCCTCTTCCAGATTGACCTAAACTCTAATCTTTTGATCATGAATGCATAAAATTGGGGCAGCTAGGTGGCCCAGTGTGTGACCTTGGGCAAGTCACTTAACCCCATTGCCTTAAATAAATAAAAAAAAAATTTTAAATGAATGCATAAAATCCCTCTAATTCCTTAATTATTTTTATCATCATAATATATTCAGTGTTGTAGGGTAAGTTATTTTGGTTGAAAGCCAAATCATTTTGTCTTTTAGTATTAATAGATGTCTGACCTCCATTCAAAGTAGAATCTAATAAGTTCCTTGGTATTTTAAATGCTTGTAGGCTATCATATTCCTAGAACCTTTCCTTTTGGAGTTCTTTTACAGTGGTGATCAGTGGATTCTTCCCACCTTTTCTTTGCTTTCTGGTTCTGGACGATTTTAGTATATGATTTCTCAAAAGAAAATTGTGTTCAGGCCTTCCCTTTTCCTTCTATATAGACTATAAATCCTAATTATAAAGATATTGGGGGGCCTACTAATGCAAAGCATTACTATAAACAGTCTATGGGCATATAGGCTATCCAAACATCTTACTTTCATGTAAATTGAAGTTTTGACACACTGATGAGTGGAAATCTGGCTTTCATGTAACTGGAACTTTTGACAAATTGATGACTTCAAGAAAAATCATTAATATTTATTGTTAATATACTGAGTAGGAAAAAATGCTTGCCTGAATTACTTCTTTTCCTTCCTAAAATATTCCTTATTTAATCTGCCTTCTCCATTCTTATTTACAATGGCAATGAATGCAATTGGAAGAACTCACACAACTTCACTGATTAAATTCACTAAAATTTAAATTATCTAAGCTCAATTTGGCTATCACTGTAATTTATTTACTTTGACCAAATTGACTCTCTCATTCCCCAGAGTTCCAAACATTTTTTTTTCCTATTCTCAAAATTCCAACACTATGCTCCCCACATCCCATATCACCTCATACATTATTGAAAACATATAGGATATTTGACATGAACTCTCTTCCCCTCAGTCCTACATCCCCTCTGGTAGATTGCCCCCACAAATCATTCCCTCTTTTTCACTGACATTTAGTATCTCCTTAGCTATTCCTTTATCTCTATCACCTCATATCAACATGTCCAAGACTCATTCATTCTTCAAAAATTTTCATTTGGCTCTACCATACTTTTAAATTATCATCAAATATCTTACCTATCTTTCTTAACCAAAATCTTACAAAATGTTATTTAAGCCTTTTGTCTTCACTTTTCCTCTCATTCATATCTCAGGTCGCTCTAAATTTCTCTCTAAAATGTTACCAATGGGAGTTAATGGCCTTGTCTTTCCTGACCAATTTAAATTTCTGTCTATACTCTCTCCTTACTGGGATTTTTGTGATATTATTCTTTCCTGGCTCTAACAATAATAAAACCTGATTTTGATCAATCCTTCTTTGCCTCCTTTAATTATCACCCACTCCCCAATTCTTTATGTTCTATAAACTCTAGTTCTACCCATGGTCCTCTTTTATTTTTCACTTTATTAATTCACTTTTGATGATCTCATCATCTCAAATAGTTTTAACCATTAAGTCAATAGTGAACAAGCCCAGTCATGAGAACGTATATTATGCTCAAAAATGTAATCCACAGATGTTTTGTAATGAGTTCCATTCCACTAAATAATAAATGAAAATTTGTTGATTGTCTGCAAAGTCAGAATCTAGAGCATGTTCAAAAGATACTACTCAGGACCTACATATGCAAAAAATGTTATAATTGCTTTTTTGTGGTGACTAAATATTGGAAATTTAGGGAATGCCCATCAATTGAGGAATGGTTGAAGAAGTTGTAGTATATGAATGTGATGGAATACTGTTGTGTATAATAAAAAATGATGACCAGCCAGATTTCTGATAAACCTGGAGAGACTTGTTTGTACTGGTGCAAAGTCATCCTTTGCTTCAGGGAAACAATGTAAACAGTATCAGTAACACTGTGTGATAAATAACTATAAATCAGCAACATAATGATCCAAGACAAAAGTACAAAGGACCCATGAAGTAAAATGCCATCCATAACCAGATAAAGAACTGATGAACTCTGAATGCAGACTGATGACTTTTTGTTCAGCTATGTTACTCTTAATTGTGTTTTTTTTCTTTTTGATCTGTTTTTCTCCCACAACTGAGACTACTATAGTAATATTTTGCATGGTAGCACTTGTATAAAGTATATCAAAATACCTACCATTTTCAGAAAAACAAAAGGGAGGGAGAGAGAAAAAGTTGGAATTCAACATTTTATGAAAATGAGTGCTAACAATATTCTTTATATGTAATTGGATAAAAATACTATTAAAAATAAAACTTTTTAACTCTGAAAAAAAGGGGGTTACTACTCAGCCTGAACCTAAAGTTGCTTGGAAAATCTGAATTCATATCCAGCCTCAGACACTCACATACTTAAACTTTTGCCTACCTCATTTCCTCATCTGTAAGGGGGAGGGGGGTAATTAGGCATCTACCTCTCAGAACTATTGTAAGGATAAAATTAGATATTATTGATAATGGATATCAGTACTTGGCATCCACTAGGTGCTTAATAAATGCTTATTTCCATTCTTCCTTGTCACTTTGGTCATTATTTCAGAATAATTATTAATTTTTCACTCTAATCTGTTGTCATTGGTGTTAATTCTACCATCACAAAACCTCTCACACATTCTTCTTCTTTGCTATTCCAGTGGTTTCCATGTAATAGACCATGAACTTCCTGAGGTTCACAATGATGGCCCAAGAAGTTTGTTCTAAAAATTCTTTAACGTTACCTTAAGTAGTATGTAATTGCCCAATTGTTACAAATATATTTTTCCTTTTTGAAAACAAACCTGCTTTAAGTATTACTGGTTTGCTTCTATGGCAATTCAAAATTATCATGATCATGATCATACATGATTATGTGTTTGACTTTGTCATTAGTGCAGCAATCATATCAAATTCTGTTTCTAAGTGCAACGTGTTCTTGCAGTTTCTCAACCTGTCATCAAATTGTTTCCAAATCTGTCCAAAAACTTAAAATTCCATCAAAAATCGATTCCCAACCGATGGTTAGGGAGAGGCATGTATCCTAATTTGCAATGATTACACTGCACCAGAGTGGCTTTTTGTTCCCCTATGTTCTGTTCTAATTGTATCTCATCAGCATTCTTGTAGCACAAATGGCAGGTTGCTTGAAAACCATTTTCACTGGATATGGGCATTACAGGTCATCTTAAAACCATCACAAACCATCATAAACATTCAGCAAGCACAGATCTTATATTGCTTCTCATTGCATTATTTAGACGGTTTTCCAATTTGAACTTATCTTCTGCTTTTGTTATCATTTGTCTGGTGAATTTTCCTGACTCCAGGGTCAGTGCTCTATCCACTGCACCACCTAGCTGCCCCTGTCTGGTGAATTTTCAAATGAATTGGATGGTAAAATTGATCAATCATTCACTAGAATGTCTGCCAGAGTTTAGCTGGGGTGCCAGTAGTAGAAGAGGGTAAAAAAAAAGTCCATTTCTGAAGACATTCTTTCCTTAAAAAAAAAATTAATTAACATATAAACACTGCTAAAATGAAGTAATAAATGCAATTGAATTTTAACTGCACCTATCATTTAATATAGTGCTTAGCCAACAAATAAAGTAAATTTTCATTTTAAAACGAGTTCCTTACTTTTGCCAATTAGGTAACTTTAAAAAAATGAATTACCATCCCTGACCAAAAGAGTTTGAGAATTTATCCTACTGTTTCTTACTATACATTTCTATGATTGAATATTTTCACTTTATTCTTATTCTTAATATTCACTTTATTCAACATGCAAAATAACCAAACTTGAGATTATATTTGTCTGGTATTGAAATAAAAAATGTTCAACACTGAATTTAATATGCTATCTTCCGGTTGTAACTTAATTTTGAAACATTATTTATATTCAGCAATATTTATAAAATAATTAACTATAACATGAACTCAAACATATAGCAGTAAGCACATGAGGTATTACTGGATTGTTTCTTTCAATTCTTTTTAAATGTCCCACATTATATAATGATTATTATTATGTAATTAGTTGGATAATTTTATATTTAGAGTCTCCATAATTATAAGTAGAATAGCATTTTATAATTATAGAACATAAATTTTAATATGGAATTTTGGAGGGGAAGTTATCATTGCAGTTATAGCAAGCACCTAATGAATAAACCTAAAAGAATATTATGAAAAGTATATTCAATTACTGTAGGAGATCACAATACATTTATTTTTATTATGCTGAAAAGAGCTCCTTGAACAACAGTGGCAGCCATTGCTCTACTCATATAGCTACTACACCAATTTAGGCTTTCATTGCTTCTCATCTGCATTATTTCATTGACCTTCTATTTGGTTTCCCTTCCTTCAATTTCTCCTTTCATTAATTCATCCTCCACAAAAATACCAAATTAATATTCTTAAAATATGAGTCTAACTATGTTATTCCTGTGATATTAGAAATCCCATACATAAAAATATCTGTCTCTTAAACTAGAGATTAGACTGAATTATCTTTTTTTATTTATGGAATGCATATTTATTTCAACATTATGGAATTTATGTTAATGGTTTATAATTCAATACACATGCAATTCAGCACAGTTAATTTCAGTCAGGAGTTAGATGCTTAGTAAATTTAGAATAGTGTTGAGTGAAATGGTTAGTAGTGCTGGTCAACCACTCCTGTTTCTCCTCACCTCTTTTAAGATTGTCTCATTGTCTAAATGGGTTTCAAGAATTGATTCAATCTGTAATTCTCTCTCTATCTTTTTTAACTCTACATCCCCAGCCAGAGAAAGTCCTTTGGTAAAATATCTCAATACTAACTCTTTCTCTTTCAGTGAAGGTATTGAGTGAATAACTCAGTGATATCTCTTTCCCTTTCTCTGAGCATATCTCCCTCCTTAATTGTCTCTTCCCGATCTTATTTTTTTAAAAAAAAAATTAATCCAAATTAGCAAGAGCATTCAGTTAAGAGATATTTAAAAAGACAAAGTAATGTAAATAGACTTTCCTCATTCCCATAGTCTTCTATGAAAGAGCCAGAGGAGCAAACAAGATTACTGCTGTGGGCTTTGTAAGGAGGGTAGGAGGGTAGGAAGAGAAGGGCAGCATTTTACCTTTATATTCCTCAAGACAATCAGTCCAACAGAATACCAGAATCCTAGAAAACTAGACTTTTTCCTGGGATGCTAACTTCTGTCCTTTGCTTCCATTCCATGTGACTTCACTTCCTGCATTTCTATTTTTCTTGTCAGGAAGTAAATTGCTCTTTGAGACCTCTCCTAAACCCACTGTATTGAATTTAAAAGATCACCTAAAAATGTAGCCTGCTATTTCATTTTATGGTATTGCTTCCTTTCTTATTCACTCAAGAAAATCATTTGCACCTCATAAAAGGATCTCCTAGATCAATGAATTTATAATATGGGCCAAGCGGATAACATAGTGGATAGAGGATTGGGCTGGAAGGAAGACTGACTTCAAATATAACTTCAGAGACTTAATAGCTATGTAACCCTGGGCAAGTCTCTTACATCAGTTTCCCTCAATTTCCTTATATGAAAAATAAATTGGAGAAGGAAATGACAAACCACTCCAGTAGTATCTTTGTCAAGAAAACCCTAAATGGATTCATAAAGAGTCAGACATGACTAAAACAATTCAACAAGAACAATTTAATGCCTCATTATCTGGCTCCTTTCCTGTGATTAAATCTGTGACAATCAACTTCTTTATATATTAGGCTGAATTAAAGTGATAGGCAATGATAAGGCCTAACTCAAAAGAAGTAAATTTATTCTTTCCTCTCAATATTTTTTAAAATCTGAATAAGTTCAGTATCAAATTTCTATAAAGACTATTATATTACATATAATATAATAGTGATCCTCTACTACATCTTTTTAACTTCTTTCTGAGTAAACTCAGTAGCACATCCTTACAATAAGAAGAAGAAATTATTTCCATACCATATAGTCTCCTACTTCTGTCAGTTCTCTTGCTCCTCTATTGAAAATTAAAAGGAAGCGCCTTAAAAGTTACTTGAATATGTGACTCATTCAACTTTGTACCTCTCCCAGGACCTTGCTCAAATGTTTTTCTGTTTCTTGAATATATGACATTCTTTTTCAATTCATTTTGACATTTATTAAATACCTACCCTATGCAATAAACTATGTAGCAGCTGAGAATAAAAAGACGAAACTGAAATATGTATATATATATGTAAATATATATGTATATATGTATATGTATAATATATGTTTGTGTGTGTGTGTGTGTGTGTGTGTGATAGATCTCTCTCAAGGAGCTTAGATTCTACTGGAGAAGTATAATATATAAACATCCACAGATATGCTAACTGTGAGGTCATCTGAGGAGATGAAGATTATTAAGACCTAGGGCAATCAAAGAAGACTTCCCAGAAGAGCACTGAAGCAAAAGAAAAGTCCTTTGGGTTAGAGAACAGAAAATAGACAGCATTTTAAACATTCATGATTTTTTTCAAAAATTATAATTTAGTTAAACCGTTGGCTTAAGAAATACGTATCATTCTACAGAGGTCTGGTTCTTATATTCCAATCAAAATTGAGGTGTAAAAATACTACAGGGAACATAAAAGGAGATTATCTAATCTTCTGAATATACATAGACATTATTTTATCTTCAGAACATATTTAAAGAAGAAAGAGTTGGGGAGGGGGGATTAGTTTCTTAGATCTGAAAGCAAAGCCACAGAGCAATGAAAAGAGCCCTGCCATCAGTGAGATTCATTTCACTCATAAAGCTGCCTTAAGTGATACCAGTCAACTTCCTTATTTAGGGAGCTATTTTTCTGTATATATGAAAAAGAAGAATTAAAAAGAAGACCACATAATTGCAACCCAGCTCATTGATTCATAGAGAAAAAATCCAGTCAGATAAATGGGTTTTCTGATCCCTCATATAACTGATGTAAGTTGCATCAATGAAGCAACTCTTTAAAAGGAAAAGGAAAACATTTTTTTTTATCATTGACCAAATATACCATGTAATTTTTTAGAAATATACTTCTATATTTCTATGTACTTGGTCAAAGATAAGCAAATTTATCATCCTTTGGGTTTACCAACTAGAAAACAGTAATATCTGATACAAGTGCCCTTAACAATCTTTAAGGCACAGGTGAGAAAATAAAAAAAAAAATAGCATGGTGCAGAAAAGGGAAAGCTAGAAATAATGAATGGGAAATGGAGAAGTAAAACAATAAAGTAAGAAAAGGATAGAAAGAGTAAAAAGAGAGAAGTATACATAGAGGAAATCTGCAATTTCCTATCCACAGTTGCCTCAGGTGACACTCAGCAGATTGCTTGTCATTATATTAGATCATAATGGTCCCTTAGTCAAGTATTTTAAAATTTCCATTCTTAATCAACCTCACAAGAATTAATGACTCCTGACATGCTCAAGACTTCAAAGTCATCAGGCTAAGCTCAAGAGAAATAAGGCAGAAGTACAAAAATTAATTCAACAATCATTTCATTAACATTTTATTAGTTTTCATACAAATTTGTTTTAGCAGGAGAAACTCTTGGTATAGCCTCCTCTAAATATACGTCAGCTTTCTTTACCTTGTATCTTTGGGAACAAAAGGAAGAGTAAGCCATAGAAATGGTCTTTTGTGATACTAGTTAAGTGTGAATGGTTCCAGTAAGGATTTAATAAGATAATAAAATCCTTTCTGCTAACTCATTTATTTTTTTAATATCCTGTATTCTAATATCAAAATACATAAATTCAATGAACCAAGACAGAACTTGAAGATTTGAAGCAAAAACCTGTAGTGTGTCAAAAGCTTCACTTATACAAAATCAGGCAAAGCAAAACTGCCTGCAAAAATAGACCAGAATGTCAAGCATTGGTGAATGTCTATGAACTGTTTTCATCTGAAGGTTTCAGTCCTTCCTAAGTATTAGACTTCTCTAGTCTTAGCCCAGCCCCTCCCCACCCCATTCTGAGAATCTCACCCATTCAGAATCCTAACCAGGTCTCTGTTTTGGCACTTCCTTGTGTCTTTTCCATTATTACTAATAGGTCTGCCTTTGAAGTGGCAAATATATTTGTTTTAATCAATTGAACTTGTTTTCACACTGTTCTAGGATGAAGATTCTGCACTGCCCGAAACTCATTTTGTCTTTGCCACATCTTAATCTATTAGAAGATTCCCCATTGTCTTGCTCTGTAATATATGGAAGGGACTTTATGATGTCATTAAATAGTATCAGCACAGAGTTCATGAAAGCGTTGGAATAAAACCACACTCACAAACTTTTAGTACTAAGATAGGCCTAAGGAATCAACTAAACTTACACTTACTTTACAAAACTTTAGGTCCATAAAGGTTAAATGTTTTTTTCCAAGATCACATTAATGTCAGACTCAGAATTACAATTCATTTCATAAAATCATGCAAGATGAACTTGAAAGGAGGGAAAGGACCTCAGAAACAATCTTGTTCAACACCCTTTAAGGCTTTCCCAAAATCAAAGCCATGGTTGAGGTTGAGTGCAAGGAGCTATATCCTAGGAATAACAAGTTATTCTGATACTTCCTCTTATGATCATTAAAAGAAAACAGGATAGATCTGTTTCTGCTCTTTATCCTAATGTTTTGACAATCTTTATTTGACATTGAGCTTTCTGTAGAAAAAGTCATAAGAATGAAGAAGAAAGGTGCTTTCATTTACAAGTCTTTTCAAAGTAGCTAAGAATGACACAGTGGAGCAAGTGTTCAACTTAGAATTCAAAAGATATGAATTCAAATCTTGCCTCAGACACCTATAGATGTATACCTTTGGGCAAGTTATAATCTCTTTCAAATTCAGTTCCCTAATTTATAACATAAATCTACCTCACAGAGTTGTAGCCATGATCAAATGAAAAAACATGAAAAATTCTTTGAAAACCTTAAAGTTCTCTATATAAATATTAAGACATTATTATATTAGTATTCTCAAAGCAACATGCAAGGCTATTTATTGAATGTCTACTCTGTCAACATTTGTGTCAACTATGTCAGTAAGTCAGTCAATGAGCATTTATTATGTTCCTACTCTGTGCCATTACTAAGCTCTGAAGATATAAAGACAAAGATAGACCCTACCCTCAAAGATCTCATAGTCTATGGGAAAATAAACCATGCAAACAGCCATTAATAAAAGCTAAATACAGGATAGCTGCCAAATAATCAACAGAGAACTAATAAAGTGCAGGAAAAGCTTCTGGTAGAAGGTACTTGCTATGTATGGGATATACATAATAAATACTTAATAAATGTGCATTTCTCATTCATTCCTTATTCTTCATTTGCACTAAAAAAATTATTAGGAAACAGGTAGTCTGTACAAATGTCATAAAAGGTGGGGTATGTTCCTCCAGATCACTTCATAAAAGTAGACTCACCCTTGACTATAACTAGAATAGAATCTCAAAGCTGGTGAGAAACTTTTGCTGTTGGAGGAACAAACTACAAGACTCTTTTCTATATCTCTTTTTTTTAGGCTTTTTTTTTTGCAAGGCAAATGGGGTTAAGTAGCTTGCCCAAGGCCATATAGCTAGGTAATTATTAAGTGTCTGAGACCAGATTTGAACCCAGGTACTCCTGACTCCAGGGCCGGTGCATTATCTACTATGCCACCTAGCGACCCCTATATCTCTAATAGATAGGCATCCATTGTTTAATGGAATATTTTCAATGATAGTGGCTCATCATCTTACAAGGCAATCCATTATCACTTTTTATAGCTCTTATTATTACAGATTTCTTTCTTATACTGAATTGAGACCTGTTACCTATATCTTATGCCCAGCAATCTTAGGTCTGATGTGTAGAGTTCAACAAGATGAATCTGGAATAAGAGATTAGCCAATTAAAGCCTAATATCTGTGTAAATAAAAATTCTTTTAAAAATGAAAAGCCATATTTTTGATGCTCTCTAATGAATTCTTTTCAACCACATAGTAAACAATTCTACTTACTCTTCTTTGCTTCAACTTGTTAATGTTTGTCATAAGCCATGACATACAGAACTGGACACAAAACATTGTATGTTATCTAACAAACACAATGTTCACTTGTTCTGGACCCTATACTTATATTCATGTAGCCCAAGATTCCATCAGCTTATCTAGATGTTATGATATGCTCCTGATACATGACACAAATTTAAAACCAAAGTTCTAAATCTTTTTGCATACTTTCATTGTACTTGTGTAATTACTTTTTAAAAATCTAAACACATAATTCTATATTTATCATGATTGTAAATCATTTTTCTAGACTCAGTTCTCTGTTTCAGGCTGTCAAGGTCTGTTTAGATCCTAAGATTGCTTATCATTCATCTCAACTATGTATCTTTCACCTGTCCATTATCCACATTATTGAGAAAAATATTAAATGAAATTATATTGAGGGCAGAGTCCCATAGTATACCATTAGAGACTACTATCCATGTTGAACCATTTAGCAAGACTCTTTAGTTAGACAGTCAAAAACCTTGGCAAGTCACTTAATCTCTCAATGTTCTAGGCAAATGTCTAAGATTATAAATTGCAAGCAGTTGGTAAGGAAAGTTCCTCACCAAGAATTCCCTCCACTGATGAAATTGCAAATCTAGTCCCTATCTCTGATCCTATACTTACCTTTTCTCAGCTTGTCAATGAAGACATCATTTAACACTATCAAATGACACAATCTTGCCACCAACATACCAATATAATAGTTGTTGCTGTGTTCAGTCATCTCAGTCAAGTCTGACTCTTTGTAACCCCAGTTGGGACTATTAGCAAAAATACAGAACTGGTTTACCATTTCCTTCTCCAACGCATTTAACAAATGAGGAACTGAAGCAAATAGGGTAAATGAATAGCTGAGGCAAAATTTGAACTAAAGAAGATAGCATTCTTTCCCTCTGTGCTACCTAGTTGTCCCTATAACAAAAAACAATTAAATGTGCATTACTTGACATGATTTGATGCAAAGTAGATATTCTTAATGTGGGGTACACAGATTTCAAGAAGAATATAAACCTGGAAGGGGGAAATAAAGTTGTATCTTTACTTTCACTAACCTCTAATGAAATTTAGCATTTTCTTTTATTATAAATGTAGGAAACAAATATTATTCTGAGAAGGAGTTCATGGGTATTACCAGACTGTCAAAGGAGTTCAATGACACATAAAAGATTAATCATCATTTATGTAGAAAAATCAGGTTCAGGATTACTCTAGAGATGTCTGTTGGGTAACCATGTTTTTTATTGCCTTCTCCTTTTGGCATTAAATTTTCTCTAATTAAGCACCCCAGGAAGCTTTCCAGAGTGGCCTGGATGATAAATATGTGAATAACCTTAATAACTACAGCTTCTTCTGGGTGGCCACTTGGTATCAGAAATAGTAATGTAAACTTATACAAGATCCTCATTGGAAAACCTCCAGTGGCTTCTCAGACAAGATGAAATTCGCTTTCTGCAATCCATTTCATCAGGGTCCAAGTCACTATGGATTTCTTTAAGTCTGAAAGAAAGAACTAAATAGCTATTCATCAACCAGCTGCTTGACAGGCTGCCATGAATTTCTCCTTACTATAAGTATCCTGTATTAGTTTTATATTCTTGCTTAAATAAACCTAAGTATTAGCAAACCAAAGTCCTTTGTCTCTATTATTTCAGCATTCTGAAAAAAGCCAAGCATACTTGGTCTCAATGAATACAGGTTGATATGTAATGATTATCCTATTTCTCTTTCAAAGAGTTTACAAGTCATCTATCTAATGATCTATTTTAAAATGTTCCTAGGGATTTGATATAAACCTGAAAGCTCTATAGTTCTAGGAATAAACCAGAAAGGGTTAGTCTAGAAGGTTTCCTGGGTTCCTTCTGACTCTAGAGCTATAATCCTTTAAGAGAAAAGATGGAAAAAATTCAAGAAATATGTAGAAATTAGCAACAAAGTGATGTGGGGTGGGTGGATCACATTACTTCAAGGTCTTGAGATTCCTAAATTGCAAAAAAGCAATGTTCCACAGTGGTTAGCCAAAAAAAGCTATCAAAAATAAGACAGGAGACTTGAAACCTGCTTCAAGTAAGTATGAAAGCACAAAACCACAATGAGCGTGTCAAGTTTCTATCATCTAACAGCTATGTAGAGGAGAAAGTGATGAAAGGCCTAGAGAAAGGAACTTTTTTACTTTCTAATTTATCAGGAGTGAAGTGTTGCTTGAAATAATGGAAGAACCATTTAAACAAGGAAATAAATAACAAATAGCTGTAAAGAGACATGAAATAATGGTTAACTTTTTCTGGAGGTTAGAATTATTCAGTCAATTAATAAACCTATTTATTAAGCCCCTAATATGTTCTAGATACTGTGCTAAGTGCTGAGAATCCAAAAAGAGAAAATCACAATCTAATAGAAAAAAAAACTATGTACAAAGAGTCTATATACAAGATAAATAGGAAATGATTTTAAAAGGAAAGGTACTAAAACTAAGAGTGGTGGGAAAATCTTTGTAGAAGAGAAGATTTTAGTTGGGACTTAAAAGAACACAAGGCAACCAGGAGGTAGAGATGAGGAAGGAGCATTCCAGTCATAGGGAACAGCCAGTAAAAATGCATGGAGCTGAGACACAGAATGTCATATTCATGAGATAGTAGGTCTCTGTTACTGGATCAAATAGTACATGGGAGGTGGGGGGGGGGGGAGTAAAAGATTCTGGAGCCAATAGGGAGCTGATGGGATTTGTTAAGAGTGAGTGGAATTCATTGTCTGTGACATAACTGGATCTGTGCTTTAGGAAAATCATGTTGGTTGGTGAATGGAGAACGTATTGAAGTGGCAAAAAAACTTGAAGCAAGTACGACCTGGAAGCTATTGCCATAGCCTAGTCATGAGGTTATGGGGGTCTACATCCAGCTGGTGACAGTGTAAGAGGAGAGAAGGGGCATATTCAAGTTGCAAAGGTGAAATTCAAAGGACTTGGATATGGGGGTGACAGAAAGGGAGGAGCTGAGGGTGATGCCTATGTTGAAAGTATGCAGAACTGAGACAGTCATGTTGCCCTCTGGAGGAATAGGAAAGTTGAACAGGAGATAGTTTAGAGGAAAATGAAATGAGTTGAATTTTGGACAAGTTGAATTTAGGACACCTAATGACATACAGTTTATGAATGACTGAAAGGCAGAAGATATACAAAATTGGAAGTCAGCAAAAAGATAAGGACAGGATAGATAAATTTGAGGATTATCAATTTGGTGATGATTAATTAAATCCACAGAAGATACTGAAACTACGAAGTGTATCATAGAGAGAGAAGAGAATAAGGTCAGGACAGAATGCTGTGCAATTGGTTAAAGATATAATCTGGATGAGAATTCAGCAAAGGAGGCAGAAGAATAGTTCAAGAGATAGGAGAAAATAATGGAATACCAAAAACTGAAGAAGAGCAATAAAGAGAAGAGGGTGATCCACAGTGTCAAAGGTACAGAGAAGTCAAGAAGAATATGAATTGAGAAAAAGTCAATTTGGCAATTAACAGATCATTAATACTAATGACCAATCTTGTTCCTGTAGACTCTCTTCAGGGTTTTCATGACCTCTCTGATCATTTTGAAGACTCTTTCTCAGGCTCTTTAGCTGGATCATTGCCTGTGCCACACCTCCCTACTGAAAGTATACCTGAAAACTATCCTAATGCTTTTCCCTAACCCCTTTATATTTTCTTTCTCTCTGTCTTTTTAGCTTTCTCTGTTTCTGTCTCTATCCCTCTTTGTGACATCATCAGCTTCCATATATAGTTCAATAACTGTCTCTTTGCAGATTATTCCTAATTCCACATAAAGCCCCAATCTCTATACAGAGTCCTAGGGCAATAAGCATCAACAAATGCTTATTGGAGATTCTCAATCAAATGTTCCATAGACATCTCAAACTAAATAAGTTCAAACAAGAATCATGATCTTTCCCATCATCCATCTATACCCCCTCTTTTGAACTTCTCATAATCTAGGAATACCACATTCTTTTCTCTCTTGTTTGCAAACTTTTAGTCATCTTCCATTCTTCATATTCTTTACTCCCATATTCAAGCAGTCATTTAGTCTTGTCAATTCTACTAACACAGCATATCTCATATCCTTGCTCATAACCATCATAATGGTTCATGAACTTCATTCATTTGAATTTCATCACCTGTCCTATTGCAATAACCTCAATGCTTCCAGACTCTTTTCTCTCAAATCCAAATTACCTAGCTATTAAAATGAAAAAAAGTTCCAATGACTCGATATTACCTTTAGAATTACATAAAAACTTAATCCACCATTTAAAACCCTTCACAGTCTGATTCCAATCTATCTTTCTAGTGTGGTTACACTTTACACACTATATTACAAACTGGCTTATAACATACATAATATTCCATTTCCTGTCACCATGCCTTTGCATAGGCTAATTCCATGCCAAGAATATGAGTGACCTTTCTTCCCTCTTGGGATCCCCAGCTTTCTTCAAAATGCAATTTAAGGGTCACTTTGTACATTAACTCAGTCCTGATCCACCCCCCCCCAAATTGTCATGCATTTACTATGGATATATTTTGAATTTAGCTATAGTGTACAGGTAAAACATAAACTCCTTGAGAACAAAGGATTATTTCATTTTTGGTTTTCCATTTACATTAGCACTATATCAAGCAAATAGTGGGCATTTCATAAAAACCTGTTTGATTGAGGAATCAATGATGTCATCTAGTATAGACCATAGAAAGAAGATTAGAGTAGTGGTATGGGAAGATAAGAACCAAAGAAATTGATTTGTAAAAAATCCCTTGTCTATTGTACCTAGTCTGTGTAAACTCAGAGCATAAAAGCTAGTTTATGGATTACAGAAGTATTTGTTATCCTCCCTTCTTTCAGATGACTTGAGAAACAATTCTTTAATGTTCTCAGAATTGTATTAACTCTAAAGGAGACCTGCTATAGTTGGTTTGAGTCAATTTGACTTGTTTAATGCATTTTTACTCTCTCATGCAGTTCATAAGACACACTATGAAATAAAAGTCCAGTTATGGTGATTCCACTGTAAATTGATGGAGAAAATAATTTTGTCATGGAATTTCATTATTTTCTCATTTTGTATCTATGTTCTCTCTGTCTGTGGATCTGCTTGCCTGCCCCCCCTTCCCTTTCTCTCTCTCTCTCTCTCTCTCTCTCTCTCTCTCTCTCTCTCTCTCTCTCTTTCTCTCTCTCTATCTGTTTCTCTCTGTCTCAAGCTCTTTTGGTTTACTGATTGTAATCATTGCTTAATATCAGGTAAACTTCCATAGGAAATAGTATTAATACATATCAGTGTCTCTTTCTTTATCCATTACTCATTTTCCAGCATCAATAGCTCATTTAAGTAGGTCAGATTGTCATTTTTTAAAAAATAGTGCAATGTTATCTTTGCTCTCTGGGAAGCAGCCTAGTCAAAAGACTAGAATGGGGAATCAGGAAGACCTTAAAAAAATTCCATCTAATTCACTAGTTGAGAGAGTGATTTGATGTCTCTGGGCAGCAGTTTCTTTATTTGTAAAATGGTTGGACTGAACTTGAAGACCTAAAACTATGGTGCATTAGGATGGTTATAAAAATTATTGTCTGGGAGTATAGAAAAAGCTAATTCAGAAATTATTCCAATGTCAATATCTAGTTATTTATTCTCTATTACAACAAAGACAATTTCATTTAAAAATGTTTATGTGTGCTTGTCATTTTCTAATTCCAAACTATCTTCTTGAGAAATAATTCACTGGATATTTTTGTAAAGTTCCTGTGTAGTGCTCAAACTATTGACTTCTTTCATTTTTGATCTTTAGTTGTGCTTCTCTGTTCTCACCTTTGTAATGAAGTCATTAAGTATTATAGAATATGTTGATTATATTAAGTGACAAAGAAAATTCTTTGTTAAAATTAAACTACTTCCTCATCCTCTAGGTTTGTCTTATGCTGATTATAAACAATACAATAAAAGATGACCAAGTGTCTCACAAAATGATGTTTCTTAATGCTTTGGGATACATGCTAAAACCCACAACCTATTCCACCAACTCTTTTATTTGCCTCTTCAAGATGAACCCATGAGTCACCCTTTTACTCACCTACAACTTCCTTATATCTTCTGCTTTCATTTATAGGCAAAGTATCAATACTGATAGGATTCAATTGCTTTAGTAGTATGTTTATTCACTGTCATTGTCAGAATAATGAGCTAAATAAATGTTTATAAGTGGTTGAAAAGTTGTGATTTTTAGCCTACTTTGCCACCCTTTCCACCAATCTACCCTGTAGAAAAGGAAGTGCTAAACAGGATGCGAGAACTTTTGTTATTTACTGCATTTCCTACACTGTAAAGGCCAAAAATTGTATCACTTAGTAGACAGTTTATTGTTGTTGAACCTCTCCATACTGAGACAGGGTGGTCCTGAGATAGTAGGCACAATCTGCTACCAGAACTATATTTCCTTAGGGAATAGGGAGAAGTAAGGAGAAAGATTGAACTGATAAAGTCAAGGAAAAAACTTCTCCCCATCCTCGCTAATAACAGAATCTTGGGTACAAATAGAAATTTATACATGGCTGGCATCATAATTAGATTAAAGAAGACTCAAGAAGAAATTCAGATAGAAGATTGCCCCTTGACTCTATTTAAGATAACACATTCATTTGTACATGAAGAAAGCCATGAAAGTACAACCAAAGTTGAGGGGAAAAAGAAAGAAAATGCACCAAGATTTACATTTATTAGGGGAAAGAGGAAATGGAATAGAGGATAGGAGAGAAAAACACACAGAGACAAAAGAAGGAGTGAGGGGGAGAGAGAAAGTGAGAGAGAGAGAGAGAATATATCACATGAAAAAGCACAGCAGAAATATGTCCTAATTTGGAGAAACAGGCCACATTGCCATAGCAACTTTGAATCTCCCTAAAACAGCTAGGCAAGTCTTGATGCATAGTGTTAAGTAGTTCAACTATGAAAAAGAAGAAAGAAAAGATATCTAGGAGGAAAAGGAAGAGGCCAGAAGCTTAAGGCCAAAGGAGAAAGTGAGAAAAAAAGCAGCCTTCCTCAAGGGACTATAATTAAAAAGTGAAAAGAGGTATCTGAGTATTTAAGTTAGATATCTTTTGATAGGTAAACTGTATTTTTCATTTAATTAATCTAAATCTAAGAAAGTCTTTTGTAAGATATATAGATATATAAAGCCAAAAAGCAGGGACTTGATTTATAAAATAACTGCTGCCAGATCTATACAATTAATGTTATTAAAATTTCAAACTGGGGCATATGTTTAAAGAAATGAAGCAAACAGAGAAAAGAATTGAAGAAGTTGTTTACTGAACTTGAACATTTTTAATTTGAATGAATTTTTGAAATATTGTCTTTCCTTGGATATTAATTATTCAAGTTGTGAATTTAAATCTCACTATTTATTATCTTGTGAATTAGTCTCATCTACATTCAACATCCTTATTTCTCATCATTCTTTTTTCTTTAATATGTACCACTTCATACTTCTTTCTGAACTCCCATTTACCTCCCTTTCCCTTCTTCCTCTATTAGTGTCATGAGCCCTACTGGCAAAGATTACTAAATAAGTCAGAAAGAAAAGCAAGAAAGAAGTAACAAGAAATGAATGATTAAATAACCTACAAATGTAAACCAAAAATAAGTGCCAAAGGATCATCAGAGAGGGGAGAGTTCATTTATTTTTATTTATTTTTTCCTTCATTCTTCTTTTCTTTTTCCTTCCCTTTGTTTTCTCCTTAACTAGCAAAAGTAATTGTCTCCTAGGTCACCTTCTCTCACTCTTTTTTTTTTTTACCACATTATATGGAGTAATCTGCGAAGATTTCTTTTGAGCATTCTCATTTTCATTTATTTTGAGCATAAAATATAAATTTTGAGCTAATTACAATGTTTTAAACTGAATCTACTCAACATGGATAATCTCCTACCAGACTACTATTCCCAGAATATAATTGTCCAATAGCCTTTATCCAGAAAGAAAAATACTTAACTTTGGAAGTATATGTTAGACCATGGGCAAGGTTCTCTTCCTTCTTCCATTTTTCTCCCCACTCTAGAACATAAGATCTAGACTTGAAATTACTTTAAAAATCATGTAGTCTGTTCACTCATTCTCATAAGTGAACCAACATTTAAATTGGTTAAAATCACTCATAGCAGAACTGCAATTTGAACTCAGGTCCTCTAATTTCAACTGCAGATCTCTTTGCTCCATGTCAGGTTTCTTTTATTAGGTACATGATCCACATCATATCACTTTTAATACCCATCAGGACACATCACTATGATCTCTTTCTTTCATTTCCCTATTTCTTCCTTGGATAATCATCAAGTGAATCCCAATGGAATTCAAAGAACTAAAAAGAGACAAAGGAGAAAAATGCATTATTTCTAAATAGTGAGTAACAGTAACAGGATGGAGGATTGGCAATGGATGATAGAAGAGGGATGGAGAGGGTGTAGAGGTGGGTGGGTGGGAAGCAAGCCATAGAGAACTCCAAATTTATGATATACCATTGCTCCAATATTATCCTTGTGATAAAGATAACTACATGGCCATTCCACTCTCCTATTTCACTTCCACTCTGCTGTCCTGATTCCCTGAGGGCATGGTCTTTCCAAAGGACCCTTCTAGTCCACTTAACTTACTAGTTCTATTTTATGTTTATGTGTCAGAATAAAGCAATCTTGATATAATCCAACACAAAAACTTTCTTAGCTATACAAACATTACTTCCCCAGAATGCCTATTTTGTCTATACTCCTGATCCTGAGACATTTCCACCAAAATAGAATATATGCTTCTTCCATCATATTTTCCCTTTTGCTTTTCAGGTAAACTCTACTGGATGGAATAATGAACTCACATCATGCCTCTTTACTCTGTTACCAAGAAATCTCTTCTACTAGTAATAATAATCAGAAATGGTTGCAAGAAGAGGGTCATGCTGCATTTAAATTTTTCAAATTTTTCCCAAAGGTTTTACTATTTCTATCCTATTTTCTCAAAGTGATATCATGGGAATGGTTAAAGGGAAACAAGATCCCAGAATTTTATTTCACACCATGCTTAGAGTCCAAAAATCATTAGTCTTTGGCTGGGAAATCCTTTGACTCCCTTTCCCAAGGAATATGGGCATACACCTGCAATATCAGGTGCAATAAGATGAGAACTCTGGTGGAGTGGTAATCTGGGAAACAAGAACCTTAGAAAAGTAGGATATCTTCTGGGTGTATGCATCAGTGAAGGCAGAAAGGATCTAATTGGACATCAAACGGAGGAGTGAGTCTTTCCCTACATCCAGGTAGCCTGAAGGAAGCCTCAAGACCTTAAAACCAACAGAATTAATATTGTACCACAGAGACTATATCAAATCTCCATACTGGCTACTATGGTCAGGCATGATGAATTATAGGAATATAGATTGAGAGAGTTGTAAGGTATATTAAGAATCATGTAGTCCAACCTCCTTGCTTTACAGATAAAGAACTGGTACCCAGACAGGTTGAGGGATTTGTCCAGAGTCACATAGTTTATATGTTTCTGAAGCAGAATTTGAAGTCAAATCTTCCTGATTCCAATTCCAACAAAACACCATACTTAACTCTTTTCTGTCTCTCTCCCTTCTGCCCCAAGAGGAGAGCTAGCTTCCTCACTTCTTCCTCACTTAAGGGAGATTCTACATTTTGTGTATGGTTGATTAAAAAAATAATCTCATTGGTTGATTTTCTACTGCAATTCACCTTTCTTTGTGGTCCCAACTAAAAACTGCAGCTATTAATTTGAGAATTCTGACTGGTCTATAATAGTGTATGTATCTGAATGGGAGTTTGAGCCATATTTGTGTAATGATTACTACCCAAAATATTTTTTCACAATAGGTCTGGAAATAGTGAGAGATTATACAAGTGAAGGGTTCTTGTGCTGCACCTAGATTACCTGTCATCTTCATTATTTAAATTTAACTTTAATAATAATTTATTAAACAAAATAAATTTTTAAAATTTAATAGTAAATAAATTATTTTTAAATTATTATAAACCTCTGATGTTATAAGAATTCAGAGGAGTAGGATGTAATTCCTAATCAACTGCTACTTAATAAAAAAAGGAATAAAAGATTGAAAAGAAGGGAAAGGAAGCCGAGATACTCTAGTCAAGATTCAGTGGTTGTTATGTAGAGGCAGCTGCCAACTTGCTCCTGGCATCCTGGTGGTACAAGATAAATAATCTCTTTTCACCCGTTAATGTTATTCCTAACACACATACACATTATGATTGCCTGGCTTGTTCACAAGGAAGGTCCCAGGGAGCCCAGTCATCTTCTTCAACATTTTAATATAACTCCCAATGTCTTAACTGCTTACTCTCAATACTTTCACCTATTCACACAACCATAGAATAAATGTTGCCACCTGAGTCGATTCCATTTCTTTCACTTGCTGTTGACATTGAAGTTGATTCTACACTGACACAGTAAAGAATTCTGCAGAGTAAACATAAAAGAAAGACTAAAGCTTTGTATACTAGCATGGTGGGTTTATTTTTTTTATTTATAAGTAATTGGATTTTTCACATATATTTAAATATTAACTTTTTTAAAATAATGGAAATATGTTTGGTGTTGATAAGTGGGCAATTGAGCAAGGTTATAAAGAGTGAAAGGTTATATCTTACTTTTATATAATGACTCAACATTATATATCAAAGCCTCATTTTGATGTGGAGGTAATCCTAGTTCATAGAGTGGAATGCAGGACCTGACTACTTCTTCAAACAAAAAAAATATTTTGTATATGCCCATTGATGAAAGAACCTTAAGATGAACTTACCTAATTTTGAAGAAATTCACCCCCTTAATGATAATAATAGATATTGAATTTTGTGATGCAGAAATTCTTGTAGGGTGTTATAATCTGCACAAGGGAAAGAAATTGCCCATACTGACAAAAAAAAATCCTTGAAGTACAGGGTACATGAAGTACAAAACTGACATCTTTTCTGAATGCCCATAATAATAATCATGTAATCACACAAATATATACTACAGTAATTAGGAATGAGGATATTTTTTTGTCAGTCTTTGTAATGCTGGAACATAGTACAGCAGTTATATCTAAGTGCTTAATAATTGGGTTTTTTTTTAATTGAATAATAGGTCATAAGCTCTTAGACTTAGTGGACAAGAACTTATTTAGGATCTATTTCATTACTGTCATTCTACAGTTTAGGAAATGAATATGAAGACCCTGAAAGTGGCAATTGTTTACACAGTCATATAGACAACCAGGAAGCAAAGCAGGTTCTCTAAGTCTATATCCAAGATTCTTTTTGCTAAACCACATGGGCCTTTCACCTACAGATGATCAGAACCTTCCCAGGCACAATGACCCTATGATACAAGTCTCTAGTCATTTATTCATGCTTCAGAACCTCTCTAATAGGTCAAGGTTTTTTCCCCTTATTATTTTTTTAGTGTATCAAGGCAGGACAAGAATAAAACCCTTCCTACAGTCAAGAAGGAGTATATTTATCATTTTTGTCAGACCCATAAAATCTTTTATTGAAAGAGATTTTGATATATAGCCTTTCTCAGGCTCCTATTTTCCATGCTAGAACTCTGTGATTACTTCCAAGTTACCCTGTGTATATTGTTTGTAGATAGGTGTTTACATAATGTCACCTCTATCAGATTGTAAACTCCTAGAGGGCAGTGAGATAGTGACTGGTTTTTAATTTATTTTCTTTGTATCCCCAGCACTTAGTAAGACACTTAAGTAATGTTTCCTCCTTTAACTTGACTACAGCAAAACTGCCTTATTAGTACACTCCAAATTCTGACAAAAATAAGAGGATGAGTATGCCTCACAACAAGCCTGGTGGAGGAGTGACAAGAGTGTTTGGTATGGAGTCAGGGGAGGATCTAAGTTCAAATGTGACTTCAAATATTTTCTACTTGTGTGACCCTGCACAATTCACTTCACTCTATTTCTTTTCATTGTAAAGGGGGAATAATAACAATTCTTACCTTGCAGAATTTTCTGAGAATTCAACGAAATAATAATTGTTAAAATGCTTAACATAGTTGCAATACACCAACTCTTAACTCTTAGTTGAATTAGCTGACTTGATTCTGTGGCTCTCAGGAATAATGCAGATGCAGAGAAATGTGGGCATAGGGAGTGACCTTGGAGACAAACTTTGTAAATCTTTTGTTTGCATTATAAAAGGAATCTTCCTTGTCCTTCCTCACCTGAGGGCCTGACCTTCAACCTGACTTGGATCACTTAGGTTTTGGTGGGGCAGCCAGGTCCTGGAAGACTACCCAAAAGAGACCCCTCCCCAAAAGGCAAAATATCCAGTGAGGGATTTGGGTCATTTCCAGGTCACCACCCCCTCCCATGGACTCTGGGAGAGAACTTTAGGAGATCCGAGGGAGGGGCTAAGCCTCTTTGACCTTCCAGTCTCCTTCAGAACCCTGGCCAGCTGGCCTGGTCAATTCTATCAGCAATCCACATGGTCTTCACTTAAAACTCTTTCTAACCTTTCTATCCCTTTCTTAATATGCTGTAACTTCCTTTAATAAATCTCTATTTTCTTTCCAAAACCTGCATTCCTGAGTCTGAGTTGTGATTCTTCACAGGGCAGAACTGAACCCAAGAAACAAATCAGAGGCTACATTGCTTTATTTGATGACCAACAAACCTGATCATAGTTGACAGTGATGATGATGATGATGATAGTATTAATAATAATAATAATAAAAACCTGGGTTTTAAGATAGATGCTGTAGGTTTGTACCTAGGAATTAGCACCATTAGCAACGGAGGATTATTTGTCATAAATCCTATGATGCCAACTCTTTTTTTCCCTCAAATAGATAGAAAACTGAAATTGGAATGACCTAAGAGAAAAAGTTCTCATTCTAAACCAATTACCCACTAGTACTTCAATTAAACACAACTAGATCCAATTCACTTTAGTCATCCCTCTCCATCCCCTCCAACAAAAGATCAGTGGACTCCCTCAGAACTACAGGGCATAACCCTACCCTATCCTGGGTCACTGGCAGCCACTCCTAGCAGAGGTCAGAATGCATAGATTGAAAAACAGTGAGAATGAGGAACAAAGATACTAGATAATGTAGGGGTAGGTGAACTTGGGGGATAAAATACTACAATGATTTGTTCTTAGAATAAGTAATAACTATATGGCTCTGAAAAGCCCTTAGCAAACATAAGGGGCTTCAGACAAAACATCATGGTATGGTGAATAATGTTAGACTTGCAGTCAGAAAGCCTATCTTATATGTTGACCAGCTGAGTGATTTGAGCAAATTGCTTGCCCTCTGTTTCATTCCTCTGCAGACTCCATTTCTGACTCTCCACCATGACCTACTAGTCTTTTTACCCCAGAAGATCACTCTACCCATCTCTGATCAGATTTCCCACAACTTCCATTTTAAGGGAAGTTCCCAGGTCAGCCATGTCCTTTCCTTCATTCTTCTCTAGGATTTGCTCAAGACTCTTTGAACTTCTTTGTCCACCATACACGCGGCAGGCACCTTTTCCTCATCCTCATACTCCATTTCCACTTCAGAGCTTTCTTTTATTCCCCATTAGAATGTAAGTTCCTTGGGGGAAGGCATAGTCTTTTTTTCTGCCTGGCATATAATAAACACTCAATATCTTCACTATAATATACTCACCTGTAAAAGGATTATTTTGAGACTCAAATGTGATAAGTAAAGTGCTACACAAAATCTTAAGTTGCTTTTTTTGATGCTAGTTTCTATAAGGATAGGACTAACTTGCTTTTTTAATGAGCTAGTATATGCCTTTAAGATATTTAATGTCCTCTTACCCAATTAGCCCTTAATCTATGGTCCTCTTTCTAATATTTCTAGGTATCAAGATTCTTGATGGGATGGACATGACAACATCTATCCTTGATCATAGGAAGGAACCTTAGATGTCACTAAGTCTAAATTTTATTTTTTTAGGGTTTTTTTGCAAGGCAAATGGGGTTAAGTGGTTTGCCCAAGGTCACACAGCTAAGTAATTATTAAGTGTCTGAGATGGGATTTGAACCCATCCAGGGTTGGTGCTTTATCCACTGCGCCACCTAGCTGCCCCTCACTAAGTCTAAATTAACTAATTTTATATGTGGGGAGAGTGAAAGATTAAATGGTTTGCCCAAGGTTACATGAATGGTAAATAGCAGAACTGGGATTCAAACCAAGCCTTTTGAATTCAAATCCAATTTTTTTATTACCATGGTCTTAAGAATTACTAAGGGCAAATAATTTATTTGTGTAAGGGCTCCACAAAGGCTTGCCCTTCTGCAACTGTTGCCAATATGATCCACATAATGTAACACAGTTACTTCATATATCTTCTATTAGCAATACCATACATGATACATATATTACATATTCCTGCTTGATTTTTATTTGTAGCATGGTGACTTATTTTTACTGATATTCTCTCACTATGATCCCCACCCCAGATCTTGTATAGAGCCAGTCTTGCTCTTCACTTTGCTTCCATGTAGTTTTTCCTCCTGTAACAAATTAGCCAGTACATGTTCCTACTGAACTTAAACCTGTTTATATCCACCCACTTTGAATTCTAATTCTGCCTTCTGAAGTGTTAGTCACCCTTCCCAGCTTAATGTCATCTGCAAACTTAATGAGCAATTCTATATTCTATCTTGCAGATCATTAATGAGAAAAGTTAAATATGTCTAGACCCAGGACAAACCCCTGAGAAATCATCTTTCAAAACTTGATGGAGAGGAATCACTGATAACAGCTCTGCATACAATTTCTATCTAATTCAACCTTCTTTGTATCATGTGCCTCTTTGGCATCCTGATGAGACTTACAGACCCTTTTTGAGAAAAAAAATTTAATTCCACAAAATATATAGTATAACAAAGAAAATCAATTCTATTAGACTATAGTTATCAAAATAGTACTAAAAATGAAACAAATGATTGAAACCAAAGTTAATAAATTCTGGACTAGACCATATTTTCAGGATTATATGGGATCAAAGAGAAAATCTTGCAAAAATTAAAATGAAATCTGTTTTCCTCAAAATACCATTGCATTCAATATTTTATATAAGATTGAATTATTCTGTCAAACTCTATTCTTTAAAAGACCATTAGGGATAGCTAGGTGCTGTAGTGCATAGAGGACCAGCCCTGGAGTCAGGAGGATCTGAGTTCAAATTTGACCTCAGACACTTAATAATTACCTTGTTGTGTGATCTTGGGTAAGTCACTTAACCCCAATGCCTTGCAAAAACAAAAAAAAAAGACTATTAGAAAGGATCTCATCCTATGAATATTATATGTTTGATCAATATCGAACAATCATGGCAAATAATTAGTGCTAGAAAATGAAATCTAAAAAAAGTAACAAGTGTGTAACCAAGCTGCCAAACATTCATTCATTTATTAACCTACTGTATACTTCATAATACTGGTGAATGTAACATTCTCTGTCTTCATGGGACTTAAATTTGGTAAGACACAAACACAGGTAAATTTAATACTTTATATTGTATGATACGTATTAAAGTTGCAAATCATAGCAAGAATTTTCTAAAGAAAGGGATTAAGGAATTTAAATTGTTAGTTAATTTGTGGAATTATGAATTGGGGAGCAGGCATGACAAGATTTCAAACAATGCCATAAAACAGAAAGAAATGATCATTTGTGGGTCTGAAGAAAATTATAAAAACAAAAACAACTTTCAGGAGGGGGGGAACATTGGCTTTCCTCCTAAACCAGATATTTGAAAGGTTGACAAGTTCAAATGCTTGACTCCAGAAGAAAGAACTAGAAATAATAACTGGAAGTTAAAGGGGGGGAAAGGCAGCTAGATAGAATATAGAACTTCCTAACAATTGTAATGGACCATGGATGGAATGGCCTATTTTAGGAAATAGTGAGTTCCCTGCTCCTAGAGATTTTCAAGCAAGGATAGATAAAATCTTTGAAGGAAGCATAGAAAGGATTCAGGCTTCAGGCAGGAGTAAGATTAGAAGTGTTCAGAGGTTTTCTAACTCTAAGATTCTATGTTTCTGAGATAATAAAAATGGCAGTGATGATGATGATGATGATGATTCACATTTAAATAAACATTTCCAGGTTTTCCAAGTTCTCCACTAATAACCAAATATATTTATATGTAAACAAACACACAAATGTGTATATAGTAAATCCATGTAATATAGAGGAGAGACAGAGAGAGAAAGAGAGAGACAGAGAGAGACATAGAGAGACAGAAAGAGATAGAGAGAGACAGAGAGAGACAGTTTGTATTTGTGTGTTCTTACAATTCTGTATTTCCCATGCTTCTTTGGAAAAGAGGACTTTTCAGGACAGGCACAAGATGCAAATTCTGCTAGGCTGATCAATGGGCTAGTGCAACATTATATAAATGGGTAGCTACAAATCCCTAAGTCTGTTTGAAATGTATAAAACTATACTAACATACAATGTTGTCACCTGGATGTGCCTGCATATGAAATATTTCTATGGTGGCCATACCATGATCTCTCAGATTTCAGAGTCAATATTATCAAAATATATTTTAGCATATTTAAAAACTCACTGAATAGGTCAAGGACCTAGAACAATTTCTTCTTATCATCACAGTAAGAGACCCTGGAAGGTTCAGACTAGGAAGCTTAGTATCTGACAAAGTTTAATGAAGTGCTAATGAAGGAAAAATGCCTCATTCTATTTGGGGCTTATATTCAGAATGGATACAGATAATGAGAAGCAAACTATTATTTTAAACAGGACTATTTTTTCTCATTGGTCAAAGATTTGTGCATGACTGGAATTGCTAACACACACGTACACATATTTACATTTACATATTTTTATATATCTTTCTTGAATACAGCATACCACTAATCAAAGATATTGAAAATTAAGCTTTGTTTCTCTCTTTACAAATTTCCTATATGTCATACCTTCTCTGTGACTTCAAATGGGGCTTAGAGACAAGTGGGAGATTAAAAAGTCCCTCCAACAATTGATCCTTTGATCACTCTATCAATTTTAGTCAGATAAAGGTCTTTAAATTTGCTTGATATCTGAATTTTTATTATAAGTGAAATAATCCCTGTCTTCTATCCATATATAGTCCCATAATTAATTCAGGGCTATTTATTTTTATCCTCATCTGCTGCATTCATGTAACTACTTTGGGATTATCAGATATATAACAGCCTCAAAGAATCACCATGGACCGCATTTAACATATCTAATGAAGAACCTGAGGTTCAGCCAACTAATTTCTCCCTCCTCTTAACTCTCACATGTGCCTAGGAGGGTTGTCAGTCTGGTATTGTGTGTATGAGTGACATCCAGCATTAAAATGACAGCCTGATGAGCCCAAATTTATGCACTACAAAAATAGGAGCTCCCAGACACTCCCTTAACTATGTCCCTTTTCTTAGCTTCTGTTATTTTTAATTGAATTAAAAAAAATTTACATGCCCATTATGAATAAAAGGCATCATATTTGGCACTGGAGATAAAATGGTGAAAAATAACCTACTTTATGGCATTCAATTAGGGAGAGAATGATAAAACCATAGTTTTTGAGGTGGTGATCTTAGGGGATCACTTAGTCTAACCTCCTCATACTATAGATTAATGAATTAATGAAAAGTATTTACTATAGTCAAGTATCATGCTAAGTGATTTAAAGATATTATCTTATTTGATCCTCATGACCCTGATACACAGGTATGTTGAGGAAATTAAGGCAGAGATTAGGTAATTTACTTAGGGACACATAGCTAGTAAGCATTTGAGTCAGGATGTAAACTCAGAATGTGAACTCAGTATTCCAGGTCTAGCACTCTAACCACTAGTCTACCTAGCTGCTTTCAAAATATATTATTCCTTTCCCTTCTGTTGTACAGAATAGATTTATGTTCAAATTTCTTTTTTTAAAAAAATTTGTAAGTTTTACTCGTTTGCTTGATGAATGGATTTGTCATTATAATTGTTCAATTTAACCACTATTCGTCTGGTTATATTAATAGTTGGGGTTTTTTTTCCTGGAAGTAATCTGTGTATTCTTGTAGTTACTGCTTTGATTTCTCTCCAGTCAGAAATTCTGAATAAATTTTTAATTCCCTGAATGTGCTATGGCATTCAGATTTTTTAAGTTATCATGTTTTTTTTTCCAGGAGGTCTAGGGTCTTTAGTTGATCTCTAAACATTCTGTTATTGAGACTAGCAGTCAAGTTTTCTTTTAATATTGACTTTTTACCTCTATTCTTCCAGCCTATCTTTCAATTCAGTATTTCATATCTCTCTTCTTTGGAGAGACTCACCACTCTATATTCAAGTTTTTTTACTCTGCTAATTGTTTCTTCTAGATATGTCAAAAATGTTTTTATTTGTTCTCTTTTAATTTCTTTCAAGATTTGGATTTCTCGTTTTAACTATTCTAGAAAATTCAAATGGCATTTCATGATCACTTAGGAATCTGAAGGGGTTTTTTGTTTTATCGTGTATTGGTTCAATTTCCCTTGCTTTTCAATATTTATTTAGATTTTTTTGCATTCTATTAGTTGTTTTGTTACTCATTTCCCATTATGATTAGGAGATTCCCTATTGAATTATGTGTTTGTTCTCTAATTTTTAAACTGAGTTTGCTTGGAAAAGAATGAAGCAGCAGAAAAATTGTTGGGTGGGTCCCAGAATACAAGACATGGGAGTCAGACCCTGCATCATACTAGAGGCTGGTTTCTTGGTCTTTAGACAGATTAAAATTGTTCTACTTCTAAGGCATAGTTCTTCAGAAGTGACATGGAGGGAGGGTGCTGAAAGATATTTGGTAATGAAAAAAATTCCTACTTTGTCTTGTTGGTCATATCTATAATTGCTTCCTCTGGTTTCTCAGGTATCTTACTTTTCTTCTCTAAGGTTGCCACCTACACAGCAATTTTTTCCCCTTTTTTTATCATAGTCCCACCCAAGCACAAGGTCATTTGGGAATATAACTTTCTCTAGTAAACAACAACGTTACTGTCCTGTGGGTTTACAGGTCTAATTTTGATTATTTCACCAAAAATTCACTACAACTCTCTGTATTACTGTGCCTTCATTCAGTTTAATTTCATTCTGACTATTGCCCTCTCTTAAATCTTCTTAATTGTAGAGAAAGGAATGAACCAGATCCTATACAAGCATCCAGGATAATAATAGTGCATGTATCAGATATAAATCTTGGTTACATAATACATACACAAAAAATGTATAGAATAGGATTCACAAACAAATAACATATTTGTTCTTAAAGGGAATAGAATACTCATAATATTCCCCCAAAAATATCAATATAAATTCTCCTTCTCTAATAGGGTTAGACTTTCTATAAATTCTTAAATTCTCCAAACTTACTATGGGATCCTAATGTTGGGGCTCACTTTGGAAGGGAAATATGTTGGGTCTTTTGGATACTCAACCTCCAACATGCATATGGACTCCATTTTCATCCCCCAAAGATCCTTTGAAAGTTTGGTTTCCACAAAAAGGAAAGTATTTTCTTTACTTTCAGTTGCTGGTCAAGAAACTTTTTTTCATCAAACTAATACTGTCTAAATAATTACTGATAATAATAGAGAATAAAATACAGCTCCACTACTGTACTTTTAATGAGCTTACTCATGCTCATTCCAATACTCAGAGAAATGTCAAAGAGACATTCTGTTAAAAAAAAGCATACTTTCCCTCAATAGAGGGAACTCTCAAAATTAAGGTTACCCTTAAATATTGACTGCCTATGTTAGCACTACCAAGGAAACTTTTTTTCTCTTACTAGAATGCTAGATTCTGGAATTACATTACCTAGAATAACTCTCTTTGGCTAACTAGAAGTCTGAGATTTAGGGAAAATATTGTCTAAGAATTCTTCTCTTAGGTTTAATGAGTGAGCACCTGCCTAACTCCACTATATACCTCTCCACTACTGAGCTAGCTAGCCATTTCTCTTCAGCCTAGATTGCCATTTTTAGAGCAGATAAACAGAAAAGAGCTGAAGATCAGGACCAAGTTAATACCTTAAGACTAGAAACTCTCATGAAGGAAAAGAAAATCCCTCTCTACCCCATAAAAAGTTCCACTTTTAGCTCTATTGTGTTTCAAAACCTCTTTAGAGGAAAAGAGAGGAAGAGAAAGCCAAAAGGGTTTGTTGTCTTTTATAGACCAGTAAAAGGGGGTAGCTCATCCCAAAAGTATCTGGTCCTCAACATAAGGAACTAATAAATTCTTTTTAGGAACTACTCTATCAATGAAATTCATTCTCCAAGAGGATTCCCAGGGGCACTGCTTAACTAGTTATAAAGTCCTACCCTATAAGCTGATCAGGCTAATTATAGGTAGGAAATCTTTCATCTTTTTTTTACACAAAGAGACAATAAATTTTCATAGTTGTATCAATCAACAAGAATTTATCAATTGCCTACTAAGAGCCAGGTTGTGTACTAGATCTAAACCTATAAAGACAAAGAATGAATGAAACAACCCCTTAATTAAAAGAACCTATATTCTGAGAGTAGACAACAAGTACATACATCTTTCCCAGACATGGGAATCAGCTAATGCAAATGTAAGGAGATGGGAGATGGATATCGTTTGTGAGGAATAGAGATAAGGCCAATTTGATATAATCAAAAGTGAAGGAAATGCAGAGGTGTCCAATGAAAAGGAAAAGATAGGTTTGGATCAGGTTTTGCAGAATTCTGCTAAACAGAATTTATATTCTGTCCTAGAGGCAACTAGAAGTACTGAAGTTTGTGGAGTAGCACATGGTCATATGTGCTTAAGAAAAGTCACTTTAACTTGTGATAGAAAATGCCATCTACATTCAGAGAAAAAACTTGGAAGTTTGAATGCAGATCAACATATACTATTTTCACTTTTTAAAATTTATTTTGTTTTTTCTTTCTTGAGGTTTTCCCTTTGTTTTGATACTTTTTCCATAACATAACTAACATGGAGATATGTTTAACATGATTGCATGTGTACAACATATCAGTGAATACACTGGTGGAAGGGGGGGAAGAGAGGAAGGGAGAAAAATTGGGAACACAAAAAATGAATATTGAAAACTTTTACATGTAATTGGAAAAAATATAATAAAAAAAGAAAAATTACTTTAACAGCAATGTGTAATGTGTATTAGAAAGAGGGGAGACAAGGCAGGGAGAACAATATAGGAAACCATATAGAGACTATAGAAGACTATAATAGAGACTTCTGGGAATGAAATGAGGACTGAAATAAGGTAGTAACTGTGTCAATGTAGAAAAGGGTTCATATGTGAAGAAGAGTGGCAACAGAACTAAATGGCAAAATATTCAAGAGCAGAAGACAGTGAAGAGTCTATATGAATACAAAATATTGGATTTAAGTTGGAAAAGAAAGCTATGAGCAGAGGTCATGGCCCATTAAGTATCGAAGGGGTGGAAAGAAAAAGAAATATCAATTAAGGGCAAGGACAGATGTAGAAGAGATAAAATATAAGGAGGGATGAAATGATCTGACCGTGTGCTCAGAAAGAAGAATATTGCAGTTCCTAATGAGAGTAGCATAACACTTGTCAGTAACTGCCAGAACACTTGGTATGTGACCATTCAGAGGTAGTGAGGGAAGGACTAGGTTATAGGACTTAATAAGGTTGAGGAACTAGTAGATTAGAGAGTTTAGGGAAACATCTATATACATTTTTAAAGTCCCCTAGTATAAGGACAGGAATTAGGGGGAAGAGGAAAGTAATGATGCTGAATTCTGAGAAAGGAAGATGGGTATATTGGTGTAATTTTGTCACATCTTCCATAATTTTAAGTGGGAAAATTTTATAGCTCATTTTGCACTTCCTCATGATATCTTGGTTACATTAAAATACCTAATGCATATGGGCAGTACCTAAAGAAGTCTTCTGTCTAGGGTGTGACAATCTATTCCCTCTATATCCTATACTATTTAATGATTCTTCTCTCTGCAAACTCTCTTGTATATATTATTATAAATAAGAGGCTGCGTATAGTAATAATTTTAGAAATATCAAGAGCCTTTTCAAAAATATCCATTGACTTATCTTAATGCCTAAACTTTCACCATTATGACTCATTCTTTTAATCTTTTTTTTAGTCTGCCAGATTAGCAAAATGAACCAAAAATACCCCCTAGGAGAAGATGATGCATTAAATTGTTTAAGTTCTACTTAAGTTACTTTTAATTTACTTAATTTCAATTAAATTTACTTAACTTTAATTCATCTGGTAGGGCTAAGCCATAAAACTGTCTGTTATTGACTAAGAAATAGAGAGGTGGATCAATGGAATAGACTAGGTGCAATAGCAGGAAATGATTATAGTAATCTTCTGTTTGATAAACTCAAAGAGTTATTGGGATAAAAACTGTTGGGAAAATTGCAAGTTAGTATGGAAGAAACTTAGATTAGACCAACACCTCACACCCTATACCAAGATAAGATCTAGATTTAGGGTTAGATCTTAGATCTTTAGAAATAAAAACAATATTATAAGCAAACTAGAAGATCAAGGAATAATTTATTTGTCAGATCTATGGAAAGGGAAGCAATTTATGACCAAGGAAGAGATGGAGAACATCATTAAAAATAAACTAGATAATTTTGATTACATTAAATTAAAAAGCTCTTGCACAGATAAAACCACTGCAACCAAGATCAAAAGAAATACAGTAAATTGGGAAACAGTTTTTTACAACTAGCTAACAAAGGACTCATCTCCAACATATACAGGGGAACTGAGTCAAATTTAAAATTTAGACAAATTTTAAAAAAAAGACAAGCCATTCCCCAATCAACAAATGGTCAAAGGATATACAAAGGAAATTTACAGATGAAGAAATCAAAGCAATCCATAGCCATATGAAAAATTGCTCTAAATCACTAATTATTAGAGAAATGCAAATTAAAGCATCTCTGAGGTACCATCTCACACCTCTCAGACTGGCCAATATGACCAGAAAGGACAGTGATCAATTTTGGAAGGGATGTGGGAAATCTGTGACACTAAAACATTGCTGGTGGAACTGTGAACTCATCCAACCTTTCTGGAGAGCAATTTGGAATTATGCCCCCAAAACAACAAAAATACGCATACCCTTTGATCCAGCAATACTACTACTGGGTCTATACCCTGAAGAGATTATGAAAAAGGGTAAAAACATCACCTGTACAAAAATGTTCATAGCAGCTTTCTTTGTGGTGGCAAAGAAATGGAAACTGAGGGAATGTCCATCAACTGGGGAATGGCTTAACAAATTGTAGTATATGTATATGATGGAACACTATTGTTCTAGTAGAAACCAGGAGGGATGGGAATTCAGGGAAGCCTCAAAGGATTTTGTGAACTGATGCTGAGCAAGATAAGCAGAACCAGAAGAACACTGTACACCCTAACAGCAACATGGGAGTGATGATCAACCTTAACGGATTTGTTCATACCAACAGGGCCTCAATCAGGCACAATTTTGGGATATCTGCAATGGAGAATGCCATTTGTATCCTGAGAAAGAATTGTGGAGTTTGAACAAATACCAAAGACTTTCTATATACCTTTAATTTAATTTTTAATTGTCTTATTATGTAATTCTACTATATCTCATACTATATGTTTCTTCTTTAAGTATATGATTTCTCTCTCATCACATTCAACTTAGTTCAGTGTGTACTATGGGAATGATGTAAAGACTAACAAAATGCCTTCTGTGGGGGTGGAAGGAGGGAAGAAAAATTGGGGCAAAAATTGTAAAACTGAAAGTAAATAAAACTTTTCTAAAATTAAAAAAATTCAAATTTAAAAATTTTAAACATTCAATTCATTATTTAGGCAGCTAAGTGGAACAGTAGCTACAGTGCTGGGCCTGGACTCATCTGCCTGAATTTAAATTCAATCTCAGACACTTACTAGTTGGATGATCCTAGGCAATAGACCCTCTTTGTATTTTTCAGTTTTCCCATATGTAAAATTAGCTACAGAAAGAAACAGCAAACCATTCCAGTATCTTTGCCAAGAAAATTCAAATAGGAATACAAAGATTCAGACATGACTGAACAACAAATGCATTGCTTATGAATAACTTAGTAGGTTTTTAATAATAATAATAATAATATAAAGTACTTATATAGTGTTTTAGTATTTGTAAAGGTAAAGTGCCTTACATGTACTATCTCATTGAGTCTTCATAGTTCCCTGACATAGATACTATAATCATCCCAAAATAAGAAAACTGAGGCTGCAAGAAATTAAGTGATTTATCCAGGGTCATGCAGCAGTATCTGAGGTAGGATTTGAACTTAGGTCTTCCTAATTCTAAGTCCAACTTATCTACTGTGCTACCTTACCAGTTGTTCCTTAAGTTTAATTCATTGCTTATTCACACATTAATAAGTTCTTAGTTTATTAAAATTCTTCCTAACATAGCAATTGAAAGCAAAAATCTATTAGGAAGGGGACATAGAATATTCTAGTCTTAATAGAAGATTCTTTCTTTGTGTCTCAGTATCTGTCTCCCATATCCTTAAAAAAAACAGTAGCATCTATAGTGGCTAGTTTCTTTGCTCATCCAAAAAGCTTGATTAAAAACACTTTGTATCTCTGTTTCCTCTGATCTGTCTTCTTAACATTTTGTAATCTGGCTTCCCACTTCATCACTACATTGAAACTGATCTCTTCCAAATCACTAGTGATTTCTTAATTATCAAATCTCTTAACTACCAAATTGAGGATTTTCTTCAATTCTCCTCTTTCTTGACCCCTCTTAGCTATCTAACAATAGTGATTACCCTCTATCATTTGAGTACTCTCTCCTTTCTAGGTTTTCATAACACTTTGTTTTCCTCTTATCCATCTGATTCTCCTTGATCTCCTTTCTTAGATCTTCATCTATGTCACAATCATTAACTGTGAATGTACATCAAGGCTATAACTTAGTGACTCTTTCTCACCTTACCAACTCCCATAAGGGGATTAGGAAAGGCTTCTTGTAGAAGGCAGAATTTTACCTTAATTTTACCAGGGCAGCTAGGTGGCAGAGTGGACAGAGGACCAGTCCTGGAGTCAGGTTTCCTGAGTTCAAATCCAGCCTCAGACACTTAATAATTACCTAGCTGTGTGGCCTTAGGAAAGCCACTTAACCCATTGCCTTGCAAAAAAAACTAAAAAAAAATTAAAGGAAGCCAGGAGGAACATGGAAAACAATAAAAATATCCAGAATTAGAAGATGAATGTCTTTTTTTGAGGAACAACAAAAGACCAGTGTCAGTGAATCACAAATTGGGGAAGAGTGAAGGCAGGAATAAGTGGTGTTTACAGGCTAAGAAGCTTGGAAGGGGTAAAATAGAGCAGGTCATGGAGAGTTTTAAGTGCCAAATAAAGGATTTTCTATTTGATCCTGGAGCTTTATAAGCCAATGAAGTTTATTGAGTTAAGAGTTCAGGGGAGAGTGGGGGAGGAAGAGTGTGATTTTGTCAAACCTACACTTTGACAACTGAGTCTAGAACAGACTGAAGTTGGGGAAAACTTGTGACAGTCACACCAACCAGTAGGCTACTATAATAGTTTTAGCATGAAGTGGTGGAGTCTAAACCAGGATAGTGACAATATCTAAGGAAAAAAGATGGCATATACAAGAGACATTACAAATATAAAACTAATAGGCCTTGGAAACAGATTGGGTCTGGGGGAGTGAGAAAGAGTAAGAGTCAAGACTGACACATTCACAGGATTATTGTGAGACTCAAAATGAGACAATACAAAAATATTTGCAAATCTTAGCTATATAAATGTTAGCTTGTGTCTATTACTATTAATAATAACAATAGTGATGATGATGATGATGATAAGGTGGAGGAGAAAGAGGAGGAGGAGGAGGATCAAGATGATAACCATGATGACAATGATAACATTGGAACTGGGCCTTTGCTCAGGGACCCTAGGTTCTGATATGTAAACTTTGACTTTGTTGTGCCTAAAAGCAAACCACTGTTTGACACTCTGAAGGTATTCTCATCACCTTCCTTTCTATTTCTCCTTTATGTAATAGTTTTCCCTATCAGGAAGGCTTTGAATTGTATTGATTTCTTTTTTTCTTCCTTTGCATCTTCAGTGCTTAGCACCATGCCGTAGAATTTAGTTGTATCTAAAATTATTTTTCATTCCATCCTCTATTATTTCCTTCCAAACCTAACTGCTTCTTCTCCAGGAGGGGTTTCCTGGTCCAAGTCTCACTTCTGTTTAACAGTGCCTTCCTCACCAAGGTTTCCTAATATTTGACCTGCATATATACATGTTATTTCCCCTATTAAGAGTAAAGCTCTTTGAAAATAAGAACTGTTTAAATTGTGTCATCATATCACTGGCATAGCATGGAACATATAAGCCCTTAATAAATAAAGATTTGTTGATTCAGTGGTAGAAGTCTGAGGTATCAGGTGCTACTGGGGAAGAATAACTTAGGTGAGACAGAGTATACTCTGTTTCAGAGTATATTCTCATTCTGAGAGTAGTTTGTGAGGGCACTAGGCACCTGAAAACTTTAAGAGGCATGATTGTGTTTGATTAGGCATGAAAAGAAGTATAAGGGTCCTGAAAAAAGACTATAGAAACCTGATAATATTTTCAAAGGATCAACACTGGGTCCAAGGTTCCCAGAGAGGCCATGTTGCCCTCACTATGAATCTCTTAAGGATGCGGAAAAGACTTTCCAAGGCTAACTAAAATATATGTTCTTTTTTCCCCACTGTTGATAAAATTAAGAGAGGAGATAGAAATGAGAAAATGAAGATAAGTAACCCAATATGGCCTGTATATATTTACCATACCTTTTTAAAATTCTTAATCTTTAAATCTTGCTCCTGAATTTCAGTTTCTAAAAGACCAATTAACCAAATTCACTTGAATTACTTGAGCAGATACCCTGGTGCAATTGGAGTGGAGGGAAGGATCAAATGATTTGGCAGCAGAGACTTAGGTGTGAATTACAGCTTTACTACTGTCTGAATCAACCTCTGAGTCTCAGTTTCCTCATCCATAAACTGTGGCTGTTGGATCTACCGAAGGTCAAAGTTTCTTGAAGTTCTAAATATATGGTTCTGTCATTTGACTCTCCCTCCCAAAATAATAAATGAACCTTTTCTTTATTAGATCAGAAATCTGCATCTCACTCATTGGTTCAAATTCTTTCTTTCTTTGATACTAGTCTTGATAACTCTTCCAAAAACTACCCAAAGAATTACTTATTTTTCACACTGATTAATGAAAATTCTCTCTGACCATGGAAAAGGGTGAGAAGGTATCAGGATAAGACAAGAACTTATGAAGCCTCCAGAGACTTATCTACTTTCCCCAATCTAACATAACAGTGTCCTGCACAAAGTAAACATGTAAAAATGAATGTTGAATTGAATTGGTCCTATTTACCAGAAGAGAGAAATTTATCCTGCCAAAAATGTCTTCTCATTTTAACTGCTACTTAATATAATCTAACTAAATGCATGTGCTGAGGAAACAGGAAGGGAAAGCAGTGAGGAAAGTGAACTAACTAGTACTTCCCTGAACCTCTTCATCTCCATTTATCAGATTGTTGAGAGTTCCATTTGGGAGAAGGGAGAGTTCCATTTAGGAGAAGGGAATAAACATTTATATAGAACCTACTATGTGCTATTCACTGGGCTACATGCTTGTACTACTCACTGAACTAAATGCTGTTTACAAATATTTTCTCTTTTGATTCTGAAATCAACTCTGAAAGTGTTGAACTAAATTTAAAGAAACATCTCCTATCCCACATAAGGAATGAGCCATAAACCCAGGATAATAGTAGAAGCAACTCAATATTATGCATCCTTTTTGGATTATAGACTTTAGGATCTATTATATACCTCCCATCACAAGAACATTGTGTCTTCCTTTAATTTTTTTCCACTGACCTAATCACCCTGGTACTAGTGGTTCTGATGCCAGAAGGAACATTTCGAGTCAACCTGATTTGCCCAATGCCTATTCTATAATAACCTACTACCAACTTTCAATTTTGTCCTTCTCTACATTTGTTTTTCTTTTCCTCCATTATCTCCTCCTTAAACAATTTTAGTGATATTTTTGAATGACCCTGTGCTAAGCTGTTGTTTTTCTTATTGTTGTCTGTCCTTTATTTTTCCAAGAAGACTGTGACATTAGGGAGGTGATGTCAAGATATGCACAAGAATTGGATTTGAGTAAGTGGATGCTATGTTAAGTCACTAGCCTCACTTTCTCCTCCAGAATCAACTGGATACAGTGGCCAGATATGGATCAGTCAATTGGAGATGGCCCTGGATCTGAGATAATCATGGTTAAGTGACTTACCTAAGGTCAACAATCTGAGGTTAAATTTGAAATCAAGTCTTCCTGACTCCAGAAGGAGTACTCTGCCCACTGCACCACCTATCTGTAGAATAGAGAATCTACTCTACAATATATCTCAAAAAATATTCAGCATTTGCTTGAAGATTTCCAGTAAAGAGTAAACTATTGCTTCCCAAGTCAGCATTTTCTTCTTTTCCACAAATCTCAATTGTTAGAAACTTACATTAAGCCTATGGATGTCTCAATTCTTATGAACTAAAACTAACTTCTGACAGATCATTAAATGAACAAAAGACATTTTAAGCACTTCCTCCATGCTTAAGCACTTCCCCCAGACACAAAAAGAAAAATAAGAAAGTTCCTGCTTTCAAGGAGCTCCCCATTTGACTATGAACTCCTCCATACTAGATTTCGAGCTCCTGGAGGGCAAGGACTTTTTTTATGTGTGTCTGTGTGTCTGTGTGTGTGTGTGTGTGTGTTCCCAGCACGTAATAGGTACTTACTGATATTCTAATGGAGAAGAAAATGCATAAAGAAGGTTACAGATTTAAGTCAAATAGAAAGATCCTATGGTCCTTGGGGTATATTATTAAAGCTGGTGATAATGACTCTTTGTGTTAGGGTTAAAAACCTATCTATTTCTGATGTTGAAGCACTTCATAATGCCAATGACTTTATGTGGTAAGAATTTTTTTTTAAATCAGTCTTCAGTAGTTGTGGAAATATCACTTTCAGAAGTTGTTGCCAGGTTGCAGCTCCACAAAGATTACTTCAGGCTATGAGGGCTGGGATAGAAGTAGGAATTCTGGGAGAGTCTGCAATTCCCTGTCTCCTGTATTCATCTGCCTTTTGGTGACAATTGTTTATGCTGATGATTAAGAAAATAGACCTATTTTCTGCAATGATATCTCCCTTTAATGATTGCTTTGGGGAGCTGGTATATAAGCAGGTCAGATGATTTTAGGGGTAGGGGACACTTTTTCACAAGACTCTTAGGTTCAGTTTCATGGACTATTTCCATCTGGGTTTTACTCCCTAACTCATAGTTAATGGATTAGAAAGCAGTTTTTCAAGAAAACATCTTCAAGGAAACAGCAAGGGAAGGTTTGCTGTAGAATGTTCTCTTCAGAGGTTTGCTCCATAGGTCAGTAAAAGGGTGCAACTAATGGAGGAAAACCAGCTCTCTCCAACAGGGAATATCACTTCTGAGATGTCAAAAACTAGCAAAGATTCAAGAACAATATATTATACAATTAAAGCCAAATCACTCCCCTTTCCTGCATCTGTCAATCTGATTACCACTCTTCTTTTTACTCTTCCCATTCATTTCCTCTTTCCACCATCCCTTTACTTTCCCAAATCACAAATCTTTGGTGTTCTAAAATGTTACAGAGATGCTTTTCACCAGAAATGGATACAAATATGTAATGTGGAATGCTCACAGAAAAGAATTTCATAGCAAAGAGATGAACTGAAGTTGTATGTAGCAGTCCAGGTGTTGGAACCATAAAGGCAATGGGAGTAATGAGATACAGATGGCAGGCTTCGGAAATAGAGTAGGCAGCCAGAGTAGGAGGTGTGAGTGGGTGGTGGCAGCAAGCAGGAGCTGCATTAAGGCTCCAGATCCTCACAAAAGCTTGTTGTCCTGGCAACATGATGCTGGAAAGGCTAAAGGGCTGATACTTCCCCACACTTCCATGAATTCTGGTACCTTCTGTTGCCTAGGCAGCAGAATGCAGGGGGAGTGTTTGATTCCCCCCTCTTCCCCCAATACAGAGTTTTATCAGGATCCTACTGCCCAATAGATTAAATATGACAGGACTTCTGGTGTCAATGCAAATCTTGTTTGCTGGCTACTGCACCATGCTAATGATCCTACAAATCTATCCAACTACCTTCATTATCCACACATGATGCATGTTACTTTGCTCTCACATCTACCTCCCAACCTTGAGGGGTTTTTCCCCTGCTTGATAAATTTTGCTTCAAGACATCATACAATACCCCTAACAAAACTAAGCAGAGTATCCCCACTAGATAATACCTGAAAAACAGTTAACCAAAGCAACAATAAAGAGGAACTTAGACTTTAACACTTTTTATTTGTTAAAGAAAGGAAATACATATATTATAAATTAGTGGCAGCACAGTTCTGTGTTGTTATCTGATTAGTGTTATTGAAAAGTCTTACTGCTTACTTGTATATTTGGTGTGACTATTTAATAGCTGTACAGTATTTAAATCAAAGGAATTTCAATTTGCATTTCTCTGATAATCAGTAATTGTAAAGCATTTGAAATGAATATTGATGTTTTGCATTTCTTCTTTTGAAAATATTTTGGGGGTGGCTAGGTGGCTCAGTGGATAAAGCACCGGCCTTGGAGTCAGGAGTACTTGGGTTCAAATCCGGTCTCAGACATTTAATAATTACCTAGCTGTGTGGCCTTGGGCAAGCCACTTAACCTCATTTGCCTTGCAAAAACCTAAAAAAAAAATTTTGATTGTATCCTTTGACCATTTAATTACTGGGTAATGTCTCTAAAATTTAAATATTTTGTCAATTCTCTATAGATTTTAGAGACTTTACAATAAAATTTTTGTGCTTTCTTTACTTTTTATTTTAGGGGAATTTATTTTCTTTATGCAAAAAGGTTCTTTTTTAAATTTTTCTATAATTGAACTTATTTACTTATAATATTTTCTATGTCATATCTAGTTTATCATTTCAGTTTTGAAATGATATAACCTTTAATTCTCTACTTTTTAATAGTGGCACTTGTGCATTTAATTTTATTTATACACATAGAATCTAATGAAGAGAAGAATAAGATCAGGATATGATCTACACAATCAAATGAGGCTTTTCTATGGGATATTTTTGCTCAATTGTTTTTCTTTGTCACAAGGTAGGTTTTGGTCTGGAGGATTTGGTGGGAAATTATTGTGATTCAATTCAAACAACATAAACAAAATATATGAAAATGAAAGTAAAAAAAGGTGGTTAGAATAAATTACCTCTAAGATCTCTTTAAGCTGTAAAATATATGATCTTATGATCCATGATCTTTTGTCATCCTGAAATGTGATTTTAATAGATGTCTCCAACTGTTTCCTCTACTCCTACTCACCTTCTTCCTCTCTCCTTTATATAAAGAGACACCTTCATTGTCAAAGCAGAACTATCATCAGTGATTAACAATGGGGGCAATGCCTAGGCACCTTCCACATGAACAAGCATTTCTCAGTTAATCTAACTATGTAATTATCCAGCCTATATGTCTCTCCATATTTTTCATAAAAAAGCAGCAGAAAAGCTTTATTTATCTGTCAAATAAACCTGTAAGAATTGAATTAATATATAATTACCCATTTGTAATGATTGTCTATGACCATTACTTCTTTTTTTATATATTTACTAGCAAAACTTTTAATAATATTTAAGAACCTTTCAAGACATCTCCATTTGTTATGAAATGTGAATGTTTTATTTTGTTGGATTTACCTGTCTCTGTTGTATAACAAAGTAACTAATAACTTGTAAGTTTTCTTGAGTTTTTTCAATCATCATCATTTAGGCAATTTTTAATTCTTTTTAATCACAAATTTTCAAATTTTTTATTTGTGTTTTGTGTGACGACTTAATGTAATGATTCTCAGGGTTTTTTCCCTGAATACCCAATAATATAATATAATATTTCTCTCTTTTGCTAATATAAGTGTTGAGGGATATAAATGTTCACTGGTAGTCTTGCTTATGAGTATACCATGAATGTTGTTATATTATCCCATTATTATTATCCCCTTCAGTATATTTTTATTTTTTCTATGATTTCTTCTTTTTGTGGATATTGTTTTTAGTCAACAATTAGGTTTATATCTTTTGCATAATATTTTTTGCTAATTTCATGTTTATTGTGTTACAATATATGAATGTATGACATTTGTTTTTCTTTATAAATCATTATGTCAAAATAGATGGCCAATTTTTGTACAAATATCTAGGAAATTAGAATAATACATAATAATAATGTTTGTCCTTCATTTTCGAAGAAGACCATGACATCAGAGAAGTGATGCCATGACAAACACATGAATTGGATTTTAGTATGTGTGCCCAAGGTCACACAGCTAGTGAGTGGCAAGGGTCTGAGTTTGGATTCAAACTCCTGTCCTCCTGAATCCAAGGCCAGTGTTCTATCCTCTGTCTCACCAGGCTGCCCTGAATAATACACATAATCATCTAAGATGCATTCATATGTTTTCTCAGATCAATCATACATTGTTTGGTTGTTTGTTTTTGCAAACCATTTGTTCAGGTCTGTAATATTCTAATTGTTTCCTCTTTCAATTGGATTTTCTCATATCTGACAGAAGACCATTAAAGTCACCTATAATCATATTATACAATTCTTTTTTCCTTTCATTTTTTCCTTAAAATTTTGTCACTGCATGATTTGGTACATTTCAAATACTATTAGCATGTATCTTTTGTGTCTTTATTTACAATATAATATCCATAATGGTATTAGTTTACTCTTGCCTCAACCAAAATTATAACTATAACTCCTTCTTGCTTTAGATTTAATTGAAGGCTAATATATATTTAATCTAGTCCTTTGCTTGGAACCTGAATAAGTAACTGTGGATCAGATCATATAAACAGAAAAGTGGTTTTATTTTTAAGTCATCTTACAGCACATTTTATTTTAATCAATCAGTTCATCCCATTAACAATCAAAGCTATAATTGCTATATTCTTAGGCCCATGGATAGCTGAGAGTGAATAAAGTTGTCTTCTCCTAAAAATGGCATAGATGACACAGTGGATAGAACATGGGCCCTGGAGTCAGTAGAACCTGAATTCAAATCCAGCCTCAGACATAAAATAATTGTCTAGCTCTGTGACCTTGGGCAAGTCACTTAACCCCATTGCCTTAAATAAATAAATTCAGGGGCAGCTAGGTGGCTCAGTGGATAAAGCACTGGCCCTGGAGTCAGGAGTACCTGGGTTCAAATCTGGTCTCAGACAATTAATAATTACCTAGCTGTGTGGCCTTGGGCAAGCCACTTAACCCCATTTCCTAGCAAAAACCTAAAAAAAAAAATAAAAGAAATAAAGAAATAAATTCAAAAAAAGAAAAGAGTGACATAGGCAACCTCTGTTTGCTGATAACTTGACTGATGAAATAATAGACAGAAGGACTACTGAATTTAACCCTCCACTGCATTACTAGAGACATCATACAGGTTGAGACACTTTTCTCAGTGTATCCCTTTAGTCCTCAAGACTAACTAGTTCCCTCTGCTATTTTTATGAACTTGATCCCTAAAAGCTAGCCTTTGTGTCTTCACCAGCTAGGTGGTGCAGTGGATAGTGCACTGTCCTTGGAGTCAAGAGGATGGGAATTTGAAACCAGCCTCAGATACTTGACATTTACTAATTGCATGACCTTGGGCAAATAACTTAACCCTGACTGCTTCACATCCAGGGCCATCTCCTTTCGACCTGATTCACTTCTGGCCACTGGACTCAGATGACTGGAGGAGAAAGTTAGGTTGATGACTTAACACTACACCCCCTCACTCAAATCCAATTAATTTGCATGCATTGGCATCACCTTCACTGATGTCATGGTGTTCTTTGAGAATGAAGGACTAACACCAAACCTTATATTAAGTTTGGCTGAAAGCCTCATATAGTAAATTTAAAGCACATTAACACATAAATACATTTAGAGTTGAAAAGGACTTTAGAAGCATTTGACATAGTGGATAGCATTGTAGATTTAGAATCAGGAAGACTTGAATTCAAATACTACCTCTCATACTTAGCAGAAAAATGACAAATCTTTAAGCCTTAAAACCCTCATCTGTAAAGTGAAAGATTTGAAATATTTGGTCTCTGAGATCCTTTCTAGTTTTAATTATATGATCTCTTTCATTTTATAAATCAGGAACTCTGAGGCCCAGAGAGTTTAAGTGATTTATCCAGAGGTTAAATGATTGCTTAAATGGCAAGGGCAGGATTTGAACTGAAGTCCTCTGATTTCAAATCCAGGGTTTTTTCCCAGTCTATTGAACCATTACTTTTTACTTGTTCAAGTCTAGATTATCTTCTTGAATTTTAGCTGGTTGGTCAATTTGCTAGTCAACCAGTAAATTTGAACCCACTTCTGTATTTCTCAAAAGGAAAAAAAAAGAATTCCATTTTCTTAGAATGCTTAGTTTTAAGCAATCCTGTAGTACTGGCCAATTTTCTTGGCTTTTTTATATACCAAATTTGATATTTTACTCTTATTTCTTATCATAGAGAACTGCTATAGAAAATCATTTTCGAGTTTTGGTTACAAGAACTGCTTGCTCTTGGTTGTTTGAAAATTTCTTTTTTAAAAATGAATCTTAGAAACTATATTCCTGAACCAACTAATTGAGGAGTCCCTTTCTGTTCTATGGATTGTATCACTTTATCCAATAATTTTCTTGTATGATTCCCTTAAATGTGGTATCCAGCCTCAGTTTCTTTGTATGTTTATGGGATATTAATGATTCTCTGACTACCTTGTTGAACTCCATTCTCTCTCTCTCTGCTGTAGAACCATGTGCTTAAGCTTAAAGTGTAGGTCTAACCATGCCACTTCTCTTTTAAGGGAGCTTCAATGGTTTATCCTTTAAGATATAAGGAAAATGCTCTATTTGGCATCTAAAGTAATTGACAATGTGCTACAGTCTTTTTTTTCAATCTTAATACAAAGAACTTCCCTCCATGCACTCTACATTCCAAACAAACTCTTTTTTTGATATTATCCACATATGACTTTCTATTTGAATGGGCTGTACCTCTTATCTGGAATGTACTCACTTCTCACCCACTCATTTTGGAAACCCTTACTCCCTTCAAGACTTAGCTTAAGTCTACCCCCATCAAGAGTCCTTTCCTAATTTTACCAGTTGTTATTCCATACAACCCTCCTTTAACACACACACACACACACACATACATACATACATACATACATACATATACATTTCACATATATACATATTTATATATTTTATTTGACCTTGATTTACTTTTCTGTGAACTTGTATTATTCCAGTAGAATATAAGCATCTTAAAAGGAAAGATTGTCTTTTGGGGGGTTATGTAGATCTAAGACCTAGCACAGACCTGGTACATAGCATTTAATTAATATTTTCTGAAAAACTGATTATATTTATAAAAATTCAAATCAACTAATTTCAAGAAAAATTATTTTTCCTAAGTACACTACACTGTGCTAGGAACCAACTCTCTTAAAGAGCTTAAAAATGTAATAGGAAAGAGCAGAAAGCAAGAAATTCATCTATGTTAGCCAGATGAAGTTTTGAAATGCAAACACCCCCAAGGAATGGTTAGGCCTGTGTGACATCTAAGCCTTCATGTAAATTACCTACTTTAATTATATTATCAACCCCCTTTTTAACAGCAGAATTCCATTTGTCACAGGGAAGAGAAGATTTAATTTTGAAGATGGTGAAGAGGAATAGCATGGGACTGTGAGTAGCTTAAGTGAAGAAGTCCTCTATAAGTTGCTTAAATAGAAGGCTATGACCAGAAGGCCACATGAGGATAAAGAATTCTTGAGGGGAAAGAGATATTGGAAAGGCATGAATGACAAACTTCCATAGACAGAAATTTTGTATAATCACCACTCAGGTGCTAATGAAATAATATCTTTCCCAATAATCCAAGTAAAAATGTAAAAATGAGACAAAGCAGTAGCTTCAATGTAGTATTGTCTTCAAATTTTACTTCTCCTTTGTAGAAGTAAAAGAACAAAAGATATGGTACTACATCCCACTTGACCATCCTTTTCTCTATATATTCAATCTATATTCTGATCTTGTCATTATCTCAACTATATCCCACATGCCTATCCCTTTCCTTTCACTGACACAGATAATAAACTAAAAACAAATTCTAGTTCCCTCTTGCCTAATCCTTTTGTAACATCTATTTCTAGTAAGTCCTTAATGCTGGTTCCAATATTATCTCCTTCAATCATTTTTCTCCTCTCTTTGTGCTTTCTGTTTCCAAAATAAAGGATAATAGTCACATTTTTATACGTGTAACACTCTATAATTTCTAAAGTACTTCCACAACCATTATCTCATTTTATTTTCACAAAAGCATTTCTTATACTCATCCCAGAATCATGCTATAGATGCTTGATAATAAATGCTTCTGAAATTAAGATAGCTCGTAACTAGTAATAATGGTAGAAGGGGTCTTTAAATGAGTCCCTGCAATTGCCAACCTACTGGTATATTAAATAACACAATAAGTTTATATAACTCAGTTCTATAACTTTCCAGGAACATTAGGCTCAATGTATATATAACTAATGAATTTCTCACCATATTAGCAAATGAGATCCATAGGGACCAGAGAAAGTATAGGAAGAAAAGTTAAAGCAATAAAACAGCTAACATCAGGACCTAAAATAATCATACTTAATATTGAATTCAAAATACTTTGGGATATATCACTTTTTCTGCCCTTATAGCAAATAAGAAATTATTAATCAGTTGATTTGCTGAAATAATTTTTATTTAAATTTTTTGCTGAAAAAGTTAATATTATTATTTTCATGAATCAACATTCCAATGTAGAGTCAAGGAGATATCCTCTCTCACTAAGAGGCCCTAGCACCAGATTCACAGTAAGAATGGTTTTAGCCCTGAGAGAACATGACCTCAAAAAGGTGGGTCAGGACATTTATTCTCTGATTTTTTTATACCTCCATCTCAGAAACCCTCAAGGAAAATCACTTCAGGCTTGGCTCATATATAGAGAAGTTCCAAAAAGAAGAAGAAACATACTTAGTGTACCATATAATTAATATATAGCCAAGTTATTTCCTCCACACAAAATAAATTATTAAAATACAAAAGATTCATAGCAGCAAGGACTTGAAACAAGAAATAGTAACTTAAAATTCCTATTATACTGGATCCTTTAAGCAATTAAGTACAGAGACCTTAGTGGAACTATTAAATAGGCATTTTCCCTTCACCTTCCTGCTCCACACTTTCTGAGCAACTCACTCAAAGGCCATGTGTTTTAGTCAGTCAGGACAGGGTTAAAGCTATCTTTCTGATGGCAGTCATTTTCTCCAAAAATAGTGTGGCTGCAAAAAACTCTTTCACCTGTCAGTGTTTAAATATTCATCTCAGGATTGTTATTGAATCAACAAAGCTCAAGGAAGGAAATACAAAACAGAAGAACAATTTGGGATTCTGAGTTCCCTAGGTCATATGTTCTAGCTGCCATGTACAAGCAGTCACCAGAGATGTTAGGGTGAGAAGTCCAAGAGGATCTTGCATATGAGAAAAGTCTGTGTCTAAGCATATGATTTAAGATATATTCTGCCTGTAAAGATTTATGTTGGTATTTTTAAGACTAGGCGTCCTTCTGTGTTCAGAAATCTGAAAAAGAAAGCTGAAATGGGACTAGATAATATAATGTATTATGAAGAGCAGTGATTGAGAGTCAGAGGAACTTTTAATCCTAACTCTGCTAATTATTAGCCACGTGACTATGAGTAAGTGACTTCATTCCCAAAAACTCTGTTTCCTTATCTATAAAATGAAGAAATTTGACTAGATGGACTCTCATGTTCTTTTCACCTCTAACTTATTTGATCCTATGAATATATGGGGATCAGAAAGGAACCAAAAGGGTTTACCCCCCTTCCTTTTAGGGTTTTTCAAAATTTGAAAGGTCAGAAGAGACTTCAGTGAGACAATAAAAAAACTCTTCTGGGAAGAAAACAATGAAAGGCTTTCAATATGAGTTCATTATCTAGATATATTCAGGCTCCAGTTTCTAGTTACCTAAACCAATTATAAATAACTAGTCTCAAAATAAAATGCTGAAGTATTGACAGAAAACTCACACATTTTTAAGTTTTTTTGACCACTTCTCCAAATAGGCTTCTATTCCAAGTTATTAAGAGGGTATTTTCTTGTTTTATCTAGTCTTTTATTGCAGGGTTTTTTTTAAAACAATTACATGTCTTCTATTGGTGCTCATCTTTAATTCCACTCACATTTATAAAGGAATTAATATGGAGAATACAGCATTGCAAGTTTTTTGGGATATACAAAAAGTTGCCTAGCCTCAAGAAGCTTACAATCTCATACAGGAGGAAAAAGGTTGACAAATAACTATAATACAACATATAAAATAGAAATCCAAGGTCTTAGAAGAGTTCTTGGCTGTGAGGATGCTCTGAAACTTCAAAGAAGTAAAATTTTAACAATTATAATAATAATAAGTAACATGTATGCAATTCTTTAAAATTATCTCATTTGGTTTCAGTAAGAAAGGATAGGAGGGAGAAAATGGTCATTACAGATAAAGGAAGTGACATGGACTATTGGGGAGAGAGTGTAAAATATTTTGTATAATGTAATAGCTTAGTTTGGTTGAAACACAAAATATGGGAAAGTGATAAACCTTGGATTGAGAAAGATAGTTTGTAGTCAGATTAGAGAGAGTCTCTCATATTCACCTAAAAATTTTGAACTTTATCTCATGAGCAATGGGGAGTCAATAAAAGGCTTTGAGCAGTGAATTGGCGAAGCCACTTTATGCATTATTTTTTAATATATAGATACATTAGACTTGGAAAAAATGAAACTACAGAGACCAATCAAGAGGCAATTAAAAAACATTTTATATGAGAAGTAATTAGAGCCTAAATTGGGGTGGTGGTAATGGGAGCACAAATTGACAAGATCTAGTGATTATATGTGGGAGGTGAGGAAAAGGAAAGAGTCAAAAATAATACAAGTTCAGAGCTGGAAAACTGGAAAGACAAATGGTAATGCCAGAAAAAAGAAATTAAGATATCAGGGAGAGAGCATGGGGAAGAGAGAATAGAAGAGAGAGATGATGAGTTAAGTTTTATATATGAGTATTTCTGATATACTGGGGAGACAGATATTTCCAAAAGATATCTTTCAATACAACTTTGAAGCTCAGGACAGAGGTCATGAATAAAGATATAAGTGTGGAAGTTATCTAACTAGACATGATAATCAAAACAGAAGAAGATAAAATCATCTAAGGAGAGAATGTAGAAGTAAAAGAGAAAGTAAAACTTGGGAGAGGAGGAGCAGGAGACATAGGGGCCAAGGAAAAAGAAAGAGAAGAAGCACTCAAAGAGAAAAGTGAGATATCAGGAATATTCCAGTTATTGAAAACAAAGCAGAGATTATTTATAAGAGGTTGCAGAAAAATGCATATGAGATTGGGACCCTTTGAGACAGCAGTTTCATTAAACTCCACAGAAAAGAAGTCAAGTTACAAGTCTTAGGAACTGTTAGGTTTCTAAAAGAAACCACCATTTCAATATATTTGGCAGTGAGCAAAGGATAAAGGTGAAATAGCTTGAGAGAATAGCAAAATCAAAATAATGTTTGTTTAAAGGAAAGGAGACTGGACTCCTTAAGGATTATTTCCTCAATACTAGTAGTTCTCCAGCAGGTGGAGACACAGGGTAGCTGTCATTAAGTAGATATGGAGTAATGCTGGTACTTAGACATTAGCAGCTATACTGCACCATGGCAATTCCACCTTCAGGCCTCTTGGCATGAAAGAATAGCACCCTGCTACACAAGAATGTCCTGTGCATGAAATGAAGAAATTGATGTAGAGCAATAAAGGCTTTAAATAATATATAAAGTCTAATCACTGTTATCTAATAGGAGACCCAACTGTAGAGAGATGCTATGGACCAAGAAATGTATTCCTAGTCATTCTGCAACAATAAACTGTATGTTCAAGGTGAAAATCAAAGAGAAATAGATTGTGTTCCTTCATGATGTGTGAAAGCAGGGGAACATGGACTGGTCCATCATGGTATCAGCAATTCAAGGCTAGAAAGGAACTTAGAGGTAATCTATTATAGCTCTTTTATTTTGCAGACAAGAAAGAACATACATAGATATTTAGTGATGACCACAGAGCCAGAATGGGAGGGCTTTCTGTACTTCCTTGAGATATACAAATGACCTATCCAGAAGGCATGCCTATCACCAAAATATCTCCCAAATCTATCCTTTCCTCTAGTTCCACTGTTATGGAAATAAACTCCTAAAATAACCCTGCTTCTATTTGCCCCTGCCACTACTCTTCCCCAAACATCTTTCATCTTACTGCCAGACTAATCTTCATATATATATATATATATATATATATATATATATATATATATATATATATATAATATCATTACTCACTATGTATGTACCAGAAACCTAGCAAGTAATTTGCAATTATTGTCTCATTGGATTCTCATAATAACCTTAGGAGGTAAGTACTATTATTATCCTCATATTACAGATGAGGAAACTGAGGCAAAAAAGTTGCCCAGAATCTGAGACCAGATTTGAACTTGGGTTTTCCAGACTCCAGCCCCAGTGCATCATCCACTGTACCCCCCAAAAGTAAACTTTCTATTTTTTTTAATCAAGCATCAACTAAAAGACTTGTTTTGTTTGCCACAGAGAATGGAACAATGAGAAAAAGGGTAGAAGTCAAAAGAGGGCCACTTGAATATTTTGTAAGAAAGTTTCCTAGCAATTAATATTATAGAAAAATTGAATGGCTATCTTATCTCTCTCACTGAAGATCTTCAAAGGATGGCCAGATGACCACTTACTGGATTTCTTGTAGCAAGGATTCTTTTTTCCAGATATATAGGTTGAATTAGATTGCTGCTGCGGTCCCTTGCAACTGTGAAATTCCATGATTTACAGAATTTTCAATGCTTAGTCAAAAAAATTCTCTCTTTTAAACATGTAATTTTACAGCTTTCTACTTGCATTTATTCCTTTATATTGATAGGATGCTAATATATTGATGAGTCTGAGTAGTCTATTTGTTCAAAATACTGAATAAATGTCTGTATTCAATACATCAAATGGATATCTCTTTGGGGTTTAGGACAATCTTTAGGTGAGACAAAAGTGGCCACATATTTATTTGCTTGTTTGCCCAGGATCACAAAGCCAGTGTCTGACACCAGATTTGAACTTTGATTTTTCAGATTCCAGGCCCAGTGCTTTATCCAATGTGTCCCCAAAAACTATTTTTTTAAAATATCACCTCAAATCATGACTTGATTTGGTTCACCCCAGAGAATACAACAATGAGCAAAAAAAAACTCACCTACTACCACTCAGACTCAGAACAATGAACCATCCAAATCAAAGCAGTCTTCTCATAAATCTCCTAAGATATCTATCTTGTACTATAAATCCCTCAAAGGCAGGGATAATGTCTGTTTGGATCAAAGGGCACAATGGACTTCCATGCCATTATACATACTAGCCTTTAACAAATACTCTGTGGTTCATATTAAAAACTAGAATTAGAATAAGAAATATGCTTCCCAGCTTAATTCCTGGAAGGAGATGTCAAAATGTCCACATCCTTTACCTTTCTCTGATATATATTTGATTATTTTCCCCAATTACATGTTAAAACAATTTTTTAACATTTATATGGGTTTTTTAAGTTCTGAGTTTTACCCTTTACTCTTAAGATGGTGTCCACAAGCTCTACTAAACTTCTTTTCTTTTTTTTTCCCAAGAACAACTTGTGTTCTGTTTTTGAGGTTTTTGTATGATTGTTTATTAGTTTTTTTAAACCTGCCCAGGGGCTTATTTCTCAGAGATTAAAGGGAAGATGGCCATTTCACACTGTGAAAAATTATTTAAGCCTGAGGCTGACTTCAAAATGTTGGTTACCATAACTCTTGGGAATTTTTGCTAAAGAGGCATCTTTCTCTTGTGGATTTCTTTTTTCCTTTTGAACACTGCTGTATGAGTTGATTCCTATTATTCAGTCTGTGCACTGAGCATTGCAGTGGGAAAGAGTTATTCATGAAGTAGAACACTTGGATTCAAATACTGACTTCACTACTTACTGACTATATGATCATGAATAAATCACATTCAAAGAAAGTGAACTGTTAAATAAGAGAATCTTAGTATTAAATGGAATCTTAAAAGACATCTAATTCAAAGGTGTCAAATCCACTATCCTCTGGTCTTAATCTGTTAACAAAATTCCCGAGTATTGCCTGAACAAAATTAAAATATAATAATGTAACTTTTTTAAAAAATAAAAATATAATAAAGAATAAAATAATGTGTTATTTTATAAGTTAATACATGCTCACAGGAATCCATTCTATTTAAGTTTGACAGCACCACATGTCTGATAAAGAACACTTCCTCTAGCAAATCTAACAGAGTCTTCTTGCTCCTCTCCGAAAATATCTAGTGAGATGGAAGATTCATCATCTCCAGAGGCAATAAATTACATGTTTGAGCAGCTCTATTGTTAGGAAATATTCACTTAAAGAGCTGAAATCTGCCTCACTGTAGCTGACTCGCTCTTCTTCTAATCTCTGACTCTACTCTAAAGAAAATAGGTTTAATCCCTGTAATATGAATAGTTTTCCCACCATTACCAAGTTCCCTATTCTCTCAAAACCAAAGACTTATATCTTCTGAAAATATGGTTTCATATCCCTTTCCTGGTTACTTTACTTTGGACATATTTCAGCATAATATTGAGTTTTTTAGAAGCTCTCTCTAAAGCAGCGAAAGCATGACTTTTTATATTAATTCAATTTATTCAATTATATTATTCAATTATATAATTCAATTATATAATTATATAATTCAATTATATTAATTCAATATAATCAATACTTTGGACATATTTAGTTATTTATAAAGGTTTTTGGGGTTTTTTTTAAAGACTGAAGGTTTTTCAAATAGTTTTTATAGAATAATTTCCTCAAAAAATAAAACAGGTTGGAGTTAGGAAGAGTTATCCACCACTAGCTTTAGTACCAGAAGAATCTGGTTGGTTGGGTTTGATCACTCTTTGTATATTTATAAAGGCTTCAATTAAATACCATTATATAAATCAAATGAGATAACTTTGCACTGAACTATTTCCATTGATTCTATTTCTGGTTAGAATTAGAGCAAAACAGACTCAGGTATTTCTTAGAACATTGAAAATGTATCTATTAATCAAGTATTAGCCATCACAACAAAAAAGTAGTAGAGTCAAAGGGTAATTAATTGACAGGTTCTTTCCAAGAACTGTAGCTTTGGTTTGATTTTTATTATAAAAGAAGGATGGGGAGTGAAGTGTGTCTCATTTGGATAGTAAGTCTTGTGGGTAAATTTCCTTTTCTCATAACTAGAGTGAACATTTGGTTTACCAATCATTCATTTGATGAAGTATTTGTCACCAAATAAAGAACTGAAATGGATAAGAGAGACTGATTATGTCTCCTCTTCATTTTTAAAGTCCACAAATCCAGGCAGTCACATTGCAATTACTGCAGTAAATGATCCAAATTGACCCACTCATATTAAATTACAAGGGCAAAGAAGCCACAAGTAGAAAATCAAAGAAGGCAACAGAATTTGGTGGACCTCACACAAATGCAGGTATCAAATATCTGTGAGTAATTCAAATATCCCCAAACTCCCCTGATTAAAAAAATCTCAATATTTGGAGAGGTCAATTACTAGCTTATAATGCATGTTGCTTCTCTGCCTTAGAGAACATAACAAAAACAAAATCTGGATTTTCTGGACTTAATTTTTGGGAGGCCCTAAACAAAATAGCATCCTAGAAATGTTAAATATGCACAATGTTGCCCATCTAACAAAAAAGCATTCATTATGTGAGATCCTGATTCTTTGATATGAGTCAAGAAATGGTCCTCAGGACCACCTAGGATTATGATAAATGCCTTGTGATTTTTATTTCTTCATTGGTCCTTGATTAATATATTCTGCCTAAATGATGACATTAGGTTCTAGGAGCAAAATGGAACTGATGAGAGCTATTCATCTTTCGTAATGTTTCAAGTAACATACAACTGTTCCAGAATATCTGGAGTCCTGCACAATGGACATCCCTGGGTGAGGCCTCTAATCTACCATCCAATCATAAGATATCAAAAACTTTTCTTAGTTTTCTAGGGCATGCAAAAGCCTGGGTTCTTGTAAGGATGATTAGAGTTTATGTCCACAAAACAAATACCCTAAAACTGGTGCTGAACTTTTTGATAATTGTTTTTATTGTTGTTGCTACAAGGAAGGGGTCAATAAGGGAGGCAGGAATAGGGATGGGAGATACACAATGTAAGAGACAAAAATATAAAGGCAAAAGTCATCAATAAAACTAGAACACTCAAATTCTTTCCAGGCATTCATTCCCTTTCCCATCATTGGGTCTTTTCCTGTGGTATGTTCATGAATTATCCCTTTGACTGATATACAACATTTCTCACCAATTCACAATGTAGTTCAGTTAGTTACACTTAATCTCCAAATCATTAGTATAATCCTTGATTTACTTCTTTTCTAGGTACTCTTATAACTTTTGCCGATTAATAAACTTGTTTACACTAAGAATTAATGCTGCATGCTTTGGCATCAAAAACTCAGTTTTACCTTGTCTGCCATTATCATAGAGGAGCCTCCATGGATGCCCAGGATGGGAGTGAGAGTCTGGGCTGAAATGAAATCAAGAATCTGAGCAATTGCTTCCTGGTCTGTGTCATCAGCAAATACCACACCCTGGATCTTGCGGTCCGACATGAGATCACAGATACGAGTGATAATGCTCTTGGGGTCAGTCTCATTCATGGCTACCAGCTCCACACGAGGGACCACAGACAGGTGGTGGAAATCATCTTTCTCGTGGGCATCCTTGATAGCCACCTCGTCTGAAGTGCCCACTAGAATGACAGCAATACCAATGCTGGGGTGACTCTTCTGAGCACGGGCCCTGGTGCCTGACACTGCTAAGACAGCCAGCACTAACCAGAACCTTGGAGAGTAGCACTCTGTCCTGGGCCTCATCTTCAACTCTTAGACTCCCTGAAAAGATAAAGACAAACAAACAGAAAAAAAAACAAAAAATTAAAAGCGTCTCCTTGCTTCATCATTCTAATTGTGAAGGTCACTGGCCATTGACAGTTAAATACTTTATCTCATTTCACTAATCATCTATCCAAATTCACTCTCCTAGTCATTTTTCTAGCCATGGTTTAATTGAGAGGGAAAAAGAAACATTCAAAAAATTCAGAATTGTTAAAAGGATGGAAGTTATCCATATAAGAGCTATAGTCAAAGCATATAAATAATGAACAAAAAGAGACATTTGAGCAAAACTAATACAGGTATTCTCTACAAAAAAAAATTGCTCAGACCAACACCATTTTGCAGTCACATCATTAATACATTATAATCAAACTATCATAAAGTTTTAAATCCAAAATATGACATAATTTGGATGACAGCCCAGGTACAATAGTCATTGGACTGTCTATAGAACTGTCCCCTAAAGCATCACTTTGATAATCGAATATGTTCAAGGAATTAATTAATGGTGTTGGGTGTGGTGTGTCCATAGTTGCAAAATGGTATCAGCATGTGTCACATCTCCAAAAGTTCCTAACATTTCTTCTTAACCTCTAACTATTCTTGCAGTTCATTTCTGACTAATCATTGAATGAGATGAAGGAGCAGAGAACAAGAAAATTAATTATGATGTGCATTCCCCTCACTTACTTTACAAAGTCACAGATAAAGGTCTTCCCCATGTCCAGATTTTTACTAGTTCCTTGTAACCTTATTATGATGCTTAGTTTATCAGATAAGACTTGTTGAGATTTATCAGGAAATACATCACCAATTACACTTGCTTTTAGTTTTAGAGAAAATTGTTATTAAATTATTTAAAATATTTTTCTATTTGAAGCCCTTCACCTATTGTCTTCCTTCTCTTTTCTTCTTCATTTCATATCACCCAGATGCCCTCTGAGACTATCTCATCCTTTAGTTCTGTCTCACATGAAAAGATGGACCTTCTCCAATAGATAAATGATCTGTATGATCCTCCTGACATTTAATTGTCTTCATGTCTACTGATAATTTCTGAATATATGTATATACATACATAAACACACACTGACTATATATAATTATCCCTTAAATATCGAGACTCCCCATCATGTTTTTGATATATTTTGGTTAAGCATAAGAAATTAAATAGGAATTTGAAGGGGAGAGTATTTATAAAAACTAAAGATGACACAGGAAAGTCAGCAGACAACAGAGAAAAAGTTTAGAAACTCAAAAATGCATAAAATATGTTTAGTAGTATATAATATGAGCATATTTCATCTTTTAATATCATAAACAATTCAGATAACTTCTCTGACATGAGGGGAGAGCCAGAAAATTTTACACATATTTCCAGATTGTGGGAGTATCAAGCCACTAACCCCCATAATTTGGAAAGGTAACTGTACATGCCCATGAATCCCCTTTCTCAAAAAATTTAGTTGAACCACTCATTACCACATACTGTCCATACTTCTCCTCCCTTTTTTTACACCAATGTTAAATATTATTGTTATTTAATCATTTCAATCACATTTGACTCTTCATGATCCCATTTAAGGATTAAGTATCTTGTCCAGGATAATACAATTAGTAAATGTCTGAGGAAAAATTTGAACTCAGATATATAAGTCTTTTTGATTCCAACCCCAAAGCTTGTAAGTTATCCACTGCCTTTTTTAATTCTGTGCAATTTGACTTCTAACTTAATCATTAAATCAAAACTGCCCACTCCAAAGTTGCTGGAAATTCCTTATTTACCAAATATAATGGCCTTTTTTCAATGCTTGTCTTTCTTGATCTCTATTCAGTCTTTGACAATGGATCACCCTCTTTTCTCTAGGTTTCCTTGACTCTAGAAGCTCCTATCATCTGGTTCTACTCCTAACTGACTATTTCTTTGCATTTTTATCCAAGTTATACTCACTAAAAGTGTCCCCCATTGTCTTGTAATAGGCCCTCTTTTTTTCTCCCTATATTCCATTTAACTTGGTGATCTCAATTCCCATGAGTTCCATAAATATCTCAATAATGATGTTTCTTACATATCTACTTATATATCTACTTATCCAACCCTAAAATCCAAACGTATCTCCAACTATCTAATGATCATCTAGAACTGGATGTCCCATGGAAATTTGAAACTTGACATTTCTGAAACAGAACCCTTTATCTTCATTGCCCCCAAAGCCTCCCTACTTTTTGATTTCCTCTTATAGTTAAGTTACCACACACCCAGGTTCTCAACTTAGATATTATTATAATCTACTTATTTTCTTATCCCTCAGATCCAATCTATTACCAAGGTCTTTCAGTTTTATATTCATTATATCTTTCATCTCCTCTGACACAGCCACCACCCTGTTGTAGGCTCTCATCACTTCATGACTTAACTATTGTAATAACCTGCTAGCTAGTCTCCCTGTCTCAAGACTATTCCTACTCCCAATCCACTCAATTGTCAAATTAAACACAATTGTCAAATTAAACCATCTCTGTCTATCACCACCATCACCCCCCCATTCTTGTGGTTCTCTGTCACCTCTAGAAGCAAAGATAAAAATCCTCTGTTTGGCATTCAGAGCCCTTTTTACCTGCTATTCTTCCCCATGAACTCTGTGAATCCAAGTATAATTGATATCATTTTTTTTTCTTTACACAACATACCACAATCTCCTAACTCCAGTCATTTTCACTGACTACTCCCATTCCTGAAATTCTCTCCTTCTTCATTTCCACCTACTGATTCCCTGACATTTTTCAAAACCCAACTGAAATCCAGCCTTCTATGTCACCCTTAGTGTCAGCCCTTTCTACCAGATGATTATATTCTATTTCTCTTTCATATAAGTCTATATGTACATAATTCTTAACATGATATCTCCCCCAATTGTCTGTGAGCTCCTTGAAATCAGGTACTATCAGGTACAATGTTTTTCTTTCCATCTCTAATGTTTAACATAATGCCTTCAACATAGTTGGTGTTTAATAAATGATCATTGACTACTTTTAAGTTTGTGCTCTGTAGGTTTTATTTGTTTGGCATAAATGAGTATTGTATTTCATCAAAGTCATTCCAAATACTGATATATTCATGCTATTTGGAGGGGTTTTGTTTGTTTTTCTCATAATTAATGACTTTCTAAAAACTGAACCATTCTTCCATACCTATATAAATCCAGCTTGATCATAGTAAATCATTTTTGAAAGATTGCTATAATCACTCTGCCAAGATTTTATTTTAAATTGCTGAGTCAATATTCACAAATGATATTATCCTTTAGTTCTATTTCTTTACTTTATCTTTTCCTGGTTTGAGTAATTAACCTTGTTTTCTTTAAGAAAACAGTTTAGAAGAATTTTTTTCTTTCTCAATTTTTTGGAATAGTTCATGAAGTCAATCAGCAGGTATTTATTAAGCTCTTTAGTGTACCAGACACAAAGGATATAAGAAAAAAGAGTGAAATAATCTCCATGTGAAAGCAGTTTCTGCTCTGAGTGATATAAGTACATATAATATATATAGACACATTAATATAAAGTTAAAAAAACTATTCTGCACAAAATAGTTAAATACAAGGTAATTTTGGAGTAAGAGTTCAAGGAAATGAAGAAATCCTTAGAGAAGTTGGTGCCCAAGATGCATTTTAAAGGAATGGAGGGAATCATTGAGGCAGAGATATAGAAGGAAGTAATTCCATGTATGGGGAGAAAAGATGACTTCAAAGGGAATGTGCTAAATATGATAATATAATTCATTTTGACATATAAGAAATCTCAAGATAAATATTACAGAAGTAGAATGAAAGGAAAATATCCACTTCTAAACTCCAAATTATACTATAAATCAGTAGTGATCATAATAATTCAATGGCAGTTAAAAAATAGAAAATTATATCTATAAAGCAAACTAGATAAGGAAGAAAACGTGAGCAACTAAACTCAATTGACTGGTTTATAATGAATTATGAAATATAAATTATCTGGAAAACAATTCCTAATTTGACATGACTTTTTAGAGAAACTGTAAAGAAGTTTTGGCAGAAATTAGATTTGAACCAACTACTTATATTATTTGCCATAATGATGTGATAGTTTGTCCTTCATCCTTGAAGATCTTGACATCAGGAAGGCGATGCCATGACAAACAAATAAATTGGATTTGAGTTAGGGGCTGCTATACTAAGTCTTCTTGTCCAGAGCCATCTGGATACAGTGGCCAGAAATGAATCAGAACAATTGGAAATGGTCCTATGTTCAATGCAATCAGGATTAGTTGACTTGCCCAGGTTTCATACAGCTATGTATATTTAATAGCTCTATAAGAATCTAATAAGATACATAGGGAACCAACATGAATGTATAAGACTAAAAGTCACTCCCTAATAGATAAATGTGTAAAGGACAGCCCAAGTTGAACTTTCCGCTATCAAATTAAATCTAAAAGGGGGAAATGTTGGGAGCCAGGGTCTCTAAGCTGTTTGACACAGTTGCAGCAAGAAGACTCAGGGCAGTCACACTGCCTGATGGAACAACATTTCCTTCTTCAATATATATAGGGATTCCACGTATACCCATATTTATAGGTCTATTATTGATTGCAAAACTTACTCATCCTAATAGTGGAATGACTATAAAGGAAGGATTTCAGAGAAATTCCTTGAATGAAACAGATTGTGAACTCTGTCCAAATTTAACAGGACTGCCTCTCCCTGAGACATACAAAAGGCTTCAGCATTATGAAATCTTTGGAAGACACAGCACTGGGAGTTCCAGGGAGATGTCAGAATATATATAGGGAAACCAGATACAAGATGGGTCAGATAGAATTCCAGGGAAATTAACAGTTTTGCCCCCCTTATCATACACAGGAATATATGATAAAGATGGTGAAAGAATAGTTAGTATAGGTAACCAATATGTGAACTCTAACAGCCTTAGTTTATTGGCAGAGAATAAAAAGTCATAGAAACTGTAGTGTCTACCAACAAGGGCTGAAAGGAAAATTAGTCCACAGACAGGTGGACAAGCATAGCTACCCTCACTATAGGTTGTTAAGGGAGCATATCGAAAACATTACATATGCGGTACAAAAACATAGAAGCATTCCATTAAACAAATTATATCAAAGATTATTCTAAGGAAAGTTCTGTTTAATCAATAACTTTACTATGCAGCAACAAACTAGGCAACAGGCACGTTGAGGTCATCATGGTCTGAGCAGGGACAAGAAAATTAATTACATGATTGATAATCACACTTGTAACCACTACATGATCAAACTTGTAACCATATGAACTATGTGATTAATGATGAAAATTGTATACTTTTGTAACCAAGGAAATGATTTTAGTTTGCTTGTTTCATATGATTCTAAGACTATAAAAATAAATCTAAGCAGCTGACAGTCAGTCAACCTGCTCCTGCCTTTACCCACTTGTTGACTCAACTCATTTCGCCGACTCTATCCCTCCTGTCAAGTTCTAAGGACCCCACGGAGGCTGGACCCCCGCAGTAACCAATTCTTTTATAAACAAACTGCAAATTATTAATAGTCATGTGAAAGATTGCTTCCAATCCCTAACAGAAAGAGAAATTCAATTCAAAGCAACTCTGAGCATTTATCTCAACCTTAGTAAAATGGTAAAGATGACCAAAAAAAGGGAGAATAGATGGTGTTGAAGTGGTTGTAGAAATATATATAAGCACCCTGGTATACTTTTAAGGGACTTGTTAATTGATACAGGCATTCTGGAAAGTAATCTTTAATGATATTAAGTGGCAAAAATGAGCAAACTCTGACCCAGAGAGAACAGTGAGAAATATCCAAAGGGGTCAATGATAAAAAAAAAGAAAGAGTCCATAAACACTCTAATATTTATGGTAGCAATTTTTGTAGTAGAAAGGAATGGAAAAAAAGCAAAAATCGATCAGTTGTGGCATAGCTAAACAAAATGTGGTGTATAAACATAATGGAATACTATTATTGTGTTCTTGAAAAGACAGAGCACAATGAATACAAAGAAACCTGGAACAACATATAAATACAAAGGAATATAAGGTTACATATACTGAAACAACTAGGTAAACTACAGCTACAATGATTAAAATAAAGTAAATAAAAATAACAAAATAATCAAAACACAACTATGAAATTATAATAATCAAGACTGACCCCAAAGCAGAGATGGACCATTACATTTTTTAAATAGGTCATTATTTTATTCTTATATATTTGCTAGTAAAATTGTTTCTGGATGGATTTTTAAAATTGAATTCATAAAAGAGGGATAATTCCATGCTTTGGTGTCCAAATCTCAGAGGATATTCACCTTTGCGGTGCAAAGAAAAGCAATTCTGCTTGAAATCCAGAAAGTGCTGTGTATTGGAATAGCTAAAGACCTTTGAAGGTTTAGCAAAAAATTCTGCCAAAGGATAATGAATGAATTAATACTGGAAAGGTATTCCTCCTTGAAAACAGCAAAGTTATTAATCGTGTGGGAATAAAGAGGGAGAGTGAGAAGACCTATCCTACTTTATGAAAAGAACTGTTATGTATCTTTGACTGCTATTTGGGTTTTTGTTTATTTGGGAATTTGGTTTGGTTTGGTTTGGTTTGGTTTTGATCTCATCCTCCAGAGCTGTGCCTGACAAATGATGGATGCTTAAATAATGTTTTCTGACTGATTAGATGAAATCAGAAATCTATAAGATTTCAATTTTATAAATCTATTTGGTAAATAGAAATCTATAAGATCCCAAAGGTTAGCCCCATAGCCTGGCAAAAAAAAAGGCAATTAGAATTTTAAATTTCTTCTCTAAAACCTTAAATACTGTTAAAGAAAAACATTAAACAGATAGCTAGGGTCAATAAGTATTCACAGAAGAAGACATGGACTTAGAGTTCTAAAGACTGTGAACAAAAAATTGCAATCAGTTACAACCTTTATATTAGATTTCCCTTCAGAAAAGAGGTTCTCACATTGAATCAAATCACAGTGTAGTATAGTTAATAGATAGCTTTATTACAGTGGGACTTTCATGCTATAATTAGGATTAGAGAATGGACCAGTGATATCCTTTATACAAAGAAATTCCAGATAAGGAACCATCCCCTTCTAGCAACAAAGGTCTGAACTGCCTCTGTAGCTTGAAGTTTTGGAAGAATTTCTTAGAGCCCTAGAAAATTGTGACTTAGCCAGAATGTGTTAAAAATAACACTTGGGGGCGGCTAGGTGGAGCAGTGGATAAAGCACTGGCCCTGGAGTCAGGAGTACCTGGGTTCAAATCCAGTCTCAGACACTTAATAAGTACCTAGCTGTGTGGCTTTGGGCAAGCCACTTAACCCCATTTGCCTTGAAAAAATCAAAATAAATAAATAAAAATAGCACTTGAATCCAGGTCTCACTAGCTTTGAGTTTAGCTTTCTAACTACTGCACCCTGCTACCTCTCAATAATCTTATGATTACAAATTATTAGTCTCTGCCATGATGAAAAATGTCCTTTGCTACAACCATGTTGTTAACCTTAATACACTCAGAATTCTCCATCTCTCTTGTGTAGTATTTGTTCTCTTTAAACCCTTAATTGTGTTTCTTTTCTTTCTCTCTTTTAATGTATTGCACTTTGGGGATGCAGTAGTTAGTTGTGACATTCAAGGAATAGAGTCTGGTTTAGCAAAGTATCTCTTTTATATAAAGAATACAGTAAAGAACTTTACAAAGAAATACATCATTGGTCAAACTAGCAGCACAGGAACTGCAAATAAAGATACTGCTATTCAGCAAATGCAAACTCAATTTCCAATATCAGAAAAGGATTGTTTAGCTGACAGAGGGAACCTGACTCAGAACAAACAAGCAAGTAAGGAGGCCCTCTCATTTTCCTATAAAGACTACAATGCAGTTAGGAGTAAAATAGAAATGAACTGGAAGGCAGAAAAATCACAGTTCTAATCTGATGTCCATCATTAATAAACAGCAGGGCTTTAGCAAACCACTGGTCCTTTCTCAATCTGTGTTTTCTCAGCTATAATATAGGAATGATAACTGTCCTACTTCCCTTTCGTAACTTTTGTGAATACAAAACAAGATTATATGTCAATCAATGAGAATTTATTAAGTGCCTAGTTTTGCTAGGTAACTGAAGGTTACAAACACAAACAACAAATGATCCTTAACCTCAATGTATTCACAAATATTAATATTTAGGAACTGTATACAAAATAAATATGGGGGAACACTACTTGCCATATGCATGCGGAAAGGCTTCAATTCAGAGCTGGAATTCTGAATATATATGGTGTCAGCTAGGTAGTGTAGTGAATAGAGTAACTGATGAGGAGTCAGGTGGAATTGGGTTAAAATTCAGTCTCAGACGTTGATTAGGTGTGTGACCCTGGGCAAGTCACTTAATCTGAATTGTTAAAAGGAAAGAAGGAAGGAAGGAAGGAAGGAAGGAAGGAAGGAAGGAAGGAAGGAAGGAAGGAAGGAAGGAAGAAAGAAAGAAAGAAAGAAAGAAAGAAAGAAAGAAAGAAAGAAAGAAAGAAAGAAAGAAAGAAAGAAAGAAAGGAAAGAAAGAAAGAAAGAAGGGAAGGGAAGGGAAGGGAAGGGAAGGGAAGGGAAGGGAAGGGAAGGGAAGGGAAGGGAAGGGAAGGGAAGGGAAGGGAAGGGAAAGGGAAGGGAAGGGAAGGGAAGGGAAGGGAAGGGAAGGAAGGGAAGGGAAGGGAAGGGAAGGGAAGGGAAGGGAAGGGAAGGGAAGGGAAGGGAAGGGAAGGGAAGGGAAGGGAAGGGAAGGGAAGGGAAGGGAAGGGAAGGGAAGGGAAGGGAAGGAAAGGAAAGGAAAGGAAAGGAAAGGAAAGGAAAGGAAAGGAAAGGAAAGGAAAGGAAAGGAAAGGAAAGGAAAGGAAAGGAAAGGAAAGGAAAAAGGACTTTTTTGTAAATAGATATATGTGTGTGTGTGCGCACACACATGTAAATCTGCTATTTTTGTGATGACAAAGAATCAAAAATCAAGGAAATGCCCATTAATTGGGGAATGGCTAAAGAAGTTGTGCTATGTAATTATAATGAAATACTAATGTGCTATAAGAAATGATGAGCAGAATGGTTTTAAAAACTGAAAAGATAGCAACTGATACAAAGTAAACTTATCTGAACCAGAAGAACATTATGCACATGAACAACAATATTGTAAGCATTATCAATTGTGAAAAACTTAGCTCCTCTGATCAAGACAAAGATTCCAAAGAATTCATGATGAACAACGCCTACAGATGAACACTTTAGAGAGGGAATTCATGATTTTTGAATATACATTGAAAGAAATTTTTTATCTTTCTTGACTTTCTTGACTTTTTTCCTTTATTTAGTTTGAGTTTTCTTTTACAATATGGCTTATATGAAAATATTTTTTCATGACTTCACAAGAATAATTGTTATCAAGTTATTTGCCTTCTTAAGGGAAGGGGGTAAAAAATATGAAGGAGGGAAAGTATCTTGAACTCAAAAAAAATTTCTAAATTTTTTTTAAAAAGTTACACGTGTAGGTAGCTAGGTGGCACAGTGGACTGGCCCTGCAGTCACAAAGACCTGAGTTCAGATCTGACCTCAGACATTTAATTACCTAGTTGTGTGACCTTAGACAAGTCACTTAACCCCACTGCCTTTAAAAAAAACAAAAAAGTTACATGTTTTTGGGAAATATTTCATGAAATAAAAAAATCTTTAAAAAAGTATAGTGTCACAAATTTTTAAGGTATGTTATACATATAGAGAAACATCTATTTAAAAGCACACAATATAGTCATATGGAGAGGAGTAGAGAGAATAGGAGGTAAGGCAAACTTTAAAGATAGAATTATAAGGTTAGTAAGGCTCCTCTGAGTTTACAGATCTCTTTCTGGACAGAATAGCATCAGTTCTCCAAACTTCCCACTTAGGGCCATAGAATTAGAGGAGGGCCATCTACACAGCCCTTTCATTTTACAATTGAGGAAACTGGAACCCAGAGAAGTTATATAGAATCACAGGTAATAAGTAACAAAAGAGGAAAGATTTAAACTAATGTACAGGCACTATATTGGCTTTAGTTCTACTATGTCTCAGAATTCCTGAATTTAAGAAATCCATCCAGGGGCGGCTAGGTGGCATAGTGGATAAAGCACTGGCCTTGGAGTCAGGAGTACCCGGGTTCAAATCCGGTCTCAGACACTTAATAATTACCTAGCTGTGTGGCCTTGGGCAAGACACTTAACCGTTTGCCTTGCAAAAAAACCTAAAAAGAAGAAAAAGGAAAAAAAATCCATCCAGACAGCCTCCTGAATAGCTGGGACTATAGGCATTTTCTAGGTGACTCACCTTGTTCTGAAAATAATTCAAATTGATTAAATGTGTAAATGAATAATATTAAATAATTTTAATTAATATATTAATAAATAAAGATTTTAATTAATAAAACTTTGCCTATGTCCTCAAGGAACATCTAATCCGAGAGATGATAAACTAGATAATGATTAAATGATAGCAACTATATAGCACTTTAAAGTTTACAAATAATTTCCTTCACTACAACCTTTTAAGGGAGGCTGCACAATTACTATCACACACATTCCTACAGATTAAAAAAACTGAGGTTCAAAGAAGTCAACTGAATGAAAATTTGAACTAAAGTGTCTAGGAGAAGTGCAAATGAGATAATGCCTGCAAACATGCTTTGAAATCCCAAAGTCCATATAAATGAGAACTACTGAATTCATGGGAAGAAGAAGAGGGACTAGAAATTCGGCAGTAAACAGGACCAGATAGACAACTGATGTTCTGCCCCACTTCTTACTCAAACTAACAGTTCTCAAATCTTCTACCAAGACAGATGATGATGATATGAGTCAGGGACTAAAGGAGAACTAGGATAATTACAACAAGAAAGTTAGTAATTTTCTAAGTGACACTCAGAATAATAACAGTTGAGGCTTAAAATGACCACCAGAAGTATTGAGCAAGCCTGAAAAAAGTTAGAGTTAAAATTCATATCCAGATTTAAGGTTAAGCCTAAAATGATCAATAACCAGTGATGATCATCCCCAATCATCCCCAATAATTAAGCAAGCAAAATAAACATTGTCCCACTCACATTTTTCTATTGGTTTACTCTTCTTAGATTCTACATATCAGAAAGAGCTACATATGACTCCTTTTCCCAAGATTTTGCTCTGCCTTCTTCCTGATGTAAAAGTTTCAGGCTTCACCCCAGTATATGTGGTCTAGGTTGAAGATATTTTTGCAAATTTTAAGCCCTAAGGGGTTCATGCTTTAAGAAAAACAATAATTATGAAATGGTACTCTGGGAGGGTTAGAGAAGATATACAAGAGGAAATAAATTCAATTTATAAACAAAAAACATCAACAAACTATTTTTTCAAAATGCATTTGAATCTAAAAAGAAGTTCATATGACTCTAAATCAAATCTGCTCTAATGCTTAAGGACTTTCATGGAAAAGCAGGAAAAGTGAAAATGTAGAAGAATATATGAAAAAAACACAGTTAAGGAAGAAGGCAAGAGGGAGGCCAAAGATATGCAGAAGATCCATGCCTCTAGGTCAGGGGTAGGCAAATTCTGCCAGCATGATTTTTTACAATTTGAAAGAAAGGAAGACAGGAAGAAAGGAATAAAAAAGGAAGGAAGGAAAAGGAAAGAAGGAAGGAAGGAAGGAAGGAAGGAAGGAAGGAAGGAAGGAAGGAAGGAAGGAAGGAAGGAAGGAAGGAAGAGAGAAAGAAAGAAAGAAGAAAAAGGAAGAAAGTTTAAAAAGAAAGAAAAAAGAATGGGATAAACAAAGGAACAAAAAAAAAAGAAAAGGAAATAATTAGGAAAATATATGCAATAAAAATTGACAAACCTTAATCTTGGACTATTAAACAAGAAAATGGAAATCAAAGCCAAAAGGTGACAAAATTAATACTAGCAAAAACTATAATAATTTTATCTATAGGTTTAACCACTAATTAATCAGCACAAGGAGACCAAAAGAGGTTTAGTGAATAAACATCTGACTTATTTGCCAAATGGAGAGAAATGGTTGCCAAAGTCAACAACAGGTGTAGGTTATAAATTCATTAATAAAATTTAGCAAAAGATTGATGGACATTTATAGGCAACATCATCTAATAAAGTAGTATCTGACATAAACTCAGTTTTTAAAAAGCTGGCAATATACCCAAAGATAATAAAAAGATGAAAATGGCAGAACTATAAAAGAAGAAAAATGGGATTTACAGATATTATTATTATAATGAGTTATTTCCTCCATCATAAACCCTAACATTAAAGTCACATATTCTTATAAAACAAAGTAGAAATTGTACAAAAGAATGGATTAATGAATCAATAATGATAGGAAACGAAGCTAGACAGGACTGGTCCAAATATTTATGTAAGAAATCTGTACAAGAGGTGATAAAATTGTGATGGTATTAAAGGAATCAATATATAAGGTATCTGAGTGGTGCAGTGTATATAGCACTGGCCTTGGAATCAGGAGGACAGGAATTCAAATCCAACCTCAGACACTTAGTAGCTGTGTGACCTTGGGTAAGTCACTTAATCCTGATTGTCTCTCATCCAGAACCAGCTCCACTAGTCCTGATTCAAGTTTGGACACTGGGTTTTAGATGACTGTGGAAGAGAAAGTGAAGCTGGTGACTTAGCACAGCACCCCCTCACTCAAATCCAATTCATGTGCTTGTCATGGAATCATCTCCCTGATGTTATGGTCTTTGAGAGCATTAAACAAGATACATTATACAAGGAATCTGAAGGAGGAGAAAAAAATGTTGAGCTTTATTAATACTAAAAAGATGGCTAAAATAAGATCAATAGCTACGAACCAACTCATCCATATCTTCACAAAGTGATGGCAAAAGTTTTATTCAAACATATTTCAATTTGCATTTTGATTAACATCCTATAAAACTTGCCTATTAATGTATATTTATGAAAAATAACATAGAGGGACATTGAGTTGTACTCATATTTGAACAGCAGAAAGACAGAGCTAAATTAAGAAATTAAAAGATTTCTTTACTCATCTCAAGGTAAAGGTCCTTCATTTCATATTCTACAGGAATAGTCATATGGGAACAAGAAGTGGAATGACTGCCTCCAAAGAACCAATAATGAGTGCCTTTTATACTATTACTGTCCTTCATTACCAGAGGACAATAAAGAGGCATATATAGTAGACAGGAAAAGATTGTTACACACAACCAATGAGAACTCCCAAAAACAAGGACAAAAGACATTACTAAGGAATTGTATGACAGAAAAAGACAATGGACTGTTAATGCAGTAAGGATGAAGGATGGGAAGCAAATTGCCCAGAAATTCAACTGGAATCCTTCTCAGGAAAAAGTAAAGAATTCCTCTAACTCTCAAAACGTAGCTGCTATGCTAAACTAATAGAAAAACATGAACAAAAGTCACACATGATAGCCAGACTTGGATGAATGTAGATCTAAGTCATTCTGGGGATGTCTCAAGACAGTAAGATCACAGATAGCTTTGAGTATCTAAACATAAATATAGAAATACACATATGGATGTCCATATATGTGTATATACACATATGTGTGTAAATAGAAACTCTTGTGTGAATTACTCGGGACAATGTATTTTTTCACATATTTAGACATCTTTAATATGTAGCATTCTTTTGTTATGATTCTTTTGCTACAGTCTTATGTTTTACATGATTTACCATTGAGATCACAAGATTTTTACATGGAACCACACTTTTATCACAATTCATATTATTTTATACAGAATAATCAAAATAATTTATGTGTTTTGTTTTAAAACATGAGAGAGATAGATGGATGGATGGATGGATGGATGGATGGATGGATGGATGGATGGATGGATGGATTATTCTCACTTCATGAAATGTACCAGGTAAGAAAGTAATACAACTAAGTAAAACTAAAAAATATATAGTAGTCTCAACAGAAAGTGCATGCAATATTTCACATCTGAAGTATCATACCTTTCTATTTTTTTTAAATTAGCATAAATCTATTTCCTCTCTCACTTTTCCAAATGCCACTGAAAAATAAATAAAAGGAAGATTCTCATGAAAAACATGTATAATCAAGCAAAACAAATTCCTCAATGACTATACATAAAACAATGCATTAACATGCCTGTTTTTTAACAGTTTCTCCAACATAAATCATTTTCCTTTTTTATCAGCTATGTCATTCTGATGAGTATGAAACAGAATCACAGAATTGCTTTAATTTGATTTCTCTAATTAGTCATAATTTGTAGCATTTTTTCTTCATAAATAGTCTGAGTTTCTTCCCTTGAAAAATAAGATCTTAGGTAGAAAAAAAATATTTTTTGAAGAACATCCTTTTCAATGTGGATTAAATCAAATGAGTTCCTATGCTTCTGAAGTATGTTTACTTCTTACTCTTAAATAAACAACTTTTTTTGGTATGTGACATGATACAATGTCATTTTATAATATATTGCCTTAATTTGAGTTTTTCTATAATTCTAGAGCAATTCTGTTTTTTGGTGTAACAATATATTTATCAGAGTTCATCACTCCTCCAATGAAAACCAGACTTCCAGATCACAAAAAGCACTTTTAAAATTACAAAATAATTATTTTGAGTGAATATTTTACAATCCTAAAAAAGATGCCTGGATCTAGTCTAATCTAGACTTCTGACATCAGTTTTTGTATAGCATTTAATGATAAAGTAACAATTAAAAATTACTTTTTTTCAATTTCCTGGTCTACAATCTTTGTATTGGCTTGCCCATGACATACATCTTTTTTTCTTCATAGGAACAACTAGCTGCTGTTTTTACTGGTCTTCTCATTATTCTTCCCACTTCAAGAAATCAATGATCCAATGTAAAGAAATCAATAGCTATCTCTCCAGTTTACAGATTTCTCTGAAGATAAGTGTTTCCTGAAGATTACTTGGTTTACTTTCGTAGAAATAGTTTGTCAGATCTTGGATTAGTTTTTCATTTTCATCTTCCTTTCCTTTGCATTTTGATGTGATTTATTCTGTTTCACTGTCAGATCCTTGACTTCCCCATATTGATGGCCACTATAATATCTCTAAAAATTGTTGAAACATGCTCTTTAAGAGCTACAACTTTTATTTTTCCTTAGATTAAAATCAATTTAAAACCACAGAATTAATAAATCAGCACAAGCAAACAATAAAATATATGATATAAAATGTCACACACAACTTAGAGAGAACTTAAAGTAGGGAAACCAGTTCTATTGTTTTTCATTTTATTCTCAGGTCTGACATTCTGGGTCAGTCTAGAGTCAGAAGTACACAAGTAGAGCCGATCTCACAAAATGAAACCAAATCAAAATTATTGCTAATTCTAAGAAATTCATACACATCATTATTTGTCCCAATATATTTGCATATATTTATAGAGATTTATATGTAAAGAAATATGTGCATTTATCTACATGTGTGAAAATTATTTATACTGCTGAAATTACAGCTCTTTGCTATATAATTTCAGAGTACTTAGACTTATATAAAGTCTAGGTACAATAAAATGTCCTATAAAGTCCATATGGTTTCCTTCATTTTTAACTTTAAGTAGTATATTTTAGACTAAATAAAATTTCTCCAAGCCATTAGGAAAACTTCTAAAATGTATGCAGTAACTAGACTCTGCCTAAATTTATTTCTATATCTATCTCGTCCACTTCTGTTCTCTATGTAGTTGAGGTAAATTCAAGTTTACAGAAAGGATTGGGTAATTAAATAGTATATTATATTAGGGTACTTGTGGATAAATTGTAGAAGGAGGAGAAATTGAAGTGGGAGAAACAGAGCATTTCTGGGGACTTGCTTTGGTCTTTGAGTAGGTAGATACACTGATAACTTCAGCTTCTGTCTTTTGTTCTTTCTCCTTGTGCCTGTTGTCCTGGGGCTGCTAATTCCTATCTCAATTCTATCTGACCTGCTCTTTCTTGTTTTCAAATCTCAGAATCCCTGCATTTATTTCTGTAATAGCTCCTCCCTTTCATATAACTTCTTAGGGCATGACTAGTTCTCTTACACAATGGCTTTGAATGATTCAAGGAGGCATACAGGTCTTATACTACATTTCTGGTGTGTTGATTTTATCAAAAAATGTTCTTACTACTCTTAAGTGAATAGGATAATCAATGTAGCCTTACTGTTACAAACACAAAAATAAATTTATCTTGAGAATTTTCATCTTCTTCAAGGTTCTGTTTATAAACTCAGATGTCACTATGGCTCAGCGTAAAGCCAGAATGAGCCTACAAGGCTATAAGTCAATGAGAAAAGTAAAGCCAAGACCTGGAAAACTAAAACAGAAGCAGTACCATTTCAGATGGCCTATTCTCTCAAGCTAATCCTGGGTCCAGTTATAAAAATGCTAATGTCCAAGTCATCTTTTATCACTATAGTCAATAAAAGTATTTCACATATATACAGAATTTCACAATTAAAAAAGACTTATAAGCCATCTGTTCTATTAGTGTCTCTCATTTTATAGAAAGATCATTATTTCAAAGGTGTTACTTAAAGGACAGAAGACCTGAGTTTGAACTGTGACTTTCTAAGTTACAAGTTGTGTAACTAGCCCTCTCTGATCTTCAATTTCTTCTTCTATAAAATAAGGATAATGATCTTGGGTTTTCTTACCTCACAGGTGCTTTATTTTTAATTTAAAGAACTGTATAAAGATTGCTGGGAATGAGTTACTGAATTGAATTTTCACTGATTACATGTATTAGAATCCAAAAATATAGCTATAGGAATTTTTAATGAGAAGATAATGCTACAAGTATAAAAATATAAATATATATTTGTATATAAAAATTGACTTTAGATTCTTATCCTAGAAGTGCCTAAAACCTAAAAAAATGAATGAGAAAACTATTTATAAAACTTGCAACTCCTCTAAAGAAAGGAATAATGTAAAGAACAGCAGTAATAAAGCTATAATTTATCCAACTCTTTTATATTTTCTTTTTAATATTTTCTCAAAAGCAAGTGTTATATCCCAGGCTCTTACCAGGGTTAAGATGGGGCAATAAACCAGTAATGATAGAAGACTCACTTCCTATCTTGAATACCAAAGCTAAAACAAAGTATTTCAACTGTTAAAACTCCATAAATATCAATGAATAGACAGACCACTATCACAGTGTCCACTGCCAGCATATAAATGGCAGGGCACAGACAGCTTGGCACAGCCTGCTCCTCTTTTTTTTTCATGACCCACTGAAGCTGAATGAAGGACAATCACTGACTTGCTAGAATCTGGTCTTGCCAGCGATTTCATGGCAAAAGTCCCTACTGCCAGACATGTGGCACAAGACCAGGGCAGCCTTGAGTCGTCTATTTAAAATTATGTTTTGACATTAGAAACCTAGAATTTTATCTATCCATATGAAGTTTTAAATCTTTCTCCTTTAATAGCTAATCAATGAAAACAGTAAAGAAACATTCATGAGCACATCTGTTAAAAATAAGACTCTGGCTGAGATACAAAAAAGGGGATGGGGGACATGTTTGTCATCTTTAAAAAATTTATAGTCTATTTTCAAGATAATACAAAGCATATACACATATATATGTGTGTGTGTGAATACATATATTCTTACAAACAGACAGACACAGAGAAGGATAAATAATTATTGAAGGCATTAATGGATATATATAAAATGAATGGTGAAATGCCATGGGAATTTTGAAAAACATAATTCATTGTGAACTGATAGGGCAAGCTTCCTTAAGTAGATTTCCCTTGAGTCGGGCTATGAAGGAATAGGAAAAGACATCCAGGATGATCATTTTAGTAAAAAGTACAAAGATAACAAGTTATAAAGCATACTACATAAATTAGATAGATAGATAAGATAGAAAGAAAGAAAGAGAAAGAAAGAAAGAAAGAAAGAAAGAAAGAAAGAAAGAAAGAAAGAAAGAAAGAAAGAAAGAAAGAAAGAAAGAAAGGAAGGAAGGAAGGAAGGAAGGAAGGAAGGAAGGAAGGAAGGAAGGAAGGAAGAAAGAAAGAAAGAAAGAAAGAAAGAAAGAAAGAAAGAAAGAAAGAAAGAAAGAAAGAAAGGAAGGAAGGAAGGAAGGAAGGAAGAAAGGAAGGAAGGAAGGAAGAAAAGAAAGAAAGCAGATAAGAAAGATATATTAAATAGTGATTAGATAATCATCATCTGCCAGAGTTCTTTCTACAAGAAGATAAGTAGATGATTTTCTAGCTTGCCTTGATAATAATCTTATCCTTCAAATGAAGCACTGAGTGGATCTATCCTGGATCTAACACACACCAAAAAGGAATAATTAATTGTTGGGGTGGAGATGATGGTTAGCATGGAATGGGAAGTGACCCTTCCATCTTAAAATCTGTGACCAAGAAAAGAAAAATGGGGCAATCTAATATGCAGACCTGATTTCAGAGTCCAGAGAAAGGACAGGCAGCATCATATGAACTAAATTCAAGCAAGGGAAGAAAGCCCAGGATGCATGAAATTTTCTCATAAATTAAACTCTGAAGACATAAAGAAAATCAATTCTGGTGAAGAAAACGGGTAGTTGTCAAAAGAAGTTGATGTAAATACACAGTTGATTTATCAACCAACTTACATTTTTAAAAGATTTATATAATGGAGATATCACTGAAACAGTTCATGCCCAAATATTTACACATTGCTTGAAGCTCTGCAATATACTTCCTCTAACATAAATAATACTAATAACAACAATAATAATGGCATTTATGGAAGATTTTAAGTTTGAAAAGTTATGTGTATTTGATATAACATTTGATTCTCACAGCAAACATGTGATAGGTTGATGCTCTTATTATCCCCATTTTACAAGTGAGCATTCTAAGACTCAGAGTCATTTAGGTCACACAGGTTAATGTGAGAAAGGATTTGACTTCAAATTATTCACTTTCAGGGCAGCTAGGTGGTGCAGTGGATAGAGCACTGGCCCTGGAGTCAGGAGTACTTGAGTTCAAATCTGGTCTCAGACACTAAATAATTACCTAGCTGTGTGGCCTTGAGCAAGCCACTTAACCCCACTGCCTAGCAAAAACCTATAAAAAAATTATTCACTTTCTCAATTACCAATACCTAACTTCACTGGTTCTGTCAAAGGTATTACTTTACTTTTCATTCTTCTAGGTTAATTACCTCTATTATTGTTTCATTCATTCCAGATATCCAGTTATCTACCACATCTTGTCATTTCTACGTCTACAACTGAGGCATGTAACCAAAACTCTCTACTCAAATAACTACCACTTCAGGTTCTCATTACCTCTATCCTAGACTACTGTGATGGCTTCCTGATTGATTTCCCTATCTCAAGTATTCCCTTCCAGAATTTGTCCTCTGCACAGCTGTCAGATCATATTCTGTAAGCATACATCATTCCCCTACTTAATAAACTTCAGTGGCTCCCAGTGGCCTCTAGGACAAAATTTAAACTCTTCTATTTGACTTGTAAAGCTCTGCACAACATGACCTCAACCTAACTATATATTATCCCTTTCCCAAATTCTATGAGCTAGCTAAACTGCCCTTCTTTTTACTTCTCATAGACTACATTTCAGTCCTTTCTCTTTATCATTGTGGAACAAATTCGCTTCTTTCCTCCACCTTTTAAAATCCCTCACATCTGTGGAGGCTAGGTGGTGCAGTAAATAAAGCACCAGTCCTGGAGTTAGGAGGACTTGAATTCAAATCTAGTTAATAACTACCTAGCAGGTATGAACTTGGGCAAGTCATTTAATTCCATTACCTTGCAAAAACAACAAAACAAAAATAAAATAAAATCCCTCACTTCCTTAAAGACATAGTACAAGAATTATCTTCACCTATGGAAAGACTTTCCTCAATGCCCCAACTGCTAGTGCCCCCTCTCCCTCATGTTTAACTATTTTTTATTTATATTAAATTAGCTATTTAATTACATGTGTGCCTATTGTTTCCCTGAATAGAATATAAACTTCCTAAAGTTAAAAATTGCTTCATTTTTGTCTTCAAATTCCAAACATCAAGCATATCCTTCATCTTTTATCCTTATCATCACTTTCATTAGAATGAAAGAATCTTATGAGGAGAAACTCATGCATTCATTGTATTTGTATCCCGTGTGCCTATACAATACTTGGCACACAGTAGGTGCTTAATAAATGCTAATTGATTGATTATAGATGGGGAAACTGAGGCATATAGAGGTCAAATGACTTGGCCAAGGGTACATATGTAATAAAGTAATGATCCAGAATTTGATCCAAGAGATCAAATAGAATAGCTGACAGTATAGTTAGATGAATTCAGATTTGGTTGAATAGTTCAAACCGAAGAGTAATTATCAAAAGTTTAATTCTGACCTGGAAGGAAATCTCTAACATAAAGTGATCTTTGTATTTATTCCTGTGATACTTAGTTTTCCTTTTTCTTTTTTTTATTTTCAGGTAATTTTATTGATGTCTTTATTTTTTTTTTGCATTGCCATTTTACATTTCCCCCTGTTATCCCTCATTTATCTCTCTTGGAGAGACATCCTCAACAACATAGAATATTTAAAGACAAAAGAAAATTAAAGAAAAAATATAATTGGCCGATATACTGAAAAAGTCTGAAAATATGTGCACTGTGAAATAATTCTGAACCTACCAACTCTGTAAAAGGGTGGGTCAAGGGTATCTTCTCATAGATTGTTGATTCATTTCTAGTCATGTCTAATTCTCCATGACCTAATTAGAAGACTTCTTGGCAAATATATTGGTTTGGTTTGTCATTTTCTTCTCCAGCTCATAATTTTATAGATGAGGCAATGAAGTAAATACAGTTAAGTGACTTCCCAGGGTTATACAACTATTAAGTGTCTGAGGATGGATTTGTACTCATCCTCTTGACACCAGGATCAGTGCTCTATCCTCTGCCCCCATCTTCTCATATAATGTTCAATATTTTTATAAGTGAATTGAATTGAAGGCATAGATATCATATTTATTGAAACTACAGATGACACAAATTTAGAAACAATAGCTAGCACATTGGATGACAGCACCAGGCTCCAAACATAATTTGACAAGTTAAAATACTAGACTGAATCTAATTAGATGAAATGTCATGGAGATAAATATAAAGTGCTTTAAAAATCAACTTCATGAATAGAATACAAGGTAGTCATGGCTAGATAGCAGTTTTTTTAATGATTTGAGCATTTTTGGTGGCCAAAAAACTTAATATGAATCAACAGTGTGAAACAGTGTCCAAAAATGAATGTAATCTCATGTTGAATAAAAAGAAACATAATGTTCAATATTAGTAAAATATGTTCTGCCTGGATCAAATTAATCTAGAATCTAGTGCTCAGTTCTGGGTACTATGTTGTGGGAACAATGTTGGCAGACTGAAGAGTTTCTAAGAGAACACCACCAGTGAAGGATCTCTAGAATTTATCATGAAAATAAGTTGAAGAAACTTGATATGTTTAGCATGTAAAGAGAAGACCTGAAAGGATTAGACAGAAGAGGATGTTTTCTTTCCTAATATCAGAAGAGTTTTAATCATGTGGAAGATGGAATAAATTTGCTACAGGAAGAAAATTAGGAGCAATAGACATAGTTGGGTTTGATGAGGAGTTTTATAATTATTAAAGACACTTCAAAAATGGAAAGAGTACCCTCAGGAAGCCACAAAGAAGATTGGTGTATATTGAAAAAGGAGTTCCTGTTCAGATGTGAATTAGACTAGGTGGCCTCTGGAATCCAACCACTGGGACTCCATGATTCTATGAAAACATTTTCAGAAAACAATGGAGATCCCATTTAGTTTGAAAGGGAGGTTGGGATCAAATTTTTAGAAGCTTGAACATCAGGTTAAGGAGATTGGGCATAAACAATGAAACATTGTTAAATAATATAAAAAATGGAGGTTATATCTCCTAATTTCAAGTAAATATTTTTTTAAATTTTGATAATATTTTGTTAACATAATAGCCACTTCCCACTCAGTACCAGAACTAATGCCTTTTTGATGTATCTTCCTTGGAAACAGTTAAACAAAACCATTTAATTGAGTGATTTAAGACTTTATTACATCCAATAGTTTATCCACATTGTCCTTTGAATTTGAACAAAATTTTATTGCCTCTCTTCTCCTTTATTACATTGTTAGAATTATGCTGTTTTGCCTCTGCTTTCTTTACCTTAGTAATACTTCATAAAAGTCTTTCCTTATTTTCTTACAGAGCAAAACTATTCCATGACATTTATATTTATATGGTTGATTCAGTCAGTCTCTCAAGTCATTGATCACATATTTTATTTCACAAACAATGCTACTCTGAATATTTTTGCATATATGGATCTATAACTTCCTTGTGGGGTATATTCATAGTAGTGAGATCATTCAACCAAAGGCATAGATAGCATTTAATAGCATTTCTTTGAAAAATTCCAAAATATTTTTCATACCAGCTGCACCAATACATTATTACTAGAAGTAAATTAGCTTGTCTTCCCTCCTTCTTTCCAAAAATGAGTTTTCTTATTTTTTCTATCTTTTCTATTTTGATATATGACATTATATCTGTTTACTAAATACATTTTATTTCACATTGAGTGTGCACCCAGCCCATGGCACTGAAGTGGGAAGAAAAGTACAGATGCAGGCAACAGCATCAAATAGTTAATATGAAGGTTATTATATTGTGAAAATTTCTTTCTTCTTTCACATAATGACAAAACAAGTCATTGTTGGAAAGTTCATGTTCCACATTTACAAATGATTAAGAAATAGAAGTTCATATAAAATCATATTCACTGTAGTGTTTCTTCTGCAATGATTTTCTCAGAAGTAGTTTTCCTCCCCATATAAACATTTCTCTACAATGTTATAGCCGCTCAAAACAACAGCTTTGAGCTTAAAATGGAGAAGGTTCTTGGGTACTTAACTTTCTTTTCTCTTCTTATCATTTCCAAAATCTATTCCCTCTATTATTTCCTTCCCATTTATTATTACACTTGCTCATGCACTGGTTCTTTCTACAATTTCACAATTCACAAACAGCATTTCTTCAGTTGTTCAAATCCATTCTTGCTTCATTACAGTGGGTGGATGGGTGAGAATGTGTGGGTGGAGGTTAGCAGGAGTGAAGCAAATTTTGTCTTTTCCTTTTACTTGTCTCATCTTTTCTGTTCTTTGTCTCTCATCCTTCCCTAAGTATCTTGAATTTATCTACTCTGATTCTCAATTTCTCCTCCTCTGGTTCCTTTTGGCTGTCTCCAGTCACTTTCATCCACTTCATAACACTAGAACTGCCTTGACATAAGTCACTAACAATCTGTTCCTGAACCAATCTCCTAGTCTTTTTCTCTCTTCTGATTTTCTCCCACAGTCTTTGACAAGATTTATCATTACATTCCATTTAGGCAATTTTCTCTTTTGTCTTTTCTCATTCTGTACTCATCTACTCTACCACCTCTATCCCACAGTTTTTCTTTGGTGGTTCTTCACATACTCCTTTGCTTTCTCTGACTCTTTTTTTCTTCTCTTCTCATTCACCATTCACACCCAGGGTTAAATATCCCCATTCAGTCATTAATTCAAATACATTCAATCTATTGACAAGTAGCTAGGTGACTCGGTGAATTAAGTACAGAATTAATCTTCCTAAATTCAAATCTGACCTCAGACATTTACTATCTGCGTTATCCTGGGCAAGTTACTTAATCCTGTTTGCCTCAGTTTCCTTGCCTGTAAAATTGGGTAGAGAAGAAAATGGCAATACATTCCAATATCTTTGACAAGAAAACCTCAAATGGAAACATGAAGAGTCAGACACAAATGAAAAACAACTGAAGGGGCGTCTAGGTGGCACAGTGGATAGAGCATGGGCCTTGAAGTCAGGAGTACCTGGCTTCAAATCCAACCTAGCCAAGTGGCCTTAGGCAAGCCACTTAACCCCATTGCCTTGAAAAAATATATAAAAAAAGAAAAACAACTGAAAACAAAAACAAATGTATAAACAAATGTTTAATCTTATATATATATATATATATATATATACACATACATACATACAAATAGATATAGATAGATTAGATCTATATCTGTCTATGTTATAGGGAAGCTAGATGACACAGTTAAGCACTATCCTGAAATCAGGAGGACTTGAGTTCAAATCTGACCTCAAAAACTTAATAGCTGTGCAACTCTGGTCAAGTCATTTAACCTTGTTTGACTCAGTTTCCTCACTTATAAAAAGGAGCTTGAGAATGAAATGGCAGGCTACTCCAATATCTTTGCCAAGAAAACCTCAAATGAAGTCACAGAGAGTTGAAGATGACTGAAATGACCCCACAACAAAAATTTATGTTATACAACTTCAAGATCAATATGCCAAAAGTCCTTTTTCACAAATATTTTCATGTCATTTGTCCATACATTAAACTGTAATCGAATGCTACATTTTCCCTCTATTTTGATGCTCAAATACTTTTTTGCTAATTGAACTACTTCAAAAAACATGTACTTAACATGGGTAGGGCAATTTTTTTTCTCCACAATTGGAGAGGTAAAAATTGAAAATTCCATTATGCTCTTAACAGCACAGTATAGTGACAGGTTATAGAATACAGTGGGTAGAATATTGAACTTGAGATCAAAGAAAAAAATCACTTCATATACTGCCTCTGACATTTACTATGTGTGTAACTATAGGGAAGTTATTTAATCATTCTGAGTCTTAGTTTCCTCATTTGTACAATGTAAGTAGTAATGTCTATAGTACTGACCTACACAAGGCACAAATGAGATAATTTATATGAATCTTTGCAAATTACTATTGTCTACATGCTGTCTCAAAATTCTTGGTACAGTTGTATACCCTATAAAAATGTTGTTTATTGTTATTATTATTGTTAGAGCTCCCTTTTCTTTTAAATTCTCTTTTCCAACCCTGCTCCTTAACACCACTAACAATCATTTTATTTTCCCTTCTTCCCAATTACATTTTTCTTCTTCAAAATGATCTAACTTATGTCCTTCTCTGATATTTGTTTAATATGCCCTGCAACTATTTCCATATAGGATAGTTGAAGCCTCTTCTTTCCTCCATTCTCTCTATAGGAATTCTGAATCAAATCCATAGCTGAGCCTTTCTGAGTTCTTGAATTTTAACCATAGCGACTTCTATCCCTTGATCTCTATGACAAGTTATAACATCCTTTATAAATGAGAAATCCTTCCTACTCAGAACATTCTTGGAATATTCTAAGGTCAATCTAAAACCAACTTCCCTAATTCACTTCCGTTTAATTCTAACTTCTACATAGCCCTTACTCCATAGGGAACTTACAATATGAAGTAGAGATGAAATAAAGGAACTCAACCAATCTCCTGTTATTGCCCAGAAATCAAATGGTTAGAGATGGAGATGCAAATCAATAACTAGAGCTTAGCAAGACTGTTACTCAGAAAAAGTAACTACTACTAAGGAAAACATAAAGGTTTACAAATGGTATTGTACATCTACATAGATTAACAAGTCAACTGAATGCACTGGTAAAGATCCTGGGCTCATCTCCCTAAAATAGCATTCTTTTGAATTGAATGAATGGAAGTTATAAGATACAACTCAGGAAAGAGTAAGAGTAGGTCGGGTTGGTATATCATGTGACATTTCTCTGATGAAAATATTTTGTTTTCCTGGTCAAGATCAAACCCTTTACGTGTGTCCTTGATGCTACTTCCTCCAAAACCATACTTCTAACAACATTCCCTCTTTTTATTCTCATTTTCAATCTTCCACTGGTTACTTTCCTGTCAACTTCAAGTATCCTCATGCCTGCCTTATTGGAAAAAAAAACCTTCTCTTGACTATATTTCCCTGAGGTATCACTCTATATTTCTCCTTTTCATAACCAAATTCCTGAAAAGAGTCATCAAGCCTACACTCATTGCCTCCTCAGACTCCTTTATGAAAACACTATCCTTCTTCAATCCTTGACATTCACCCTTGCATTTCCCAGCCCAACAGATGGAGAAGGTTAAGGCAGCAGAAGTCTCTATTCTGTTTTCCTGCCATCAGGAAAGGCAAAAGAAATAACTCTGGCCATTGAATGAATTTTCCCATGAATTTGTTGTTATTAATGTCTGCTATATTTTACAGTACTGCTAGTACTATAGTTTAGATGCATTAATGTCAAATAAGTTAGCTTGGAACCTTAGCCACCCCTTTACTACAAAAAATCTTTCTTACATTCAAACAAGTCATTTGCAAATGAACTTTTATAAAAACTATTATCATAAATTGGAATTATGTGAACAAGAAGTAAAAGGGTACAGATGATCTACCAGTTGTCCTTGGTCAACTTACTTAACATTCTGGTTCTCAATTTTGCAGAATAATAGATCTAAAGATGGAAATGACCTCAAATTATCTAATTCAACCCAAATACTTTGCAATTGAGGAAGAAGCAATAGTTTGTGAAAAGTCTTTCAAGTATTAAGATATCAGAGAAGGGATTTGAACTGTAGTTTCCCAATAGCATAGGCAGAATTCTTTTCCCAGACCTTCATCTGAAAAATAAAGTCATTGAAACTGGCAATTTCTGAGTTCAATTCAATTTCTGGAATTCTACAGAGCAGTGCTCTGCTGATAATAAGATATTAGAATGCTGAAGAAGTGAAGTGAAGTGCTGAATAAGAACCAGCAAAGGAGCAATCCAAAGAAACCATCACCACAATGGACAAAGAGAAAATGGTGCAAATATAGCAACATATAAACCCTCACATGAAATTCACCTTGTTTGCCTCCATCAAGCATCACAAACTAAAACTCAAACATCATGAGATGCAAAACCATGCCTAGAACATAAAACTTCAAAATTAATTAAAATTAAGCATGAAAGGAAAAAATCCAAATATTTTAATGAGCTTCAAATATACACTAAAAATGAAGACTTTGAAAACACTTCAGATTTTTAAGAGAAAACATCCTCAGTGATTAAATACTTCGGCACTTTGAAGTATCCATAATCTCATCTATGTGAGTACTCACTCCACTAGTTTAAAATTGCATACACCTTACCCTCTTGTCTTAAACAAGTCTTGACCATGTCATGCTATAAAAGGAATCATTAAGTGCAATGACTTTCCTCTGGTTCTTTTAATATTTCTTTCTAATTAAATCTTTTCCAATACACTATACAAACCCAACAAAACTCATTATTATGCTCTCTACAATATACAAAGCCTCCCAAACTGATGAAAACAATACCAAAAGTGACCAAGATTTGCATTGTATGCAACTTTATATTTCAGTAACATAATGTTTGTTTTGTGTACTCTCATTTGCTCTCAACTGCTCTCATATGCTCTCAACTGCTTCTCTCATTGGTGGACAACCTAAGATGGGGGCTGACTAAAAGGAACCAAAGAGGATGCATTTGCCAATATTATTATTTTCAATCCCTCACATGTATATTTTTTGATTATCTACCTGATAATTTGCTCTCAGAAAGCTAATTGTAAAACAATTACCTCCTTCTTCAAACCAAGAGTGCACTCTGCCCTTGTAGATACAAACTATATTGGGAAAGTGGTCCCAAGCTTATGATAAAATAGTAGTGAGCCAGACACACAGGTAAGAACACATCTATCAGAGGAGTAATAATTCATCACTCCTCATTGCTGGAAATCTTTTTCTTCCCTTGCGGAATCCTCACAAAGTTCCTTTTAAGTGTACCTTTCTTTAGGATTCCAAGACTTGGTACATCTAATAGAAGCTAGAGTTGAAAGATATTATTGATGGTACCAATGGTAATATTCTGCTTAGGCTGTCTTTTCTTAGTATATACACAACTTGTTCTTACAGTATCTCAATGTAGGGAAAATGTTGCTGAATCCATTAGACGCAACTGAGAACTCCAGATCTCCCAAGCTTTTGAAGGTCAGAAGTTTGGTACAATGATCAATGATGTGGTTAGGGACAGCTGTCCCCCAACATATTCTCCTCAGAAAATTTTTTTTCTTAGGAGTTCTTCTCTGCTGAGACTGATTCCGAACTGACTTACTGTTTTCTTATTTATCAGCCCAGAGGTGGGTTTGATTATTTCAGTCAATCACAATATATTTCCTGTATGAGATCAACAGCTTTTATCTAATGTTCCAAAGCCCCTATGGGCTTTATAAATATATTAAGCACTTATTCAAATACATTAAGTTCTTATTCATACCTAGCCTACTTTGAATGATATTGATTCAATGAAGAAGTCTAGTCCTGTGATAATAATTACATTAAAAAGGCTTGTGTTTATAATTTTAATAAGTTAGTCTCTTGATCTCCTATTAGATGTAGCAGTCTGGTTTTTTAGCTATTATTTTTCAATTTTCCCCCCCTTACATTTCTGATCATTCATGCAAAAAATATTATCCCAATATATCATTTCTTACATATCATCATCATCATCATCAATGACATGATACAATCTAGTTGCATTTTCTCTTTGTTGGGTAATATGAGTGATTCAAAATACTTTTTTAAAAAGATAGGTATGCTCCCCACAAAAGAACATTATGAGCAAAAGAAATGGGGTGAAATGATAAACACCAGACAAAGCAGATTGTGGCTCATGCATTGTCTGCCTGTTGTATCATGTATCTAGCAAAGAAAATATGACTGGCAAATGGGTTTTTGTGGGCCAGTAAACTTTTGTTATTTGGTTATATAACTCATTTTCAAGTAATAATTTAGATTTATAGGGTAACTTTCCTTTATAAAATGATAACTACAACTTTAAAGCTAACTTCAACTGACTGTCTTTCAGAAAACAATAGAAGTCTCTGCCTCCATTCACTGTAGTAGCTTTATAGCATTTCCTATATTTAAGAACTGGTATAGCCTAAATCCACTCCTATAACCCTTAAACAACTCTTTGAAGGCACCAATAAGCATCTTTTGTCCTTTAATCAAAGTCAACTGAGTTAGAAAATTAAAGTGAAAAGAGATCCTCTAGATTATTTATTCCAACCCCCTAATTTTATAGATGAAGAAATTAAGGTCCCAGAAAGGTTTATTGACTGCCTAAGTCATCAACTAGTAAGCAAACAAAGCTTATAGCCCAGGTATCTTGAGTTTCCATCAATTTTTTTTTCCAACATGCCATGTTGCCCCAATTGTGAAAGCAGAAGCACATCTAAGCTAAACCAAAATGGAAGAGGGGGAAAAAAGGAAGGGGAAAAGGAAAAGGATGTTGAGGGTAGGGGTAAAGTACAGAGAGAGATAATAGAATTTAATTTACAAAGGAAATAAATTTAGCTGTCAAGCAGTAAACAATTTACCTACTTTATGTGTTAACTTAGAAGAGGAAGAAAGAATCTAATGTGTCTCACTGAGCCAGGGAGTCTAAAGTGGGAATTTTAGTTGAGAATACTGTAATTACCCAAGTTAATAATACTTAATGCTCTCTTCTTTCAACTACTTTAGAACTTTCACCTAATTAATTTTCACAATACTCTTGTGACATGAGTACATATCAAATGCTATTTTAAATGGAAAAACCAAATTCAAAAAGTTATGATCTGACTAAAACTGAAGAGAGAAATTATAAATGAATATTATATTTCAAATTCCCTGCCAAAATAAGACAGCATTTTATAACCTATCTTATTGACTCTTTCAGATCTAGGATCTATCATTTATTACCTGTATAAGTGAATTCACAAATAAACTCTCTATACTTCTGTTTTCTCATCTTTCCTTGTACTACCTACCTCACAGGGCTATGGAAATGAAAATACTTTATAAACTTTGTAAAGACAGTACTACATAATCTGCTTGTCTTCCCATCTTTCTAACTAACTCTTGTAAAGTAGCCCTGAGGATAAATTTTCATTAGTGGAATTGGTCATGCTCTTTGTTTTTAATTCCGAAGAGCCAATATGCCCATAGGGTAATGGAGCTCCTTTTGAAATACTAATATGTAACTGGCACAGAGAGAGGTATCCATTAAGAGAAAAAAATCCATAACCTTCCTTCCCTAAAGGATACAATTTTTCACTTCTAGTTCCATCACATCTTCCATCTTCCAACAGGTATTTATTACTCAAACAGTCCATCATTGTCTAATAGCATACTGCTGAAGAAGAACATGGGATGATAGGAAATACATTCATTGCATTTAGGACTCAAAAGATCTAGAATTAGAAGTCCAACTTCCCACTAACAAGCTAGGATCTTGGGGAAGTTATTCAATTACTTCATATCTCGGTATCCTCTATCAAATAGAGTCCTGACTATCTCACAAAGTTGTTGTGAGGTCCAAATAATAAAATGTAAGAAATGTAAAGCATTTTTAATATTGTGTTTTTAAAAGCATAAAGAATTGTTAATTTACATGTACACTGGACTTTGAAGCTTTTCCAAATTATTTTTAAAAATTAATGGGTCTTGAAGATGTTTAGCTATATGACAGCAAATCATTGAAAATTCATTGCTACTTTATATGATTAATGTGTTTATCCATATATATCAAAACTTGGAAAAGAGATTCAAGAAATGCCTATAGAAAGTAAGGGATCAGTTTTCTAATCATTCATGTTTTTTGGAGCAGTGGGAAACAGAATACCCCTTTTCCACTCATTTTTGTTAAAAAATATTTCTAAATTGGGGTGGCTAGGTAGCACAGTGGATAGAGTATTGGCCCTGGAGTCAGGAGTACCTGAGTTCAAATCCAGCCTCAGACACTTAATAATTACCTAGCTGTGTGGCCTTGGGCAAGCAACTTAACTCCATTGCCTTGCAAAAACTAAAAAAAAAAAAACTATTTCTAAATTATATTATTTACTTTTAATATCTTTGACTGAATTGTCAATTGTACTCATTCATGATCATCATTGTGAATGCAATAAGATATATATATATATGTAATATAGAACATAGTTTTCATTGTTTTTCCTCCCAAAAAAAGAATTTTATATAAGTTAAGGGGAGTTATAGGTGTATTATTGAATACTTTGAGATAGCTGGGTTCAAAAATGCAATGATTTTCATATAGATTTTCTGGTGTAGAAGAAAGGATGCTCACAAGCTTAGCTCAATTCCTAACTAAACTCTTTAATAGAATATGTCATCAAACTACAAACTAAACTCTTTAATGGAATGTGTCATCAAACTACAAGAACTGCAGAGGGAAGAAAGAAAAGTAGAGTTTTCCCCTCCACACAGCTCCTAATCAGAGATTTGTCTGGAGTTAGGGTGGGAGGGAAGATGAGAACTAGGTAGGATTTCAAAACTAATCCAAAAAAGGATCACAGAAGGTTCCAGTTTCATGTAAACCAAATGGGAATTAAATTTAACAAATGTTTATTGAGCGTCTAATATATTAGGCCCTTTCCTATAAGAAAAATAATCATGGCCCCTGTCTTCATCTTTGAAACTCACAAAATGATGCATATTATCCAGGATTCCCATCAAGTTCTAAATTCTAAGACTCTATGATTCTGTTATTTAGGAAAATAAATGAAATTTCCTTCTATTCCTACCTTATCCCATCCTGCCTTTTATAGATGCTCAAAAATACCCAAAGTACCACAATGAGAGAAACTCTCCTAGGAATCTTAGACTTTATAGCTGTCCAGAAAAACATTTCTGGTCTTTCAAGATAATTCTGATCTCAAACTAACCCAATGTTATGAGAAATTCAAATATGGATTATGAATTTTTTAATTCAATTCAATAATGCTTTTCTGTTTTTGATGCAAAAGCCCTTTTCTGTTTCTAAGTGAAGTTTTTTCAAGTTAGATGCCAAAGGTTTTTTTTTAATAATTTCCTTAACAAGTCCTTTATTTTTTTCTAGCTTTTTAAAAAAGTTTTATTTTTAAAACAATGGCATTAAGTGGCTTGCCCAAGGCCACACAGCGAGGCAATTATTAAATGTCTGAGGTCAGATTTGAACTCAGATCCTCCTGACTCCAGGGCTGGTACTCTATCCATTGCACCACCTAGCTGCCCCCAATGCCACAGATTTAAGTTTTCCCACAAATGAGTTAAAAAAAACTCTGAGCTTGAGTTTAGAAATAAAATTGTCTCATAAAATATTATAATTGTTATCTCAGGATCACCTGAAAAGTTTGTGTTTTATCTTTGAAAAACAGACTAGCTGATCTGGACTGATCTTTAGCATCATCCTTGTCAATTAAAAGGATGGTCTTATCTAATCCCCAGACAGCTGTGAGTCTAAATCCCTGGGTCCCTATTAATGACCTTGGGATGAAGCTGGGACCTATAAATTCACAAAAACATTTCTTAGAGAGAAAGGTCTTTATCCTGTGTTTGTGCAAAGTCCACTTTCTTTAATGTAACCCAATCACAATCCCTTAACTTCATGAAGTTGTCAAATTCATGATCAATTATATGATTTTATGTTCAATTCTTTAGTCTATGCTTAAAGAAATGAGTTGCATCTTCAATTCTATGTCTTCAACATAAACTGAGACAATTCATTGACTTCTTTATTGATAGCTATATGCAACACTGTTAATAAATGTTATCTTGCTCAGAGAAGTGTATCTCAATTTACCCTTCTGTTAAATTTCATTTACAAAGGTAAATGTAACTACTAAAATAAACAAGGCATAATTGTTCCCTAGCAACTAAATGAATATTATCATTTTCATTCTATTTCATTCAAATTTTCATTCGATTAGGCAATAAGATGAAAAATAAAGTATTTGTTGAATCTCTCTTTATATATAAATCTCTCTGTCTATAAAGTCCTGTTAACATTTCATCAACCCTGCTCTTTCCTCCCCCAAAAGAAACCAAAAACTTTTATACTCTTGAGATTAATTAGTTAATTTTTAACTACTGGAAAGGTAGCAAACCAATCCCAAAACTTTTATCCATTAAGAACATGTGACCTTTTAGTACAAAGGACTGTGACTTACATATAGTAGCATTTGTTAAATGTTTTGTTGAATTGGTTTCTTGTGTCCAAGTAGCATCCTCTACTCTACTAAGTGTTGTCCAAAAACTAAACCAAACCATGATACACTTACCAACTCTTTGTTGTACAACAAACTTCAGTTGGTTTCTTTCTTTGGTCTATTGGAGTTTAGTTCAAAGATAGATTATGCATTTGCTGTGTATACTGCCTGGATACTAGATTGCAACACAATTCAACAGATTATACTATTTATTTTACATACTTGAAGTTAAAGTCTCTTGAACTCAGTATACAAATAATATGCAAATCTGTGTTTTGAGCCAAGATCTTGGCATTTTTCTCTTTACAAAAATGCAGTAAATATTCAAGAAAGAAAAGTCAGAAAGTATTTCCTTCTCTCCACTTCACTCTGCACTTTCAATAGGGTCCTGACCAGCTTGTAACTCAACTAAGCTTCAAAACTGTAGAAAAACTACTAGTTCAGTTAAATCACACTCGAAACCTATAAGAGTCATTCCAAATGATCTTTAATACCATTCTATAGATATACTACTAATGCAATCCATTTTGCACTATTTCAAGGTCAATTTAGAATCTTTTTTTCTTAATCTCATGGAATTTGACCCTCTCTGAGTCACTTTAAATACAAATGTTCTCACTTACCCTCCAGATGCATCTATATATCCTTTCTAGGGCAGCTAGGTGGTACAGTGGATAAAGCACTGGCCTTGGATTCAGGAGGAGCAGAATTCGAATGAGGCATCAATCACTTGCCACTTACTAGCTGTGTGACCTTGGGCAAGTCACTTAACCCTGATTGCCTTGCATCTAGGGCTGTCCCCAGTCATCCTGTTTCATATATGGCCACTAGACCCAAATGACTCTGGAGGAGAAAGTAAGGCTGCTGACTTAGCACAGCATCCCCCCTCATTCAAATCCAATTTACCTGCTTGTCATGGCATTACCTCCCTGATATCATGGTCTTCTTAAAAAATGAAGGACAAACATTATATAACCTTTCTAGAGAGAGTAAGGGGGGGGGGACTGTTTACTAAGGTTTCCTAAGTAGAATAACAGTGGTATTGTTGAAATGTGTCAGAATGACAACTCTGCAAAATTGAATCCTTTAATTTATCCATAGAAAGTAAATTACATGCCTCTTACACATAGCACCACTTCACAAGTCAAAAGGAGGGAGGCAGGAGCTCAGTCTTTATAAAGTCAGCAAGAAAATCAGAGTGAGATGAGTGGCACAACTGCCCCCTAGCAACCAAATACTTATTATCACCTCAATTCTCCAATAAGAATTTTCATTCTGTTAGGGAATGGGATGAAAAAGAAAGCATTTGTTGAATCTCTATATAAAGCTCTGTTAACATTTCAGTGATATTCTTGGCAACCCTGCTCTTCCCCATTCCCAGAAAAAAACAAAAACTTTTATACCTACAAGAGTTGTGAGAATATCCAGTCCATCCCTTCCTTTTTTTTTTCTTTGCACATGAGAAAACTAAGGACCAGAAAGGTAAAAGGAACTAGTCATATCACACAGCTAGCAAGTGGTAAGCCTATGGTTTAAAATTAAGCTTCTATACTCTTAACCTCATGTTTTCCATACATACAACATGCCAGTGCCTTACATTCACAAAGGACAAGGTAACACCTCGGAATCTTATATTTTGTTCTTATACAAGTAAGGTTTGGTCTGACTATGTTGATATGACTATTTAAGGTTTGTTCTGACTATGTTGATATGACTATTTAAGGTTTGTTCTGACTATGTTGATATGACTATTTAAATGGAAGAAATGAGTACCCCCTAAGAGGATGCATTATGGACATGAATGTCTCAGATAATAAGGGGAATCACCCCATTCCATCACTACTGTCTCCCACTATGCTTCCATATATTCTAACCTTAAATAGGATTCAGGATTGGAATGAAACTTTATACTTAGAAAGAGTCAGCATGATGCACTGGATAAATCAGAAGTTGAGAAGTCTGGAAATTCAGGGGACAAATCTTACCTCAAACATTTACTAGTTCTGTAACCATAAATAAGTTATATGATCTCTCTGTGCTTTAGTTCCTTTACAAGTCATCTCTTGCAGCTCGAAATATATGATCCTGTGAACTTTTACCTTCCAATAACTCATTTTCTAATATCAATATCTTTGGACTGTGTTGGAGCAAGGCAAAGCATATGTCACAGCAGTTATAGAACTTCCTCTCATTTAATGTGATTAGGAATATGCAGAGGTATAAAGTTAAGAATAATAAAAGAACATCATCTCTCATAAAGATAGAAAAATTCTAATTAATACTCAATTGAATTGCATAGTAACAAAATGGAGATTAGTGCTCTAGTGAACTGAAATTTCTATTTAATATGCAGTCAGCCTCTTCATAGGACATGGAGACTGATGAAATCTTTTTCCTGAATTGTGGTTTCTTTTCACTCTCAAAATAAACTATGACTAGAGGTCAAGTACATTTCACCTCTTAGATCAAAACAGCAGTTTCATGAGCCAAAAACACAAGTAAATAGGTTAACAACCTAACCTTATGCTCTTTAACTCACCTTTTTGGCAGTTGTCATTACAGTATGTCAACAGACTTACTGCCCATTTTTTGATCCTTCACTGCTAAAATACATGTTTTATATGTAGATACATATAAATATGAAAAGTATGTTTGGTGTGTATATATATATATGTACATAGACACACTTATGCAAATTAGTGTATTACAGTTTTTATTTTTAATATTATCTTTTTCCCAATAGTGTGTAAAAATCCATTTTTATCATTCATTTTTAATTTGCATTTCAAATTCCTTCTCTCCTCTCCTTGAGATGGTAAGTAATTCAATATTAGTTACACATGTGTAATCTTGCAAAATTTATTTCTATATTAGTCCAATTGTGAAAGAAAACACAGACCAAAATAGGCATACACAATTAAGAAAACAATAGTAATGTTTCAATCTGCACTGTGACTATCTGTTCTTTCTTTAGAGATAGATATCATCATACATTCTTTTAAAGAGATTTATGAAATATGCTTTCCTTTTCCTCAAAAAGGCTTCAGGTGACCAGTTTTTAAGTGCATATATTCAGAGCTTCTTATCTTCTGGTTTCAAAAACATATCATGTCTAAAGAATTATGTTTGCCCATTAAGGATAGAAAATCTGTCTTATTTGTATTTTAATTGCCTCAGAGTTTATTGCTTGTATAAAATGGGTGCTTAATAAATAATAAATAACTGATAGAATAAATGTACAACTGTACTTCCATAGATTCCCTTAATCATGATAGAAATATGATTACTTTAATATTATGACTATAATCTCTGAGATAATATTTGTAAAGCACTTAGCATGGTGTCTGTCAAATAGTAGATAAGATATATGTGTATTCTCTCCCTCCCTCCCTCTCCCTCATTGGACTCCCTGAAAAGATGAGTTATGGGAAGAGGGATAAGAACTGGATCTGTAATTTCATTGATGTAGGAAACTCTCAGATAAGAAAACTCCCTCTACAAAAGTAGATTGGTACTTTAACTGCACCCTGTATCTTTGGAGTGTTCCCTAGAGCACTGAAGAGTGTGACTTGACCAAAATTATAGTCACTAGGAGGCAGTATTTAGTCCATTTCTTCCCAACTCTTAAGACCAGCTATCTATGCACTTCAGCAGGCTATTTCTACAGAAGAAATATATCTTTAAGACTATATTATTTTTCAAGAAATCAAAGGAATTAGAATAAGGAAGGAAGAGATAAAACTCTCACCCTTTGCAGATGACATGATGGTATACCTAGAGAATCCCCAAAAATTCATCTAAAAAACTACCAGAAATAATTAGCAACTTTAGCAAAGTCGCAGGATATAAAAATAAACTCTCATTAATCCTCAACATTTCTATATATGACTAGCAAGATGCAGCAGAAAGAGCTAGAGAAAGGAATCCCATTCAAAGTAACTTCAGATAATATAAAATACCTGGGAGTCTACCTGTCAAGGCAGACTCAGAAACTTTTTGAAAACAATTACAAAACACTTCTCACACAAATAAAAACAGACTTAAATAACTGAGAAAATATCAACTGCTTATGGATAGGCCAAGCAAATATAATAAAAATAACAATTCTATCAAATTAAACTACTTGTTTAGTGCCCTGTCAATCAAAATTCCAAAAAGAATTACTTTAATGAGTTAGAAAAAATTGTAAGTAAATTGATATAAAGAAATAAAAAGTCAAGAATCTCCAGAGATTTAATGGGGAAAAGGTGCAAAAAGAAAGTGGCTTAGCCCTACCAGATCTATTATATTATATTATAAAGCATCAGTCATCAAAACTGTCTGGTACTGGCTAAGAAATAAGGTGGTGGATCAGTGGAATAGACTGGGTGCAATAGAAGGAAATGATTATAGTAATCTGCTGTTTGATAAACCCAAAGAGTCCAGCTATTGGGATAAAACTCTCTGATAAAAGCTGTTGGGAAAATTAGAAGTTAGCATGGAAGAAACTTAGATTACACCAACACCTCACACCTTATACCAAGATAAAATAAAAATGGATACAGGATTTAGACATAAAAAACAATATTATAAGCAAACTAGAAGACCAAGGAATAGTTTATCTCTCAGATCTATGGAAAGAGAAGCAATTTATGACCAAGAAAGAGATGGAGAACACCATTAAAAATAAACTAGATAATTTTCATTACATCAAATTAGAAAGCTTTTGCACAGACAAAACCACTATAACCAAGATCAAAAGAAATATAGTAAATTAGGAAGCAATTTTTATGACTAGTGTTTCTGACAAAGGACTCATCTCTAAAATATACAGAAAACTGAGTCAATTAAAAAAAAGACAAGCCATTCCCCAATTGACAAATTATCAAAGGATATGCAAAGGCAATTTACAGATGAGGAAATCAAATTAATCCATAGTCATATGAAAAATTGCTCTGAATCATTACTTATTAGAGAAATGCAAATTAAAATATCTCTGAGGTACCACCTCACACCTCTCAGACTGGCCAATATGACCAGAAAGGACAATGATCAATGTTGCAAGGGATGTGGGAAATCTGGGACATTAATACATTGTTGGTGGAGCTATGAACTCATCCAACCTTTCTGGGAGAGCAATTTAGAATTATGCCCAAAAGACAACAAAAATGTGCATACCCTTTGATCCAGCAATACTACTACTGGGTCTATGCCCTGAAGAGATTATGAAAAAGGGTAAAAACATCACAGCTCTCTTTGTGATGGCAAAGAAATGGAAACTGAGGGAATGTCCATAAATTGGGGAATAGCTTAACAAACTGTGGTATATGTATGTTATGGAACCATATTGTACCATTAGAAACCAGGAGGGATGGGAATTCAGGGAAGCCGGGAAGGATCTGCATGAACTGATGCTGAGTGATAAGCAAAACCAGAAGAACACTGTACACCCTAACAGCAACATGAGAGTGATGATCAACCTTAATGGACTTGCTCATATCAACAGGGCAACAATCAGGCACAATTTTGGGCTATCTGTGATGGAGAATGCCATCTATATCCTGAGAGAGAATTGTGGAGTTAGAACAAAGACCAAAGACTTTCTATCTTTGATTTTTTTAAAAAATTGTCTTATATAGTTTTGCTTTATCTCATACTATATGTTTCTTCCTTGAGGATAAGATTTCTCTCTCATCACATTCAGCTTAGATCAATGCATACTATGGGAATGATGTAAAAACGAACTACCTTCTGTGGGGGGTGGGGGAAAGGAAGAAAGATTGGGGGAAAATTGCAAAACTCAAAATAAATAAAACCTTTCTAAAATTAAAAAAGACTATATTATTTTTCAATCTAATCCAGAATTCTAATATATAAGTATGGTGGGGAAAAGAGAAATAAAAATGATGGCATAGAAAATCAAAAATTTCAACTAATCATGACAAAATTTGCTTTTGGGTAACATCTGGAACAGAAGACAGAAGTATTGTCACAAAGGAAATTCTTTAAATTAGCAAGTAACACTACCCTAAAAACATCAGGATTCTGACAAGGTAAATGATTAATGGAGAGGGAAGAATAAAGAAGTGCAAAACTGAGGAAACAGGCACAGTCTAAGAGGTTGTGACAAATACATAGAGAATTAGAATTAAAGATCAAGCAATACATTTTGAACAGGATCCTGAAAAGGATGTGATTGGTTCCCAGAGAAAGTAAGCATATGAATAAAAGTAATGTAACCAATACTTAAAAGATAAACAGTAATGTATTATTGATCTTAAAAGAAAGAACATGTAACAACACATAAAAATAGTTATGACAAGAAGAAAGAAAAATATGAATGGAGATTTTAGCAGAGTAATTGTTAATGTAGTAGAGTTTTTTAGAAAACTTTAAAATATCAAAATTAAATGAGTATGCAAGATGTTATTCCTCCAAAATGAGTGTACTTTACATAAATCATCCATACAAATTTATCTGATTTTTTATAGTCAGATTATGTGTATGCTTCTGTGTTGATAGAAAGGTCTAAGAAAAAATCCCCAAAAGTAGAGATTTAGGGGGAAGGTTTTTCCAGTCCTTATTGTTACATATCCTAAATTTTATAAATGAGGCATATATATTTTCATGTTTGAAAAATTAAATGATTTTAGAACAAGAAAGGATGCTTTAAATAATGAATTTTTCTTAAATTACTCTGCTGTTCCAAAAAGTTTCTTGGCCCACTATAGCTTCAAAAATTTTATAGAAATTTCACATCCCTGCTACCTACCAGTGGAAATAACTAGGCAGAACAGATTCTTTCATCTGCTGATAACGCATCTGTCAATAGATTTTCTTTACTTTAGTTATGGTATATGCTTCCTCCTCTCATGCACTTAGAAATGACAGCCAGAGAAAAATGCTATATCTCTTGCCATCTGGATTATCCCATTTTCTTCATGCTCTCTTCCCTTCAAATATTATAAAAGATTATAGATTTTTACATCATTTCCTGTAAGGTTATAAAATTGAATAATATAGCAGCAAAAAAAGAACAAGAGAAGCAATGTGGAACCACTGAATAAGCACTGAAGGAAGAATCTAGAGACCTAAAGTCTAGTCCTGGTTCTGATGCCAAGGATGTGACTTTTGGTACTTTATGAAACTGAGAAGTTATCTTAGTAAGGATAGAAAGCCCTAAAGAATGAGATTCTCAAACACAAGAAGAAGTATTTCTGATGGAGAAGGAAAGCAGACCTACAAAAGGAACTTATTAATCTTTATTTTTATATTTTTTTTAGGTTTTTTGCAAGGCAATGGGGTTAAGTGGCTTGCCCAAGGCCACACAGCTAGGTAATTATTAAGTGTCTGAGGCTGGATTTGAACTCAGGTACTCCTGACTCCAGGGCCAATACTCTATCCACTGTGCCACCTAACTACCCCTGAGATTGACCTTATATGATTCAACAGAGTGGCTAGGTGGTGCAGTGCATAGAGCACCAGTCCTGGAGTCAGGAGTCCCTGAGTTCAAATCTGGCCTCATACACTTAATAATTACCTAGCTATAGGGCAGCTAAGTGGCATAGTGGATAAAGCACTGGCCCTGGAGTCAGGAGTACGTGGGTTCAAATCCAGTCTCAGACACTTAATAATTACCTAGCTGTGTGGCCTTGGGCAAGCCACTTAACCCCGTTTGCCTTACAAAAACCTAAATAAATAAAAAATAGGGAATTCAAACCAATGATAAGAAAGGTAATATAGGAAAAGGATCCACCTACCTTCAATGAGACCAAGTAACTGAATTCTGATTAATCCCATTCTTCTATACATAAAAGGAATGACATGTGTAATACTAGGCTCTATTTATTATATCTGAGAGCTTATGTCATATAGAAGAGCTGCCATAGAACAGTTCTCTTTCATAAATAATACAATTTAATCAAAAGCAGGGGAGGAAAGAAGAATGTAATATGAGAATGAAAGACTCAACATTTTTATTTTTATTCTCAACAAAATGCTTAAAAACATGAATAATAGAATGGTTTATGAATTAAATTAAAAGGGGAAAAATGATTACAAAAAGTAAGTATCTTTTCATTAGGAATAAGTTCACAGGCAATCTCACTTCCTTTACTGATAGGGTTACTAAACTTTTAGATCAAAGGAAAGTTGCAATTTCTTATATCTAGACTTAAGGAAAAAAATTTGGAAATGTCTCCCACATTGTTCTTGTGGAAATATGGAGAGTTATGGAATGGATGGTAATGTTATTTAGTCAATTAGTCATGTCCAAATTTTCCTGACTTCATTTGAGATTTTCTTGGTAGAAATACTGGAGTGGTTTGTCACTTCTCTCTCTAGCTCATTTTACAAATGAGGAAACTTGGGCAAACAGTGATAAGTGACCTATCCAGGGTTACAAAGCTACCATTATTTAGACTCATAATTTCCTAGATGACCAACCAAAACCCAAAAGTCACCAAGAATGAGTTAATGTCAACTTGAAAAGATTCTCAATTGAGAATTCCAGAAATTTGTCCTTTGGTCCCTATAATGTGCATTTGAACTATGATTTGAACTATGAACAGTGATTTGAACTATGATTTGAAAAAAAAAGACATGCTTAGGGTTATAAATGTTGAGCCCATATCAGCTTGCTTTCTCTCAGGGGGAGCAGGGAGGGACAGGAGGAAGGGAGAAAAATATATAACTCAAAACCTTGCCAAAAAAAAAAGAATGGAAAAACTACTATTGCATGGTAGTTGGAAAAACAAATAAATTTTTTTAAAAAAAGACATGCTTAGCAAATTTACAGATGACATGAAATGAGAAATAGATGATATGTCAGATGAAAAAGTCAAGATCCAAAAGTAACTCAACAGACTAAAAAAAATAAAATCTGCCATGAAATTTAATAAGTACAGAAGTTAACTTGATATAATATTGAAATAGTTAATTATTTCTTTGTTCTTTTCTCATACTGTCATCAAGGTATTTTCAAGTTGAGATGCTTTTGGTATCCTCACCATGGAAATTGATTTGTATTTATTAAATTTCTTTTGGAAATCATGAGTTATTGTCAATGCCTTTCCTTTAATAACTGCCCATTCTTTAGTATTAACATCTTGTTTAAATAGATCACACTAGAGTTGCCTCAATTACATATTATATATTATTATTTTTATTCATTCAGATAATTATACAATAGTATAAAGTGATCTTGAAACTTCTCAGGCTTTGCCAGGAGGGCATAAGTTCTGACATATTGAAAAATACAAGAAATTGTACAATTCCTTTCAGCTCTAACAATATGAACCTGGTCATAGACTATTTCCAAAGACCAGCCTACCTAGTTATAGAATGGTTGCTTTTTTAGAGTTGTGGAAAAAGGAAAAGAAGGTTTTAAGAATTTTAAAGAATTTTAGACTATTTATAAATATTAACTTGTTGTTACTCTAAAACACCAGCCTTGCCTGATGACCAAAAAGAAGACATATTATTGAAAGAAATAGATAAAAAAAGAAAGAAATAGATCATACCAATTTTGATATTTTTGCTTATAAAGACAAAATGCAAAAGCTAATTGAAAGGATGGTTTGCAAGATATCCAGAGAGTGTCCAATAAAAGAGTTGGTAGAATTAATTTTGTCATCTGTCCAAAGAAAGCAAACAAGCTTCATAAAACATGTAACCTTGTGATATATTGCAATGTTCATGATAAATATTTGCAAAATCACTGACACCTGTTAAAAGTAAGAAAATATAGAGACATTTTTTAAATAAATTGATAAGATCCTCAAATAAATTATTAAATACCCTAATAATCAGTTCATTATATACAAAGATGGATATGAAGAGAATAATCAAAATATATTGGAAGAGATCAACTACAGAAAGGCAGAAATAGTGAATACATCTTCCTCAGACCACAATGCAATAAAAGTCATATGCAATACTGGGCCAAGGAGATATAGACCCAGAACAAATTGGAAACTGAATAACCTCATTTTAAAAAATGAGTGGACCAAAAAACAAATTGTAGAAAGAATTAACCATTTTATCCTAGATAATGATAATAATGAAACAACAGACCAAAACCTATGGGATTCATTCAAAGCAACTCTCAGGGGATATATTATAGCTCTAAATGCTTATATGAATAAACTGGAAAAAGAGGAAATCAATGAACTAAACATGAAACTAAAAAAATTAGAGAAAGAACAAATCAAAAATCCCCAATCAAATACCAAATTAGAAAGTCTAAAAATTAAAGGAGAAATTAATAAAATCAAAAGCAAAAAAACTATTGAATTAATAAATAAAACCAAAAGTTGGTATTATGAAAAAACCAATAAAATTGATAAACCTCTGGTCAATTTGATTAAAAAAAAGAAAGAAGAAAACTATATTGCTAGTATTATAAATGAAAAAGGTGAACTCACCACCAATGAGGAGGAAATTAAAGTAATAATTCAAAATTATTTTGCCCAACTCTATGCCAATAAATTTGATAATCTAAGTGAAATGGATGAATATTTACAAAAATATAAGTTGCCCAGGTGAAATGAAGAAGAGATTAAATACCTAAACAACCCTATCTCAGAAAAGGAGATTCAACAAGCCATTATTGAACTCCCTAAAAAAATCTCCAGGGCCTGATGGATTCATAAGTGAATTCTACTAAACATTTAAGGAACAATTGGTTCCAATCCTATATAAACTCTTTGCAAAAATAGGGAAAGATGGAACTCTGCCTAACTCTTTCTATGAAACCAATATAGTACTGTTACCTAAATCAGGAAGAGTTAAGAGAGAAAGAAAATTATAGACCTATTTCCCTGATGAATATGGATGCAAAAATCCTAAATAAAATCTTAGCAAAACGACTACAAGTCATCACTAGGATAATACATTATGATCAAGTAGGATTTATTCCAGGAATGCAGGGTTGGTTCAGTATTAGGAAAACTGTTAGTATACGCAATTATATCACCAACAAACCTATCAGAAATCATATGATCATATCAATAGATGCTGAAAAAGCTTTTGACAAATACAGCATCTGTTCCCACTAAAAAACACTGGAGAGTGTAGGAATAAATGGACTGTTCCTTAAAATAATTAGCAGTATCTATCTGAAACCATCAACAAGCATTATATTCAATGGGGAGAGGCTAGAGGCATTCCCAATAAGATCAGGGGTGAAACAAGGGTGCCCATTATCACCACTACTATTCAATATTATATTAGAAATGTTAGCATCAGCAATTAGAGAAGAAAAAGAAATTGAAGGAATTAGAATTGGGAAGGAAGAGACAAAACTCTCACTCTTCGCAGATGACATGATGGTCTACCTAGAGAATCCCAAGAAATCATCTAAAAAACTACTGGAAACAATTAGCAATTTTAGCAAAGTTGCAGGTTATAAAATAAACCCTCATAAATCCTCAACTTTTCTATATATATCTAGCAAGAAACAGCAGGAAGAGCTAGAAAGAGAAATCCCATTCAAAGTAACCTCAGACAGTGTAAAATATTTGGGAGTCTATTTGCCAAGACAGACTCAGAATCTTTTTGAAAACAATTATAAAACACTTCTCACACAAATTAAGTCAGATTTAAATAACTGGGCAAATATCAACTGCTCATGGATAGGGAGAGCTAATATAATAAAAATGACAATTCTACCAAAACTAAACTATCTGTTTAATGCCCTACCAATCAAAATTCCAAAAAAATTACATTAGAGTTAGAAAAAATTGTAAGTAAATTCATATGAAGAAATAAAAAGTCAAGAATTGCCAGGAGCTTAATGAAAAAAAAAAGTGCAAATGAAGGTGGCTTAGCACTACCCGATCTAAAATCATATTAAAAAGCATCAGTCATCAAAACTGTTTGGTATTGGCTAAGAAATAGAGTGGTGGACTAGTGGAATAGACTAGGTGTAAAAGCAGGAGAGGATTATAGTAATCTGCTGTTTGATAAACCCAAAGATTCTGTCCATTAAGGATAAAAACTCCCTCTTTGATAAAAACTGCTGGGATAATTGGAAGTTAGTATGGAAGAAACTTAGATTAGACCAACACCTCACACCCTTTACCAAGATAAGATCCAAATGGTTACAGGACATAGACATAAAAAACAATACTATAAGCAAATTAGAAGATCAAGGACTAGTCTACCTGTCAGATCTATGGAAAGGGGAACAGTTTATTACTAAGGAAGAGTTGGAGAACATCACCAAAAACCAATTAGATGATTTCAATTACATTAGCTTTTGCACAGATAAAACCAATGTAATCAAGATCAAAAGAAATATAGTAAATTGGGAAACAATCTTTACAACTAATGATTCTGACAAAGGACTCATTTCTAAAATATACAGAGAACTCAGTCATATTTTTAAAACAAAAAGCCATTCCCCAATTGACAAATGGTCAAAGGATATGCAAAGGCAATTTACAGAAGAGGAGATCAAAGCAATCCATAGCCATATGAAAAAATGCTCGAAATCATTAATTATTAGAGAAATGCAAATTAGAGCTTGTCTGAGATACCACCTCACACCTCTCAGATTGGCCAGTATGACCAGGAAGGATAATGATCATTGTTGGAAGGGATGTGGGAAATCTGAGACACTATTACACTGTTGGTGGAGCTGTGAACTCATCCAACCCTTCTGGAGAGCTATTTGGAACTATGCCCAAAGGGCAGCAAAAATGTGCATACCCTTTGACCCAGCAATACCACTACTGGGTCTATACCCTGAAGAGATGTGGAAAAAGGGTAAAAACATTACTTGTACAAAAATATTTATAGCAGCCCTGTTTATGGTGGCAAAGAATTGGAAATCCAGTAAATGTCCATCAATTGGGGAATGGCTTAGCAAACTGTGGTATATGTATGTCATGGAACACTATTGTTCTATTAGAAACCAGGAGGGACGGGATTTCAGGGAAACCTGGAGGGATTTGCATGAACTGATGCTGAATGAGATGAGCAGAACCAGAAAAACACTGTACACCCTAACAGCAACATGGGAGTGATGTTCAACCTTGAAGGACTTGCTCATTCCATCAGTGCTACAATTGGGAACAATTTTGGGCTGTCTGCAAAGGAGAGTACCATGTGTATCCAGATAAGGAGCTGTGGAGTTTGAACAAAGTACAAGGACTATTCCCTTTAATTTAGAAAAAAACCAGGTATCTTATTGTCTGATCTTGTTACCTCTGAGAATTCTGAGCTCTTTAAGGATATGATTTCTCTCTCATCATACCCAATTTGGATCAAGGTACAACATGGAAACAAAGTAAAGACTGACAGAGTGCTATCTGTGGGGTGGGGTGGGGGGAGGGAAGCAAGACTGGGGGAAATTGCAAAACTCAAATAATATCTTTAATAAAAATAAATTTAAAAAAATATATTGGAAGAGGTGGTTCATAAAAAATAAAAATGGCTAAAGCCTTCTATTTAGTGTGAACTGCTCAGAAGCACTGAACTATTAAGAATACTTCCTTTGAGAAGAGATTTGAGAAGCACTGGACAAGTGGAATTTAGTATAATGTAACTAAAAGTGAATTTATTGATACAAGTTGCACTTATGAGTGTACTATTTATTATGATCCATCAACTTGTTAGAGCAAAAGTGAAAAGCAATACAAAATCATATGAATTAATAAAAAGAAAAATATAGAGTACAATTGAGGCAAATTCAACCTTATCTATTCAGACAAAATGTTGATGCCAAAAGATGGATAGTGATCAAAGAACAGACACTGACAAAAACTCTGATGATTTCCAAAAGATATTTAATCAACATAAATTAGTCACTGCAATGAGAACACCAAAAGATCTCCAAACACCTCCATGAGAATACACCTTAAAAAAGTTATAAAAAGGGAACATAACATAAAAACATAAGAACATAAAAAGAAAACTTTTCTAAATACTATTCTAAAGAACACTATTTTGCAAACACACAATTGACTGTCTTAAAAATTGATTAAGGATATTAAATGCAGCATTAGAAATTCTTCTCCAAAAGGGCAATTATTGACTTTTTCAAAAAAAACAACTTTCAGTTGTTTATTAGATCAATAGTTTTCTTTCTTTCAATTTGATTCATCTCTCCCTTGATCTTCATAATTTCTAATTCGGTATTTTATTGGGGGTCTTTCATTTGTTCTTTTTCTAACTTTTTTTAGTTGCATACCCAATTCATTGACCTCCTTTTTCTCTATTTTATTTGTATAAGCATTTAGACATATGAAGATTCCCCTTAAAACTGACTAGGCTGCATCCCATAAATTGTGGGATGATTATCTCATCATTATTATTTTCTTGGATATAATTATTGGTTATTGCTATGATTGGTTGTTTGATCCACTCATTTAAAATTAAGTTATTTAGTTTCCAATTAGTTTTTAGTTTAATTTTCTGTAACCCTTTATTACATGTAATTTTTATTGTATCATGGTCTGAGAAGTGTGTATTTATTATTTCTGCTTTTCTACAATTGATTAAGAGGATTTTATGCCCTAGTACATGGTCAATTTTGGTATTGGTGCCATGTACTGCAGGGGGGAAATGTATACTCTTTTCCATTCCCATTAAGTTTTCTCCAGAGGTCTATCATATCTAAATTTTCTAAGATATCATATGCCCTCTTAACTTCCTTCTTGTTTAGATTTATCTAGTCCTAAGAGAAGGAGGCTGAGGTCCCCCATTATTAAAGTTTTGCTGTCTATGTCTCCTTGTAATTCACTCAACTTTTCCTCTAAGAATTTGGATGCTATACCATTAAGTGCATACCTGTTTAATAACAATATAGCTTCATTACATATGGTGTCTTTTAAGAAGATGTAGTTTTCTTCCTTATATCTTTTTATGAGATCTACTTTTACTTTATTTGAGATCAGAATGGCTACCTCTGATTTTTTTACATCAACTGAAGTAAATTTTGCTCCATCCTTTTCCCTTTTCACTATGCACATCTCTCTACTTCAAATATATTTTTTATAAACAACATATTGTAGGATTTTGGTTTTTAATCCATTCTACCATCTGTTTTTATAGGACAGTTCATCCCATTCGCATTTACTGTTAGGATTACTAATTCTGCATTTCCCTCCATGCTGTCTTTCCCCTTTAAATTTTTCTCTTTCCCTTCCCCTTTTTCCTTCTCATCAGTTTTGCTCCCTTTTCCCTTTTAACTTTTCTTTTAAAATTCAACTTACAGTTTATTTTCACTTATACCTTTACCTTCCCTGTTTTCACTACCTTCTTCCCTTATATTTTCCTTCCCTCTGTAGAATAGGATAGATTTTTAAATATTTATTAATTAAATTTATATTCCCTCACTGGGCCAAATCTATTGAATAGAATGTACTCAGTGTTCACACCCTCCCTTCTTTCCCTCTAAAATTATAAAATTTTCTGCCTCTTCACCTGGTGTTATTTATCACTCAGGTATCATCAGTCACAGTTTGACTAATTGATTGCTTGATAAGCTCAAATTGTTATCAAAGTACCATCACATATTGATTGATTGATTGATTGATAAGCAGCATTGCCTCAAAGTCTCTAAGTATCCTCCCCTCTTCTGTTTCATTAGTGCACTTTTCATAAGTCTTGAATTACATTAAATTATAATCATTTTTTCCTTACCCTTTTCAAGTGCCCTCCAAGGACACACAATCCTAATGAGCCAAAGTATCATCCAAAGCCAAATCATTTTATGAACTATTTACACCCTCCCCCAAGCCTATTTTCTCCCACACTTTATCTCCCCTCCCAACTCAGTATACTTAACTCCTTCTTCAGTGAAGTATGGATTGAGTCAAACTCTGATTTAATTAACTATAAGAATCTTAAAGGGCTCTAAGCACTGGAAGGCTCTGAAGGTCTCACTTGAAAACTTTACAAATGATTGTAAGTTATGGGAGGCTTTGACTCAGGACCACCCAGCTTATGATGCCCTCAACAGCAGAACTGAAGTGGGTCAAAGGATACTGAGAAACAAGTTTAGAGTTAATACCCCTCCTTTTCATCAGGGCTTTTTGTCTCAAACATAGTGATGTCAGATCACTTCTTCAATGGAGAAACAAGACCCAACTCTTCCCATATCCTCTAAGTCTAATCTCTTCAATTATATCTGACCCTTCTAAGAGAAGTAAAATTCTCAAGAGTTAGAAGTATTTTATCTTCTTTTTTAAGGCTGTATACAATTGGATGGTCTCGAATCACATTTGTTTTGTTTTTTCCTTCTTTTCATTTATCTTTTTATGCATCTCTTGAATTGTGTATTTGGCAATTTAATTCTCTGTTTAGTTCTGGTCTTTATGTCAGGAAATTCTAGAAGTCCTCTATTTCTTTGAACATCCATCTTTTCTCCTGACAGTATAGGTTGAATTTTTCAAGATAGTAAATTCTTGATTGTAATCGCAGGTTCTTTGCTCTCCGATATCTAGTATTCAAAGTCCTACAGTCCTTCAGTGTTGAAGCTGATAGGTCCTGTGTAAATCTGATTGTGTTTCCATTGTATTTAAAGTGTTTCCTTTTTGCTGTTCACAGTATTTTCTCCTTTATTTGAGAGTTCTGGAATTTGGCTATAATAGTCCTTGGGGATTTTATCCTGGGGTTTCTGGAGGTGGTTCTGTGTATTCTTTCAATGATTATATTGTCTTCTTGTTCTAGCAGATTTGGACAGTTTTCCCTGATTTTTTTCCTGCATGAAGTTTGTCAGGTTCCTTTTTGATCTAGGCTTTTTGGTACTTTGATGATTCATAGATTATCTATCCTGGATCTATTTTCCAGGTCATTTATTTTTCCTAAAAGTTAGTACTTTACATTTTCTTCAATTTTTTTCAACCTTTTTTATTTTATTTGATGGAATCTTGTAATCTCATAGATTCATTGGTTTCCTATTTACTCAATTCTAATTTTAGGGTTTTACTTTCTTCATTTACTTTTTGTGTTTCCTTTAAAAGGTGTTGAATTCTCTGGTCCATTTTTCATAATTTTCTTGCATGACTCTCATTTCTTTTTTCCATTTTTCTTCTTCCTCTCTTCTTTGGTTTTTAAATTTTTTTAAGCTCTTCTACTATCTTTCAGATATGAGTCTAATTCTTAGACTGTTTTGAGACTTCCCCTGTAAGTGATTTTTCACTGATTTCTTCTTCCTACATAGCACTGTTATCATCTTTATCTGCAAAGTAGTTTTCTATAATGAGTACTCTTTTAGCTTTTTGCTCATCTTTGATATTTTAGCTCTGCTCCTGGGGTATAGCAAATATAGATTGAAGCTTTTTATTTTTTTGATGGGGCTGGGGTCTGATCCCTGGCTTGTCTTTGGCCAAGATGTTACCTATGCAGTCCAGGCCTTGCTGTTCTGACTTAGCTGTGGTTTGTTCCCAACCCAATCCTGTCCTTCACCCTGGTGTTCCCAGGGTTCAGACTTTGTTTAGGGTTGGAATTCTCCCTGCTGGCTTGCTATCTAGTTGCCAGGACCTCTGCTGTTGTCAAGCTGTCAGAATCTGGACTGCACTGTGGCTAAAAGCCTCCCACTGGCTTTTCTGCTCTCCTGCCTCCTGGGCTTTACTTCCCCTTTTCCCTCGAAGAAATAGACCTTCCCTAAAGATCATCCACGATGTTTACCACTGAAAATTTCTTTGAATCTTCTCTTTTTCTTGGTGGGATCTGTAGCTTGAATGTCAGTTCAGAGGCTTCATTTATCTTTGGTAGAGAAAAGCTCTGGGAACATGTTAGCTTCATGCTTCACCTTGGCTCCACCCCAGAAGTCCACTTGCTGATATATTTAACCAAATACATGAGATTAATCTTTTAATTCAAGGTACCAAAGTTAACATTATAAATTCTTACCAAAAATATTCCAAGCCCCCCCCCTTTTAGTTATGCTACTGACAGGAAGAGGAGAGTAGAAGTTCACATCCTTCCAAATTTTAAATAACCAAGATGAATTAAGATTATCTGTCAGTTTCTTTGAAAATAGAAATCTGCAAACACTTGGAAACATTTCAGAACTATCAAGTTGAACCACAGATTCACAGTCTTTCTTCTTTTATATAAGATGTATCAAAGATGTTGACTTATCCAAAGATGGACTCATTGATTTTAAGAGGCAAAAAAAAAAATCTTATTATAGTTAGAGTGTACATAAAAATGCCTTAGAGAATATTGATGTACCTTGAAAGAAGTCTATGCTCACCTTATAAAGTGAGTTACAGAAGCTTTAATTCCACTTAGAATAATCTTTGCAAAGGGAAATCTTCAACACTTGTAGTCATAAAAACAAAATTGAAAATCAATTTTGACAATATGTAATATATTATCTGAAATTGATATATTTGATGATAAACTAAATTAAATATATAATCATGATAGTATAATTATACTACTAATCAAGCAAGGTGATAAAGTTACCTTAAATTGAGAGAGAGGACAGAAGAGAACCAAGACAAAGATTTATGAAACATTCATAGATATGGGAGATGATGTGGATAATGCACCAGTAAAAGAGATGAAGAAAAAATAGTAGGAAGAAAATAATAAAATAGGAAAAAATAATAGGAAGAAAAATAGGAAAAATAATAGGAGAAAAATCAGGAGGGAATGATATCATGAAAATGTAAAGAGGAGAAAATATTCAGGAATAGAGAGTAGTCAACTGTTTCAGTTATAGCAGATAAGGAAAGAAGGATGAGGAATGAGAGAAAATGAGTGATGGATTAGGAAGTTAGAATTCAAATAGTTATTGTTTGAAAGGACTGCAGTGAGTTTAAGGTAGATTTTCCAAGAAATTTGGCTGAAACTCTTTTGGGAGAGGCAAAGGATTGGAAATTGAGGGGAAGCTCATCAATTGGGGAATATCTGAAAAAGTTATGATATATGAATATTTTTGCAGTATTATTATTATTCTATAAGAAACCATGAATGGTCAGACTTTAGAGAAACATGAAAAGAATTACACAAACTGATTCTAAACAAAGGGAGCAGAACAAAGAACATTATACACTTTAACAACAATATTGTGAATTGATCAACTATGATGGATACATTTCCTTTCAGCAATTCACAACCTTGGGAAACCTGTTATGGACAACACAATCCACACCCAGAAGAAAAAAACAACAACAAAAAACTTCTCAGAATCTGAATGGATATCATGTTCACTTTTTTAAAGCTTTTCTTATGTTTTTTGATTTCTATCCCATTGTTTTCTTTCTTTTAGTCCTAATTCCTCAAAAACAATATGACTATATGTAAACATGTTAAACACAAATGTACATGTACAGCTTTTTACCAGTTTGTCACTGAGGGAAGGTAGGTGGGAAGAGAGGTGGTAGAAAAATGCATCACTTATAAATATCCAAGTGGATGAATATTGAAAATTTTCAAACAAATAATTGGAAAAATAAAATAAAATGTCAAAAAAATAAAATAAATAAGAAAAGGAAGTGATAATATATAGAATAATAATTTGAGGAGATGGAAAATTCTAGGTAATGTTTTGCAAGGCAGAGGGAGACCCTGGCATATTTGAAGGTATTACTGACAGAACCAGTAGAGAAGGAAAGGTTGAAGATTCAGGAGAGAAGGAAATTGATTGAAGTTGCAATCTGTTAGACAAACTGGACAGGAATAGGATAAAGTGCAGATTTAGAAAGGTTGACTTTAGCAATGGAGAGGGATCATTGACAGAGACTGAGGGGGGAAAACAATATTAGAGGATAATATCAAATGGTTTTACATTGAAAAGAATGGGAGGGGGCAGGAAGAGAGCTCCCATTAAATAGACTCAATCATGTGGAGGATTTGCAGGACAGGGAAAGGGGGAGGAGGTAAACTTCTTCTAAGCACAACATATCACTTAGGGGATTAAAAATTAACCCGAGTCTAAAAAATGTCATAATCAGACAAGAAGTCAAAGAGATTGAAAAGTCAATCTAGATGATTTTTTACAGGGGGAAAAAAAGCTTTGCACAAATAAAATCAAAGTACCTAAAATAGGAAAATTTACAGAAAGGGTGAAAATACTTTATCAAATGTTCCAGCTAAAATTCTAGCATCCAAAACTTAAAAGAAATTGACACAAATGTATAAAACTGAGTTAAATATATATAAATAGCTTTCAAAGGAATAAATGCAATTTGTCAACTAAATAAGAAATATTCCAAATCACTAACATAAAGGAAGATGAAATTAAAATAATTCTGAGGTAATTAAAACAAACCCATTTAAGTTTGCAAAGATAATAAAAGATGGAAATAGTAAATATCAAGTTCTTTTAAGACATTGTATGATAGGTTCAAGCAAACCCCAACTTCTCCAAGACACCTACAGATAAAGAAAGCAATAAAATCAAAGAAGTCACCAAGTTCCTCCATCCTAAAAGAGACAGTACAGAGATTAGAACCAAGGACTATTCAATCAATGGGTAAAAGTCTCTCAGTAAAGAAAAGCACAATAAACTGAACCAAGATTTATAAGCTGAAAGCCTGGAGAGGTGCCCTAAAAGATTGTTACAAAACCATCATCTTCAATGGGAACACATGTGGGGCCCCAGACATAGATGTCCAGATAAGTAACTCAATTAAACAGCAGACACACAGGTATCTAGACTCTAGAAGACTAATTTGAAGGTAGCACCTTCTTGTATAAGGATATTCCAGGAGTCAAGGACTGAAGTTCCAAATTTTCAAATAGATAACAGTACCAAAAAATTGTCCCAAACCAGCAGGACAGGTCATATGAATGTACCATATGAAGCCATGGACTTATGTTAGAATACTGAAAAGACCAATGCGGTCAAAGTGGGGGGAAACTTCCAAAGATGAACAGAAGCATCAGTAAAGAAAGTTTCATATAATTATATCCCAATTCAAGGCTAAGACTGTAATTCCAAACCAAGATTGTTAAAAAAAAAAACACCATATTGTAGGCTTAGTTAGCTTCCCACCTAGGGACTATAAGGAAACAACTTCTATACAGTAATGGGAACAATAAGTAGCCCTGATGCAATATTGTATCATCCCAGTACTATAGAGAGAAATAGGGTCTGCGTCTAGTTCTCATGTCCATAGTGCAGGAACAGGGTGGAAGAGCAGATCCAAATACTCACCCAATAACTGAATTATAAAAAGAAGAAAACTCCTATAATGAATACAATTATTTTTTTAATTCCAAGATAAAATCCCATTGGAAAGGAGTAATTCTGAAATAATCACAAATAAGATCCCAGGGGAAAAAAAAGAATGGTTTGGCCATAAGGGCTCTAAGAATTAATAAAAATGAGGAGTAAAGACTAAGACATACAAAATGAAATAAGAATGCCTGGGAAAAAGAACAAGCAGCTTACCACAAAAAGAAAGCTTTATCAAGTAAATACAGAATGAAACAATCATATGTAATAGAGTTGGACTAGATAGAGAAGAAAAAAAGAGTTGGACAAAGTGATTTCTGAAAATCTAAACTGCTAAGATTCAAAAATCATGTTATGAACAGTCTAGACTATTGACTACCAGAAAAACTCAACTTGGCTATTGCAATAAAGAATAACAGAATTTATTTTAACTGGATTCATATTTACTTTAATTTTTAAATAAATTTCCCTTGAAATACAATTTTATTTATCCCTCCTTACTCTCTTTTAATGTTCCTTGTCCTCTGAAGGTTAAAGAAAAAAAAGATTAGAATATAGAAAATAAGCCAATGAATAGAAAACAGCATTCTTGAACTTCTGTATTTTGGGATATCTTAGCTCAATTCCATTTCCCCCCTTTTCTTTCAATTTCACATAACTAATAATATTTGTCTTTCTCTTTTCTCTTTCCTTTCCTGCTTCCCCGTTTTCCTTTCCATGTTCCCTTTTTTCCTTTCCATTTCCCAACTTTTCTGCAATCACTGTTGGTTTCTCTTCTTTCTTCATCTCTTTTTCTGTCTTCCTTTTCCTCATCTGCCTGTCCCCCCCCTTCTCATGATGAGTGAGGCATCAGCTGTCAAGCCATTGGATGCAATACATTTTCACAGTACATTAGCACTGTTCAACAGACCATGCTGTGCCTGTGATTATGAGAAAAATCTAGGCTGATTCTTACTGAGATCTTACAGGCACTGGTCATAAAATTACCCTAGAATCCAAGAATCTCACACATTATTTCCTGAGTCCTTACTGAATGCTACATTAGCAGAATACATTATAACTTGTGGTCCAGGACAACCAACCCCATCCCAAGAAATCTATATTTCACGGACTGATCTAATCCTGGGAGTCTGACTCAAAAAAGTGTCATTTCTCTCTTTGACTAATTGCCCTCACCCAGAAAAGCTTATGTCTTGGTATCCCCAAATATGCACAACAGGGTCCCCAATTCACACACAAGAGCCAAATATATAATATGGATAACATATTATCCCACCCCTTGAGAGAAAATTATGTTCTTTCTCTAGAAAGTATTTTAAGAAAATTCTCCCCTAGAAGGTAGAATTAGAATCCTCTAACTTTACAATACTCCAACTTGGAATTACCCACAAAGTAACATGCAAACCAAGGAAAGATCCAGTCTCAGGATCTCTCCTTTCAAGCCATATATCTATCTATCTATCTATCTATCTATCTATCTATATATATATATATATATATATATATATATATATATATATATGACTACCCCTATCAAGTGCCTCAAGCAGTAATTTCATCAATGCCCTGAATGTTGAGGTAACAGTCATGAAAAGTGCTTTCTTAAGAGTTCTGGTCCCTTACCTGTAAACAGAAAAAAAAAAATAACAAGGTAGAAGAAAGTTAGGAATTTGAAGTCCAGGCTCCTGGGGGAAAGGAGGGGAAGAAAAAGGAAAGAACTAGGAAGCAATTGAGAAATTCTCTCCCACTTTATATTCCAATGGGTTCAATAGAAGAAGGTAAGAAGGAAGTCATGAAAGCAGGATGGAAGAAGAGAAAAAAGAAGAAAAACAAAGTCAATTTGGAAGCTCTATTTTTTATAGACCTCAAAAGGGGCAGTTTCTCCAATAAAAGCCCATCCTACTAAGCCTTAATCAAACAATATCAGAGGCATCCATAGTCTCTGAATTGCAATAAGTAAGAAACTTGATCAATTCCTGCCTAGAACATGAAATATCATAGAAATATGCAGGATGGAAAGATAGATGATTAATTTATTAATTTATTTAATATCAGAAAAGGAGTAGTCTTCCTTGGTATAATAGATAGGATACCATGAAATCCTATTGCCTCCCTGTTTTTAAATAAACTCACTTTAGCACAAAATAAAAGAAATCTAGGATGCATGGTGCTCACATATTTGGCATCAACTGCCTTCACAGCCTTTCACCCATTTTTCATCTGGCCTCCTTATAGGCACATGAAATTTCAAATCTTCTTTCAGTGGGACCCACTTAATATTATAATTAGGACAAGAGTAGATTAGGTAGCTACCTATGTGATGAAGTTGGATGGCCTCAAGTCCTTCGTGCCCCCTGAGGAGGTAAGTTTTCTTCAGATGCCCAGGTAGGGGAAGTAAGAGACCTATTTATCTCTTTTGCCTGGGGCTGACCCTAATTACATTGTATCAGATAAAGTCCATTTTTAATAGGTCATCTGGTGCCCAAACAATCCAAACACACCCTCTTTCCAGCACTTGTGCTACTTTGCTAGTTAGCTCTCCTTTGTCTAGAACATTCCGTTGGCATCTCCAAGTTGATAATGCAGGTAATGCTGAATATGAAGATACATAAAGACATGTTCTTGTTTTATCTTCAAAAACAAAGAAAAGAACATTGAATCACTTAACCTAGATTTTGCATACTTTCACAAACCTAGAGTTGGAAAGAACCTTGAAGGACATTCAAATCAGCTCCCTCCTTTTAACTACAGATAAGGAAACTAAGGCCCAGAGAAGTTGTCCAAGGTTATATAGGCATAAGTGGAGGAGCTAAGATTTGAATAAAGGTCCTTTGAGTATTGTGCATATTTCACTATCATTCCCTATTTGTGAACTTGTTCTTCTCCTCTTTATTTGTCCTTGTGAATGCCCTTTAAGCATTCCTTATGATAAATAGGTACTCAATAAAATTTTGTCTTGTTTTGTTTTTTCTAATTGAATTGAACTTCTCAAATTCAGTAAGAATAGTACTCCAGTGGCCTAGAACCATGGAATTTGCAATAGACAATAATGCATGAGAAAATTCTTTTCAGCAAGATTTGAAAAGGACAGCAGAGCAGGCACTACAGTAGTCCTGCCTATTCATGGGACCTTGACTGCTCCCAAGAGGCTATTTATTGAAAAATTAATCTTCTCATGTAGCAGTATCCATGGTTAAAGGATAGTTGAGAATAAGAGATCTTAAAGCCATAGGGATCACAAGTGATTACTAGTCAGCCCCTTTGCCAGTTGGCATGTAAGATGTTATTATCCACATTTTACAGGTAAAATAACTGAAGTCCAGAGACCTTAGTGACTTGCCTATAGAAAAGGCAATGAAATTCAGGTCTCCTGAGTGTATAATACTCTTTCCTCTACATCATGCCTCTCTCCTGGATTTCCTCATTCAAAATCATGTCACATCTTTTCTTTTCCTTTTTTTTTTAATAGATCCCAGGTTCTTTTAAGTATTTTAATTACATTTGCCTCAAGGTTCCTTAGATTCAAGTGGGACCAAGACACTTTAGTGTCAATATAACTTCTTGGAATATTTGTTTTCAACATATTTCGGAACCTTCTTTTATCCTTATCCTAGCCCTGCTCAAAAACAATCCAGTAGCTACCTATTACTTCCAGGATCAAATATACACTCCTCTGGTTGACATCCAAAACTCTTCATACATAACATGAACCTTCTTATAGCAACAGTCTTCTTAACTCATTTTTCCATCCACATAATCTTGAGTGCAATCATTATTGGCCTTCTTACTTTTCCTCACACACAATTCTCCATCTTTCATTTCCATGTCTTTAAAGAATTTATGATTAATACATGTGTGTATTCTCTTCAAGGATGCGTATCACCACCTTTGTATGCCTGCCCATCCTGAATAAAACTTGTCCAAGTCATCTCACAAATTTTCTATAGAAAGCCTAACAAATAATCTGTAGGCTTTTCTCAATTTCTCTCCCCATTGGGAGGACACCAAATAAACACATTAACTATCCATTAGTTTACCTATGGGGCAGCTAAATGATGCAGTGGTTGTTCTCAAATTGTTTCCATAATGATAGAATCCTACAAGAGTCGATTCTTTTCTGGCAGAGCCTCTGAAAACCTAGGGTCACCTCCACACTTAGATAACACACCAGGAGAACACTATGTTGCCATATGCCACAAATTGTCCAACCACTTTCTTAATGAGTAGTTGTACAATTCCTAAATCCACCAACTGTTTTTTTCAGTGTTCATGACTTCCCACAGTCATTCTGAAATTGGTTATTTTTCATCTTTATCAGTTTTTGAGTGAGTTGAACCTCAGAGTTGTTCTGATTTAATTTTTTAAAGATTTGCTAAATGTAAATGGCTTTCATTTGCTTGCAACTGAGACTTTAAAATCATTAAATTTTTAAAATTGAAAGGAACCCCAGAAATCACATAGTTTAAGGTCACAATTCAACAGACAAGAAAGCTAAGGTTCAGAGGGGTAAATGACTTTCCCAAACTTACATAGCTATTTTGTAGCAGAAGTAGGTAAGACCACAGCTCAGATTTCCAGACTTCTACTATGGTACTATTTTTTTCCATGCTGTCTACCTGGTGGTAGGTCTACTTGTCTATACTTTTCAGAGCACTTAACTCAATTTAAAAAAAAAAATCATATATACTGAAGAAACTGAATGTATTTAGTACTGGGATTCAAGTAAACTGTGAACTATGAATTACAACTGGTGAGTTGTGTCCACAGCTTCATGATAAAAAAAAGTTTTGTTTATTTATTTTACCATTTTTTGTTTTGAGTGCTAACCCAAGGTACTCATTGTGGATGTAATCATCCATACCAATCATGAAGTCTAGAGTACCGCTAAAATAAAAAAAAAAATTTGGTCAGATAGAATCTAAATATTAATTGTTACAATTATAACCTACCTCAGGTAAAATGGAAATCAAGGTAAACAAAAGATATCTCATTCTATAAATGAAATTTACATATTTATAACAACTTTCTATAAGCCCAACACATGCCAAATGGAAATCAAAATGCAAAAAGATTCCACATTCCGTATGCAACCGACTTCTCACTATCACCCTGTGGGTAACAGTTACATATATCCATGTATGCTCACACATATACATACATATGTATATAGATACATATATTGTATGTATAGATACCAATATTTCCATTTGGGGGGGGAAACTCAAAGGAAGAAAAAAGCATCTCAGGAACTTGATGAAAAGTCACATCAAGTTTTCATACTGGAGCACTAATTCATAACTACTCTTTTTTTTTAGGTTTTTGCAAGGCAAATGGGGTTAAGTGGCTTGCCCAAGGCGACACAGCTAGGTAATTATTAAGTATCTGAGACCGGATTTGAACCCAGGTACTCCTGACTCCAGGGCTGGTGCTTTATCCACTGTGCCACCTAGCCGCCCCTATAACTACTCTTACAATGATGAAACTTTATCTAAATATGCTTAGCCTTTTGTAGAGGAAGGGGGTGAAACCCCAATAAGAGAAAATATGATTTTATAAAGATGACAGACATTACTATATTTTTTTTAGGATTTTTGCACAGCAACTGGAGTTAAGTGCCACATAGTTAGTTAATTATTAAGTGTCTGAGGTCAGATTTGAACTTAGGTACTCCTGACTCCAGGGCCAGTGCTCTATCCACTGTGCCACCTAGCTACCCACTATCTGTTTTTTTATATGTGATTTTATCCATTGTTATAGGTTCTGACTTTTTACATATGGACGTCCAGAAAAACCACCCTACTATCAAGTTCCATAACCACTCAAAATCATAATTAGTTTTTTCCAAAATACTAGAGAACTAAATATGTTTTTCCAACATAATAGAGAACACATTATTTCAACAATATAGGAAATAATTTTTCAAGAAATTTCCTATGATATCCACATAGAGTAGATTCTTCTCTAGATTATCAAATAACCAATGGACAAAATTTCACACAAAGAGAGAAACTAATATAAACAGGAATACATAAGAAAGGCATACATACAGGGTAGCAAGGCAACTCACATTTCTGAAATTGAAGGACTTATGATTTC